>NC_138771.1:405360634-405940634 GCF_965119305.1 Pelophylax lessonae | reverse complement strand
TAGAGATGGCCGGAAAACCTGGAGGAGGAGTACCCAGTCTTCCTTTCTGGGGACAAGAAAAAGTAAACCTTTCTCCGCCCCCCAGGATAAAGCAAAATCTTTTTTTGACATAGGGCAGGCCCAGACACTCCTGGTGGGAGCCAGGCTCAAACATTTTGTGCCAGTTTGGGCAAAAAGATGCCAGGACCCTTGGGTCCTATCTACAATAAAACACGGACACTACAGGACTTTCTCTCCTCAGCCTCCTCAATATTACTTCAAGGAGGACAGAGATCCCAACATCACCACAAAAAGCGGAAGCTCTTCTGCAGTTTATAACGACTCTCCATGTACAGAGCGCAGCGGTTCCAGTGCCCCCTTCGGAGCAATATACGGGTTTTTACTAAACTCTATTCCTCGTTCCAAAGAAAACTGGGGAATGGAGACCAGTAATAGACCTGAGAAAGCTCAATCGACATATCGATCGAAAAAGTTTCAAAGGTGGAATCTCTGCAGACGATAATCCAAGCAGCACAACCAAAGGATTGGTTAATCTCAATAGATCTTCAGGAGGCCCATCTGCACATTTCAATTCTTCCGTCCTCTCAGAGATTCGCAGTGGGGCATCTACATCTTCAGTTTCAGTGCCTTCCATTCGGCCTATGCACTTCTCCTTGGGTCTTCACGAAGGTCCTAGTCTCTACCATAGCCCTTCTCAGGGAAAAGGGCCTACGGGTAGATCATTTCCTGGACAACATCCTCTTGCTTGTGGACAGTCAGAGTCACCTTCTTGCAGAGGGACGTCTTATTACAGTCTTTGACCCAGGCAGGGAGGTTAATAAACTATCAGAAGAGCCATCTCATGCCTACCCAGCAGATGATCTATCTTGGAGCATTATTCAACACCAGTCAGGGTACAGTGTCATTACCCACACAGAAAGTGAAGATCCTCATTCAGAGAGTTTCCAAGATTTTGTGCAACCCCCGCCTGACAGCTTCTCTCCGTTTGAGCCTCATAGGTTCAATGTCAGCATGCATTTTGATGGTGCCATGTCACGTTGGCATCTGAGGTACTTTCAGACCGGCTTCCTAAAACAGTGGAAGAAACAACGTCTCTCACAGACCATCCTCTTAACACCATGAATGCGCAGAAGTCTTCATTGATGGACGAAGCTTCAGAACCTCTCCAAACCACGATATTTGGGTTCCCTCTCATAGACCACAATTACTTCAGATGCCAGCGGAAAAGGGTGGGGAGCCCATTTTGAGGAAATCGAGGTCCAGGGAAGATGCTTCTTTCAAGCCGAGAGCCTAGTCTCAAACATCATGGAGTTGAGAGGATCATTCCTACCCTTAACCTCTCTAGCTCCCCACATCGGAGGTAAGAGAGTCCTTCTATGACTAGACAACAGGGCAGCAGTCTCCTATATTCAAAAACAGGGCGGGACTCGCAGCAGGTCGCTTCTGTCAAGAGTAGAACAGATCATGCTCGGGGCAGAGAGGAATCTCCTAGACTTCAGAGCAGTGTATCTCCCGGGCAGGCTAAACAATCAAGCGGACATTCTCTCTAGATCTTGTCCGGACAACAACGAATGTGCCCTGCATCCGCAGGTATTTCACCAGATCACCAATCACTGGAAATATCCTCAGGTGGATCTGTTCGCTACACCACGGAACACCAAGCTTCCCAGATTTATCTCCCGTTTTCCACAACCCCAGATGGAAGCAGTGGACGCTCTGACATGCACCTGGGACTTCGACACAGGGTATGCCTTCCCACCTCGCCCTCTTATTCTAAAATTCTTCCTGAGGCTCCTGAAGGAACCAGTACACATCCTGGCGATTCTCCCTTATTGGCCCAAGAGACCTTAGTTTCCACTAGCCATGCAGCTGTCTGTGAGCACACCTCTGACACTTCCCCTGTTCCCTCAACTTCTACAGCAGGGCAGAGTCTCTCATCCAAACCCGCACAGATTGGATCTACCGGTGTGGAAATTGAGTGGCGGAGGTTTGAAGCCTTAGGCTGTTCCCCGAAAGTCATTTTGACACTCCTTCAAACAAGGAAACCATCCACAAACTCCATCTACTCAAGAGTCTGGGGCAAGTTCCAAACCTTTGCGGCTGGGAAAAAAAAATTTTGATCAATTCTCACCTTCAGTCTCGAATATTTTGGGGTTCCTACAGACCGGACTTGACCTAGGCCTAGGTCTCAGTTTATTAAAGGTCCAGGTAGCCGCATTATCAACGGCAACAAATTCAAGATGAGCAGTCAACCCTCTCTTAATTACGTTCCTTAGAGGGGTGTTCACGCCCTCTGGTCAGACGCACCTTTCCAAAATGGGACCCAACTCTAATCCTGGAAGCTTTGGCGGAACATCCTTTTGCTCCTATGGAACAAATATCGATTTTTAACTTATCCTTAAAGATGGCCTTTCTTCTAGCCATTACATCTGGCAGGAGGATATCGGACTTGCAAGCCCTGGGAATCAGAGAGGATCACGTTCCTTTCTTTCCAGACAGAGTGGAAATGCGACCTATTCAAGGTTTCACCCCTAAAGTGGCTACCGCAAGTCAGCTCAGGGAACCATGGGCCTTGCCAGTTTTTTTTTTTTCCCAGTCAGAAATAGGCCCAAGCTTGGACATAGTGAAAGTCTTCCAGAAGTATCTGGAAGCTAAAAAAAAAATTTTTAGCTTCCATGGTCGTCCATGGTCGTCTCAGCACACATTTATAAAACATTGAGTTGACCCTGGAACGCTCACCACTGTAGAATTTGAAAAAAGGACAATGCAGGAAGCCCTTTCTTCATCCAAAAAAAAAAAAAAAAAAAAAAAACCATTTCCTTGTGTTTTAGCATCGACCCACCCTTTTGTCAGCTAGTTATTTGTCACAGGTATGCTGCCATTGAGGCACCAGGAAAACGGAAAATTGTATCATACTTACCGTAATTTTCCTTTCCTGGTGCCTATCCATTGCAGCATACGCTCCCTCCCTCGGTATTCTATATCATAGGAGAATGCTGGGTGTAGGGGGCATGTTTCTTTTAAGCTATTCACTAGTCCTGAAGGCGGAGTAGAGGCGGAGCTCTATCACAGGTATGCTGCCATGGATAGGCACCAGGAAAGGAAAATCACGGTAAGTATGATACAATTTTCCGTTTTGCGCATCCCTGAGATCTAATGATCACCAGGTAAATATCTCATTTTGGAGGTATTTCCTCTCACTTCCCTGTTTTGGCTATAGAACGGGAACTGAAGGGAAATCCACCAAATAGGACACAGATAGCAAAAAAAAAAAAAAAACAAACTGACCGGGGTTATAGCCCTCCCTTACTCTAGATGAAAAGGAAGAAAAAAAAAAAAAAAAACCTCAGTATTAGACTTACTGAATATGATGCCCCTGGACCATCTCTTTGAAAGACCAAAGCCCCAAGAGGATAGCCCTCAGTTCCCTCCAATTGGAGGATCTCTTGATTTCCCTGCTTGTCCATGACCCCAAAGCAATCTGGCCCTCAAAATGAGCACCCCAACCCCAGGAGCTTGCATCCATTGTCAATCTCTTTGCGCCTGGAAAAGTCCAGAGCAGGCCCTTGTTTAGATTTGTCGCTTTCGTCTGTCACTAGAAAAACCATGCTTTTCTAGTGACTCCCCGTAGAACCAACTCTGCAGAATTGGCTGCTGGAGACACTTAAAATGGAGGCGGGCCCACTGGACAGCAGGGATAGAGGCCGTGAGAAGGCCTAAGGTTGACATAGCTGCCCGAATCGAAATCGGCGAGTTTGTCTGGACCTTTTTCACCGCATCTTGGAACTTTATTATCTTTTAGTCTGGGAGTCGATGATGCAACCCAAAAATCGTATTCTCTGGGAAGGGACCAGGTTTGATTTTTCTTTGTTCAGACTTTCCAGGTGGCTCTCTGTCCTCCTTAGATCCCTCAACAAAAGGCTTTTTGTGTTGGCAAATAAGAGAAGATCATCCAGATATGGCACAATCGACACTCCCCGAACCTGAGGAGTGCCAAGGCTTCTGCCATAATCTTCGTGAAGATCCTTGGGGAAGAAGACAGCCCGAACGGGCTCTGAACTAGAGGTGCGACCCCCCCATCGCCAATCGTAAAAACTCTTGCGATGCTGGCGCTATGGGGACATGCAGTTTACTAGGGCCGAAGATCTTGCGGATGTCACGGAACCATGAACCAGACGTACAACAACAGATAAGTGAAAATAAGATGGCTTTATTGAAAATCAAGCTGTAAAGCAAAAGTCCAAACGGATGGCGAAACCGAGGCAGAGTCCTTGCGAAGCCAGAGGTCAGGAACCAGGAGGGTAGTCAGACGAAGCCGGGATCAGGAACCAGCAGGGTAGTCAGACGAAGCCAGGATCAGGAACCAGCAGGGTAGTCAGACGAAACCAGGATCAGGAACCAGCAGGGTAGTCAGACGAAGCCAGAGGTCAGGAACCAGGAGGGTAGTCAGACGAAGCCAGGATCAGGAACCAGCAGGGTAGTCAGACGAAGCCAGGATCAGGAACCAGCAGGGTAGTCAGACGAAACCAGGATCAGGAACCAGCAGGGTAGTCAGACGAAGCCAGGATCAGGAACCAGCAGGGTAGTCAGACGAAGCCAGGATCAGGGACCAGAAGCAGCAGCAGTCTTAGAAGCATGTGAACACAGGAGGACCAAGCAAGGAACTGAAGCCACAGACCTCCTATATATATATGAGCTAGGCATCCAGCTTCTCCCAGTGGGAAGGAGGAGCCGCAGGGTGGGAGGCTACAAGAAACCCAGAAACCAAGATGGCCGCCAGCACATGTCAAACGAAGGAGAACAGCAAGAAGGTAAGACCATGACAGTACCTCCCCCTCAAGGGCCCCTCCTCCGCGGAGTAAAGAACGGTTTCTGAGGGAAGCGTGCGTGGAAGGCTCGGAGCAAGGCAGGAGCATGGACATCTGCGGAGGGAACCCAGGAACGCTCCTCTGGACCATAACCACGCCAATGAACCAAAAACTGCACCCGACCGCGGACCAGGCGTGAGTCCAGGATATTGCTCACCTCATACTCCTCACGATTGCCCACTTGGACCGGACGGGGCCGAGGAACCGAGGAAGTGAAACGATTACACACCAGTGGCTTCAACAGGGAGACATGAAACACGTTGGAGATCCGCATGCCAGGAGGAAGCGCAAGGGCATAGGCTACCGGGTTTACCCTGCGAAGCACTCGGAAGGGACCAACAAAGCGAGGCGCCAGCTTGGGAGTGGGCACTCGAAGGTTGAGGTTGCGGGTGGACAACCATACACGGTCTCTGGCCTGGTAGGAAGGAGCAGGCGCTCGTCTGCGATCAGCCTGGAGTCTCTGGCGCTGCGCAGAGACCTCAAGGGACTTCTGGATCTGTACCCAAGAAGCACGTAGGACGGAAAGGTGATCCTCCACAGCCGGAATATCCTGGGGAGAGAATACTTCTGGTAACACGGCAGGTTGGAACCCATAATTGGCCATGAAGGGAGACGTCCCAGAGGAAGAGTTCACCGCCGTGTTCCTGGCAAACTCAGCCCAAGGCAGGAGGTCAACCCAATTGTCTTGGTGATCGGAGACATAGCAACGAAGGAATTGCTCCAAGGCCTGATTGGATCGTTCTGCGGCCCCATTGGACTGAGGGTGGTAGGCCGAGGAGAAGGAGAGATGAATCCCCAACTGGGAGCAAAAGGCGCCCCAGAACCTGGACACAAACTGACTCCCCCGATCCGACACAATCTCCTTGGGCAGACCGTGCAACCGGAAGACCTCCCTGGCAAAAATCGTGGCCAACTCCTGTGCAGAGGGTAACTTCTTGAGAGGAACACAGTGGCACATTTTGGAAAATCGATCCACAATCATGAGAATGACCGTATGGCCTCGGGATGCAGGGAGGTCCACAATGAAATCCATCCCCAGGTGTGACCATGGGCGCTCCCCGGTGGCTATGGGTTGCAGAAGGCCCAACGGAAGGTGCCGAGGGGACTTACTCTGGGCACAAACGGAGCATGCCGCTACATATGCGGCGATGTCGGAACGTAGGGAAGGCCACCAGAACAGACGTGAAACAGCCCAGGACAGCTGATTCTTTCCAGGATGCCCCGCGGTCTTGGAGTTATGGTAGGTTCGCAACAACCGAGTGCGCAACTCCTCAGGCACAAAACATCTGCCGTTGGGTCTCCCAGAGGGAGCACCAGATTGAGCCGCCAAAAACTGCTCACCCAGGGGAGAGGTCAGGCTGGTGCGAATGGCGGCCAGGATCTGATTCGGAGGTATGACCGAAGTCGGAATCGACTCCTCCCTGGACAGGTCGGAGTACTGCCGTGATAAGGCATCCGCCCTGATGTTCTTGGAACCGGGTAGGTAGGAGACCACGTAATTAAAACGTGACAAGAACAGAGCCCATCTGGCCTGACGTGGTGTCAATCTCTTGGCCTCAGAAAGGTAGGTCAGATTCTTGTGGTCCGTCAGGATGAGGACCGGAACCACCGAACCCTCGAGCAAGTGCCTCCATTCTTTAAGGGCCTGCACGATGGCCAATAACTCCCTGTCACCAATCTGATAGTTGCACTCCGCGGAAGACAGTTTCCGGGAGTAAAACCCACAAGGAAGCAGAGGACCCTCTGGTGTTCTACGCTGAGACAGAAGGGCGCCTACTCCCGTCTCAGACGCGTCCACCTCGAGGACAAAGGGCAACCCAGGGTTGGGATGCGACAGAATCGGAGCCGACACAAAGGCGGACTTTAGAGCCTCAAAAGCTCGGATGGCCTCGAGCGGCCAGACCTGGGAATTACTGCCCTTCCTGGTCAGATCCGTGAGAGGCTTGGCTAGCATGGAAAAGTCCCTGATGAACTTCCGATAATAATTGGCGAAGCCCAAAAAGCGCTGCAGGGAGCGAAGACCACTGGGCTGGGGCCACTGTAAGACAGCCGAAGCCTTCTCAGGATCCATGGAGAACCCCTCAGCGGAAATGATGTAACCTAAGAAGGTTACCTGGGATCGGTGAAATTCGCATTTCTCAAGCTTACCGAACAGCTTGTTCTCTCGTAACCGTTGCAACACTCGTCTGACATCCAGAATGTGGGTCTCCATGGATTCAGAATATACCAAGATGTCATCCAAATAGACCACCACACACTGCTGCAACAGGTCACGGAAAACATCGTTAATGAATTCCTGAAAGACTGCGGGCGCATTGCACAACCCAAAGGGCATAACCAAGGATTCATAATGACTGGTCCTGGTGTTAAACGCGGTCTTCCACTCATCGCCCGCCTTGATCCTTACGAGGTTATATGCCACCCTCAGGTCGAGTTTGGTAAAGACCGTGGCCCCTTTAAGGCGATCGAACAGCTCGGAAATCAAGGGTATCGGGTAAGCGTTCTTGATCGTGATGCGATTGAGACCCCTGTAATCGATGAAAGGCCTCAACTCACCGCCCTTCTTTTTCACAAAGAAAAATCCAGCCCCTGCCGGGGACGAGGATTTGCGAATGTGTCCGCGTGAAAGCGCCTCCTTCATGTACTCCTCCATGGCCTCATTCTCCGCTACCGACAGTGGATAGACCTTGCCACGAGGAGGAACGGCACCAGGTTGTAACTCGATGGCACAATCGTATGGGCGGTGCGGAGGTAGGGCAACCGCGCGCACCTTATCGAATACATCCCGGTACTCCTCGTATTCAGGAGGCAACAGAGAGTCCGAGGAAGTACACAGCAACTTGACAGGCCCATGGATGCAACTAGCCCCACACTGCGGTGACCACGAGAGGATCTCGGCCGATCTCCAATCGAAAGTCGGATTATGCTTCTGGAGCCAGGGGTACCCCAAGACCACCGAGTAGTGTGGAGACGAAATAACCTGGAAGCAGACCGACTCTCTGTGAACGGCACCAATGGCTATCCCCACTGGAAGGGTCTCATGAGTCACGTGTGGCGGCAGAAGGGGTCTGCCGTCTATCGCCTCAAGAGCCAGTGGAGAACCTCGGGCCTGCAGAGGAATGGAATTGGCGGCAGCGAACACACTATCAATGAACAAACCACCAGCACCAGAGTCCACCAACGCCTGGGTCGTCACTGAGCCCCCAACCCAGGAGAGGACAACAGTGATCAGTGGTTTGTCAACACGGGAAACCGGGGACGAGGAGACTCCACCCAAGATCTGCCCCCGACAGGATCTCAGGTGCGAGCGTTTCCCGGATGGTTCGGACATGCCAACTGAAAATGCCCACCGAGACCACAGTACATGCATCGACCCTCGCGTCTTCGGAGTACCCTCTCCCCCTCGGACAGGCGAGCAAAGCCCAGCTGCATGGGTTCACCCCCAGCCAAGTCATCCCCAGGAGGCGTGGGAGGAGAGGGAGGCACGGGTGGGACAGCAAAGGTAGGCGCCAATCTGTTAGGAGGCCTCCGCAGACTCTCCTTAAAGGAAGGTCTCTCCCTGAGTCTGGTGTCAATCAAAATCAAGAAAGAAATAAGAGACTCGAGCTCCACTGGTAGGTCCTTAGCTGCAACCTCATCCTTCAAGGCATCCGAGAGACCATGAGAGAAAGCAGCGACCAGAGCCTCATTATTCCAGCCCACCTCTGCTGCCAGGGTACGAAACTCAATGGCGTATTCAGCTACGGATCGTGAACCCTGTCTGATGGACATAAGGAGCTTCGCAGCAGAGGCAGCACGAGCCGGCACATCGAATACCCTCCGAAGAGAAGCAACAAAACCGGAAAACTCGGCAACCACCGGATTGTTGTTCTCCCATAAAGGGCTGGCCCAGGCCAAGGCCTTGTCCGAGAGCAGCGAAATTAAGAAGCCCACCTTTGATCTCTCAGTAGGAAAGGCATGTGGCAGCAACTCGAAAAAAATGCCCACCTGGTTAAGGAAACCTCGGCACTGAGTTGGCTCTCCCCCAAAGCGCTGTGGAAGGGGGGCAGAACCGGTCATACCCCGAAACACCGCAGGCGCAACAACAGGTGTCGGGGTAGACTCTGGCGCAACAACCGGAGCGGCAGTAGGAGCGGGCCCAGGAGCGACAACCGACCCATCGGCAACGGGAGCGAAATGAGCCGTGCGTTCAAGCAGGGTTTGCAACGCCACGGCGAACCGACCCAACAGGTGATCCTGCTGATCAAGTCTGGCAACCAGCGTGGGTAGCGAGGATGGCCCTGTACCGTCAGAATTCATGGCTTGGTCCTAATGTCACGGAACCATGAACCAGACGTACAACAACAGATAAGTGAAAATAAGAAGGCTTTATTGAAAATCAAGCTGTAAAGCAAAAGTCCAAACGGATGGCGAAACCGAGGCAGAGTCCTTGCGAAGCCAGAGGTCAGGAACCAGGAGGGTAGTCAGACGAAGCCGGGATCAGGAACCAGCAGGGTAGTCAGACGAAGCCAGGATCAGGAACCAGCAGGGTAGTCAGACGAAGCCAGGATCAGGGACCAGAAGCAGCAGCAGTCTTAGAAGCATGTGAACACAGGAGGACCAAGCAAGGAACTGAAGCCACAGACCTCCTATATATATATATGAGCTAGGCATCCAGCTCCTCCCAGTGGGAAGGAGGAGCCGCAGGGTGGGAGGCTACAAGAAACCCAGAAACCAAGATGGCCGCCAGCACATGTCAAACGAAGGAGAACAGCAAGAAGGTAAGACCATGACAGCGGACAATCTTACAGATTCTGCAGAGGCATCTGCCATGTATCCAACTGCTTTATGTAAGACTGGAAAAGTGTCAAGCAGATCCTTACGAGGGGTCCTTGCCTCAATATGCCCCAGTTGTTCTGGCCAATGGTCCAGATTCCTGGCTACTACAGTTAAAGCCATTGCCGGTTTAAGGTTAGCTAGCGTAGTGTCCCAGTCCTTTTAATAGGGAATCAGCTCTCATCCATGGTGTCCTTCAAGACTCCCATATCCTCGAATGCTAGATCCGTATTACGTGAAACTTAGGAGAAAGCTGCATAGAGTTTGGGCCTCTTTTTCCAAACCTGGGCACTACCCTCATAAAAAGGGAACCTTCTTTTTAGGGATCGAGAGAAAAAAGGGGCCCTCTCTGGATCTTTCTATTCCCTTTTTACAGCCTCTGACAGGACCCTGTGTATTCCCTTTTTACAGCCTCTGACAGGACCCTGTGAACCAGGAATACTCGATGCTTAACCTCACCCATACCCTGATACATCTTATCATGCAGAGATAACTGAGCTTTATCTTCTTTGATGTCTAGAGTAGTATGAATGGTCTTTAAAAGGTCGTCCACCTCCTCCAGGGATAGTCTGTAATGTGAGGAAGACACCTCCTTCTCCTCACCTTCCTCTTCGTCTGATCCTGGAGAAACACTTCCCCCCTGCTCCTCTGAATAACTTTCTCTAGGGCCAGAAGTGGGAGGGATGTGGACTAGCTGGTGGATTACCACTAGTTTGTGCTACCAGACTTTTATCCAAAATGGACCCGAAAGATTGAAAAGTATCTGCCAACTCTTTCTGGAAAGAAGTGAGAAGCTCACTGGGTTGGGCAGAAGAAGTTACAGAGGACGTCTCCTCCTTGACTAAATCTGCTATACAGGCCTTACATAAAGACTTGGTCCAAGAGTCCCTAAGTGTGCTTTTACAGGAGGGACATTTCTTCTTGGAAGGAGGGGGGGGATGTTTGGTCTTTTCTTTGGCTTTAGCCTGAAAGACACCAAAAGATCATGAACAAACATAACATCCCCAAACAGGTCTCCACCCTAGCAGACCCCCTGAAAATAGATAGTGATAACAAACAAAAACACATCACAAAATCACCATCCTAATCACAATCCCTAGGAAGTCACTCTGGAGTGTGATGCAGGTTCTCCACCTCCCCTAAGGGAATGAAAAGAGAGGGAATAGCATAAACCCAGAGTAATCAGTCAGGCCTCTGCCTTGCTTACCTGGGGCTGGCTGGTGTTTCTGGCTCCTGCTCCTGCCACTACCGCTGGTTCCTCAGGATCCATTGCTGCAGAGGGCTCAACGGGCGTCCAGCAGCTCCATTTTCAAAATTTAAAAAAAGTCCTTTTGCCGCTGCAGGGACCGGAAATACACCAGCAGGGGCTGCCTCCTCCCCCTGCGTACCAGCGGCCGGAACAGGAAGCCGCCGCGTGCTGCTGGAGACCTGCCCCGCCGGAAATTTCATCGCCCGCCACAAGTGAAAAGCCTGCAACACGAGAACTGCACCTGCCGCAGCCCAAGCCCCACACCCTCCAGCGGAACCTTTGGGGCCTCTGCCCTACCCGGGCTTGAAGGGGAAAAGACTCCAGAACAACCCCCTCCCGTCAGGGGGGGATGCTGGGATGGCAATAAAGAAAAAAACTTACATACGGGATATGCCCTTCACCCTTCCCCACCTGGAGAGAGCGTTGCACACCCTTGGTTCCCTGCAGCGTTTCCACCATGGCGGAGGAAAAACTACAACTGAGTTGATGGTGGATGGGTCCGGGCTTTAAAGTGGTGACTGCAATGTTTCCTGTGAAATTGGGTGGAGCTACGCTCTCTCCAGGTGCTATCCTGCAAGACGATATGGGAAAAAGTGTTGCCTTTTGTTTTATTTTAAGGGTTACTGCATCCCACTGCTCTTTGCATTCTTATTTATTATGTTTTTTTTTTCTATATAACAGGCTTTACATGTATTATGCTCCTGAAATCTGTATTTTCAAGCCTTCATTTTTTAGCTTGATTGACCAGACTGTTATCCATAAGGCAGTCCAGGCCACCCAAATTCAGGCCTAGCTGTTAAGAAGCCTAATGTCAATAAGAAAAGCAATAAGGACAGATCATAAACAATATCAGATTAAACCCAAACCCCAGGCAGATATAAAAATGACCCTTAATATGGCTATTATTTAAAAACAAATATCTACATATAACTCGCCAAGATAGATGAATATTTGTTTACGTCAGCCTCCTGCAACTATATTTAGGCTCTGTTCAAATCTAGGCAACAAGTCAAATCCCATTCATTTCAATGGCCACTGTTGACATCTGAGCGTTCTGTCGCCTTAAGCAAAACGCCCGTTGTTAAAAAAAGTACATGAGCTTCTTTTTGGCAGATTACAGGCCTTTAACTGTTTTTCATTGGTCATTTTTCAACACAAAACGCCTGCACAAAAACGCCTGTAAACATAGCAACGCCTAGATGTGAATGGAGCCTTAGGCTCTGTTCAAACCTAAGCGTTTTTTCAGCCTTTTTTACCTTAGAGTCCTGTTTATACATGTTTGCTTTGCTTCAAAAATTAAACCCCATGTTGATTTCTTGGTGCTTAAAAGCCTCCATACAAATTTATCATAACACTCTCTAACAGCACCTGCCGCATTTGAAGGGCATTTATTCAGTTAGCTTCGCTTTAGAGGTACAAGATCTCCCAGGATGCACTGGAGAAACCAACAAGCCAACCGGAAAGACATCAGCAGTCACTTCTGGTTCTTATGTATACATCTCAGAAGTGTCTGGTGTAGACATCACATCTGGTGTACAATGTGGAGCAGCAGGAAGTTTAGCAAGGTCTGGACAGGAGCAGAAGGCACATGTGGTGCACAATGTTGGAAGCTGTAGCAGAAGGTAGGTAGAGACTGGAGAGATCGAAAAGGATAAGCGTCAGAGGATCAGCAGAACTGGGGGACCGAAGTGGGAGAAACTAGCAGATGTCACGAGTGGTGAGCAGCATTATAGCAATATAGTGGGAGGTGAGCAGGGCCTGCAGAGAGAGGGGGGGTCAGCAGAGCTGGGCATTACTACTGAGTGGGGGGGGGGAATCAGCAGAGCTGGGGGTTACTAATGAGTGGGGGGGGGGGGAATCAGCAGAGCTGGGGGTTACTACTGAGTGGGGGGGGGGATCAGCAGAGCTGGGGGTTACTACTGAGTGGGGGGGTCAGCAGGGCTGGGGGTACTGAGTGGGGGATCAGCAGATCTTGGGGTGGGGCATCAGAAAACCTGAAAGTTACTATTGAGGGGGGGGGGGGATCAGCAGAGCTGGGGGTACTACTGTGTGGGGGGCATTAGCAGAGCTAGGGGTTAGTATTGAGAGGGAGACCAGCTGACCCAGGGGTTCTACTGAGTGGGGCATCTGCTAAACAAATGTACTAATGAGTTGGGGATCTGCTGAGCAGGAGTACCAATTAGTTGGGGATCTGCTGAACAGGGGAATTATTGAGCTGGAAGAAATACAAAGTGGGAAATCAGCAGAGCTGGTGCACAATGTTGGAAGCTGTAGCAGAAGATAGGTAGAGACTGGAGAGAGAGAAAGAAAAAAGTGGCAGAGGATCAGCAGAGCTGGGGGACCGAAGCGGGAGAAACTAGCAGATGTCACGAGTGGTGAGCAGCATTATAGCAATATAGTGGGAGGTGAGCAGGGCCTGCAGAGAGAGGGGGGGGTCAGCAGAGCTGGGCGTTACTACTGAGTGGGGGGGATCAGCAGAGCTGGGGGTTACTACTGAGTGGGGGGGGGATCAGCAGAGTTGGGGGTTACTACTGAGTAGGGGGGGGAAATCAGCAGAGCTGGGGGTTACTACTGAGTGGGGGAGGGAATCAGCAGAGCTGGGGGTTACTACTGAGTGGGGGGGGATCAGCAGGGATGGGGGTTACTACTGAGTGGGGGGGGATCAGCAGGGCTGGGGGTACTGAGTGGGGGGATCAGCAGATCTGGGGGAGGGGCATCAGAAAACATGAGAGTTACTATTGAGGGGGGATTAGCAGAGCTGGGGGTACTACTGTGTGGGGGGCATTAGCAGAGCTAGGGGTTAGTACTGAGAGGGGGGACCAGCTGACCCAGGGGTGCTACTGAGTGGGGCATCTGCTAAACAAATGTACTAATGAGTTGGGGGATGTGCTGAGCAGGAGTACCAATTAGCTGGGGATCTGCTGAACAGGGGAATTATTGAGCTGGAAGAACTACAAAGTGGGAAATCAGCAGAGCTGGAAGCACTAGTGAATAGGGCATCTGGTGGAAATAGCTTATACTGGGATGTTATTTAATGTTCAGAGGCCTGATATTTTTAAAAATGAAATGGTTTTATTGACACTGTATAATGGAATAATAATTATGAATCTATTAAGTGAAAGCTAAAAGGTATCACATATGTAGTATAAATGATCAATAGAATGTGTCTCAGCGCAGGTCCACACTCTCAGGAACATTAAAAGTGATATTACACCCTCAGTTTGAAACCCTTTTAATAGCTGATTTCGGCCATGTTCACACATTTGTGAAATGGATGTGGGTTTCCCCGCATCCAATCTGAATTACAGGGGAGTGTGACCGGCTCTCAATGAAGCAGATTCAGGTGTGATTTCAGGCAAAAACTTAGACCTGATTTACACCTGAATCGGTGCACAGGGAGGCACCGGACCCCATGCTGTGAGCCGCAGCCGCAGCATATGTAAACAGAGCCTTACTGAGTATGCAGCTTCTTTACCGTTTAACTATTGCCTTGTTCCAGTTTAAGCTGGTACCATGACCACTGCTCCAGGTTTCCTGTTTCAGGGTGGCTTCTTTTCTTCTCCAGCATGCTATGGAGAGACTATTACATGCAGGGGCTAGAGCTGCTTCTCTCTACACTGTGTGCTTCAAGAGAATCACACAGCCCTATGGCCTAACATGGCTGGGCACTACTATGGTTTTTTTTCCTCCTCCCCCTTCTCTAGGCTAACAGGCTGGATGGAGGCATTGTCCACTGTTAACTCTTTCCTGTGAAGACTGGAAGTGAAGCAGAGAGCAGGAGCCAGCAGCATTAAAAGCTGTAAACGGCAAGTGCTAGAGTAAGAAATATAACAAAGTTTACTATACAATGTTTCATTTATTGTGCCTAATCTGTTAAAACTATAAGACCCCGTTCACACTGGGGCGACCTGTCAGGCGACCTGCTATAGAGAAGCTGTGGACCCGTTCTAATAGGAGCGACACAAGTCGCTCCGACTTAGAAAAAGGGTCCGGAGCTTCTTTGGGGCGACCCGGAGCGACCTGCATAGACTTCAATGTCATGAAGTCCGTGCCGGCCGCTCTGAGGTAGCGGTGCGAGCAGCGCGCCGTGACCTATGAGGTCGCCCCGGCAAGTCGGATCGCCCCAGTGTGAACGGGGCCTTAACCTCTGAGGCTTTAATGCTACTTTATAATGGAACTTTAGCAAGAAAAAGTCCTACTTCACGCTGGCCCCTTTTGCAGGTATAGCTAAGTAAAATATTAAAAATACTCATACTGTTTTAAATCCAATAACACACTGTCTCACCCTGCACTGCACATGCTCAGTTGCCCTCTTTTTTTTTTTTTTCTACATTGTGTTGAAAATCAGAGCCACTAGAGGCCGATCTGCTGATAGCCAAAAGATTTACTGCTGCTTAGGGGCTCTTGGCTTCAGCAAAATGAAAGCCATCGGCAAGAAGAAACAAGAACACAGGGGAAGGCAATTTACAGCACACACTAATTTTGGTAGCATAATTACGTGGAATGTATGTTCCTTGCTATTTATTAAATAGGTATGGGTGACAGTGCATATGTCCAGGTGTTTTTGATCAGCGGTGGACAGGAAACCTGTATAAATGAATGACAGGCTATAACTATCTGCACGTGGAGCGATTACCTGAAGATAGTGTCAGCCTGTCATTGATTGTACAGGTTTCTTGTCTGCCGCTGAACACAAATATCTGGTAGTATGCGCCAAAGAAATAAAATGATCTGGGAGGTGTATGGATGGACTCGTCAGTACACTGCTGTTCTTTCATTGTCTGGTAACAGGCTAAGTGGATCCATGACTAGACTGGTTTGCTTTAGTACAGCACAATAAAAATTAAAGGGGTTGTAAAGTCAGAAGTTTTTTAGCTTAATGCAATCTATGCATTAAGATATAAAGCCTCCCTAATACTTACCTGAGCTCCCTCTATATCCAGCAATGTCCACAAGTGCTTCAGCCGTCCGGAAATCTCTCTCTCCTGATTGGTTGAGACACAGCTGCGGCGCCATTGATTCCCGCTGCTGTCAATCAAACTCAGCCAATCAGGAGAAAGAGGGGCAGGGCCGAATGGCAGCTCCGTCTCTGAATGGATACATGCAGCTGCAGCTCGGATGCCCCCTAGCAAGCTGCTTGCTGTGGGGGCACTCAACAGGAGGGAGGGGCCAGGAGCTCCAGCCATGGACCCAAGAAGAGGAGGATCTAGACTGTCCTGTGCAAAACCAACTGCACAGAAGAGGGAAGTATTTCTAAACTAAATCTATTTTCTTCTAGCCCAGGTACAAACTCAAGGCAAAACATTTATTTTTATTTTGGATAATGTAAGGGAGTGTTATAGCCATTGTAAGGTCTTTTGTTTTTTTTGCCATCAGTGTGATGTTGTCTCATAGGCAGGGATGAGCTCGGCCGTGTTCGAGTTGGTATGTGCCTGATCCAACCAGTTAGCTGGCACTGCATTCCACTAGTCACAGGCAGTGAGACATTTCCCGATCCGCAGCTGCACAGATCAGAGAAATGTGTCACTGCCGGTGATTAGTGGAGTGCAGTGTCACCTAACTGGCGGGATCGGGCACGTACAAACTCGTACATCTCTACCTATTGGGGAGATTTCCCTTCCTGTCCCATAGCCAAAACAAGAAGGGAGAGTAAATTCCTCCAAAGTAAGGTAATACCTGGATGTCACCAGGTTTACCAGAACTAGTGTCCCCATTGTAAGATTAGTATTGCTCCAGGGACAAGTCCAAGTTATTTTGTTCTTTCCTTTTTGGTGATTAGGATAAATATGGCAAACAGACTCTTCCTAATAGGGAACACAGACAGCATTAAAACCCTACATACCACCCAATGAGAGGTGCCAAACAAATGTCAGTGCACGTGAACGATGTGATCACCTGCTCCCTCTGCCATATACAGGTCTAGTACTATTATTATCCCACAATGCAATGCGCTCTGTGAAAAGAGGAGGAGCAAAAGAAAGACAATCTCCCTTGCTCATTCACAGAATGCATTGCATATTTATGAAAGCATCTTGAGACAGTATTATGCAATCTATCCAGATCAATGGTGTTAATGAGCCCCTAAGTGACCTTTCCAAGGGCAATTGTGTGACATCAACCTGATACAGAAGAGATAACAGGCTGTGATCTCCCCCCAACAGAAGGTGTGTAGTCTGACCCACAGCAGACAAGCCAGCCTAGCTTCTCTGACATATAATGGTCTTTAATACATTCTTATAGGCAGCAAGTGGTTCTCTGTGTGATGGCTGCAGCTTTAACATGACATTTCTACAACTGATGCAAGGATTATCCCTTGTTTTCCCACCATTCATCTACTCACCATTTTGGAAAACTCTCTGCTATAGAGCGATGAGATCAGCCCCCTGCTATACACAGGGCTGTGTGTGAGTCTGGCTGTGCGTGTAATAAACAGGAAGCTGCACATGGCTGATCCACCTCCCCCTGCACTCAGTACACTGACTATATAATATCAGTACACGCTGATCACTATCATCTATATTCACAGATCCCGGGATCCTTCCTACAACTCTCATCAACCTATAGTATAACGTACAGGATACAGTGCCTGCAGATCAGGGGAGGAGCCAAGAGATCACACTGACAGCAGGAAGTCCTATCTACAACACTACCAGCTGACTTCATGTCTGCGCCATTTTATTAGGCAATGACCAGACACATTCATGTTATAACTAAGAACCATTTTATACAATTATGAAGAAAATACAAACTTACGGAGGAGCAGTGTAGAATAAATATAGATCAGGCCAACTGAAACCACATTATGTCAGTAACATGGCTCAGAACAGGATATACAGTATAATGTCAGTAACATGGCTCAGACCAGGATGTGCAGTATAATGTCAGTAACATGGTTTAGACCAGGATGTGCAGTATAATGTCAGTAACATGGTTTAGACCAGGATGTGCAGTATAATGTCAGTAACATGGTTTAGACCAGGAGGAACTGTATAATGTCAGTAACATGGCTCAGAACAGGATATACAGTATAATGTCAGTAACATGGATCAGACCAGAATGTGCAGTATAATGTCAGTAACATGGACCAGACCAGGATATACAGTATAATGTCAGTAACATGGATCAGACCAGGATGTGCAGTATAATGTCAGTAACATGGCTCAGACCAGGATATACAGTATAATGTCAGTAACATGGATCAGACCAGAATGTGCAGTATAATGTCAGTAACATGGACCAGACCAGGATATACAGTATAATGTCAGTAACATGGCTCAGACCAGGATGTGCAGTATAATGTCAGTAACATGGCTTAGACCAGGATGTGCAGTATAATGTCAGTAACATGGCTCAGACCAGGATGTGCAGTATAATGTCAGTAACATGGCTCAGACCAGGATGTGCAGTATAATGTCAGTAACATGGCTCAGAACAGGATATACAGTATAATGTCAGTAACATGGCTCAGAACAGGATATACAGTATAATGTCAGTAACATGGCTCAGAACAGGATATACAGTATAATGTCAGTAACATGGCTCAGACCAGGATGTGCAGTATAATGTCAGTAACATGGTTTAGACCAGGAGGAACTGTATAATGTCAGTAACATGGCTCAGATCAGGAGGAACAGTATAATGTCAGTAACATGGATCAGACCAGAATGTGCAGTATAATGTCAGTAACATGGATCAGACCAGAATGTGCAGTATAATGTCAGTAACATGGCTCAGATCAGGATATACAGTATAATGTCAGTAACAAGGTTTAGACCAGGATGTGCAGTATAATGTCAGTAACATGGCTCAGAACAGGATATACAGTATAATGTCAGTAACATGGACCAGACCAGGATATACAGTATAATGTCAGTAACATGGACCAGACCAGGATATACAGTATAATGTCAGTAACATGGACCAGACCAGGATATACAGTATAATGTCAGTAACATGGCTCAGACCAGGATGTGCAGTATAATGTCAGTAACATGTCTCAGACCAGGATGTGCAGTATAATGTCAGTAACATGGCTCAGAACAGGATGTGCAGTATAATGTCAGTAACATGGTTTAGACCAGGAGGAACTGTATAATGTCAGTAACATGGCTCAGATCAGGAGGAACAGTATAATGTCAGTAACATGGATCAGACCAGAATGTGCAGTATAATGTCAGTAACATGGCTCAGATCAGGATATACAGTATAATGTCAGTAACAAGGTTTAGACCAGGATGTGCAGTATAATGTCAGTAACATGGCTCAGAACAGGATGTGCAGTATAATGTCAGTAACATGGCTTAGACCAGGATGTGCAGTACAATGTCAGTAACATGGCTCAGACCAGCATGTGCAGTATAATGTCAGTAACATGGCTCAGACCAGGATATACAGTATAATGTCAGTAACATGGCTCAGACCAGCATGTGCAGTATAATGTCAGTAACATGGCTCAGACCAGGAGGAACAGTATAATGTCAGTAACATGTCTCAGACCAGGATGTGCAGTATAATGTCAGTAACATGGCTCAGAACAGGATGTGCAGTATAATGTCAGTAACATGGCTCAGAACAGGATATACAGTATAATGTCAGTAACATGGCTCAGACCAGGATGTGCAGTATAATGTCAGTAACATGGTTTAGACCAGGAGGAACTGTATAATGTCAGTAACATGGCTCAGATCAGGAGGAACAGTATAATGTCAGTAACATGGATCAGACCAGAATGTGCAGTATAATGTCAGTAACATGGTTTAGACCAGGAGGAACTGTATAATGTCAGTAACATGGCTCAGATCAGGAGGAACAGTATAATGTCAGTAACATGGATCAGACCAGGATGTGCAGTATAATGTCAATAACATGGCTCAGATCAGGATATACAGTATAATGTCAGTAACAAGGTTTAGACCAGGATGTGCAGTATAATGTCAGTAACATGGCTCAGAACAGGATGCGCAGTATAATGTCAGTAACATGGCTCAGACCAGGATGCGCAGTATAATGTCAGTAACATAGCTTAGACCAGGATGTGCAGTATAATGTCAGGAACATGGACCAGACCAGGATATACAGTATAATGTCAGTAACATGGCTTAGACCAGAATGTGCAGTATAATGTCAGTAACATGGCTCAGACCAGTATACTCAGTATAATGTCAGTAATATGGCTCAGACCAGCATGTGCAGTATAATGTCAGTAACATGGACCAGACCACAATACGCAGTATAATGTCAGTAACATGGCTCAGACCAGGATACGCAGTATAATTTCAGTAATATGGATCGGACCAGGATACGCAGTATAATTTCAGTAACATAGATCCGACCAGGATACGCAGTATAATTTCAGTAACATAGATCCGACCAGGATACGCAATATAATTTCGGTAACATGGATCGGACTAGGATGAACAGTATAATGTCAGTAACTTGGATCGGACCAGGATGCGCAATATAATGTCAGTAACATGGGTCAGACCAGGATGCGCAGTATAATTTGACTCTTGGCCATACATCTCAAGGATCAGAACATTAAGGGGTATGAGAGATGATTACGCCTACACAGGTTGAACTGGATGGACTATTGTCTTTATTCAACCTCAACTACTATGTAACTATGTAATTTCAGTAACATGGTTCGGACCAGGATGAACAGTATAATGTCAGTAACTTGGATCGGGCCAGGATGCGCAGTATAATCTCAGCAACATTAATCGGACCAGTTTGTGCAGTATAATCTTAGTAACATGGATTGGACAATATAATGCACAATATAATATCAGTAACATAGGTCAGGTGTGAGATATAAAAAAGGAAAAAAGTATAATGCCATCTGCAGTAACATAACTAAAAAAAAAAAAAAACTTAGCATCACTAAAATAAATACACCACCCCACAAAACAATTGGTACATTGCTATAAAACTTATAGCATGAACAAAAATCACCATAGACAATTAAACAGAGCACTTTTCTCCTCTCCACACACCTATCGCTAATGCCTCGTACACACGCAACGATTGTTGGCCGTGAATTTTCGGCCAACGTCCGATCGGCCGATTTTCGGCTTGTTAGTATGATGCTTCCGACAACCGACTCCGACTTTTCGGCCGAACAAAATCTGGTGTGCATGCTATAAAATTTTTGTTGGCCGTCAACAGAACGGCCGATTGTTAGTACAGATTTCGGCAGACAAAAATCTGATGAGCAAGACTGGGCATGCTCAGAGAAGAAAAAACACACGGAAAGTAAACCAGAACATGACATCACTTCTGAAGTTGGTTTTTGTTGGCCGATAAAATTCGTGTGCAGTCCAGAGCACATTTCAACCAACACAACAACACTGGACAAAAGACGGCCGATTGGTCGGCCGATAATCGTTGCGTGTGTACGAGGCATTAGTAATCCACTGAACAGAATACACCCCCAGCAATTCAGCGTTGTTCTATAGGGATCTGCCATGCCACTCCAGGTCCTACACTTCACAAATTAGTGTTTGCTCCCAGGATCTCTCTCAAATAGATTGCATATTCATTGTGTCCCATATAAATTGAAAACATCCGTTAGTGTCTTTCCCCACTCCAAAGAACTGAGATTCCCCTTATAACATGAACCAAAACTAAAACATTGTAGTACAGTCACAAGTTTGTATCACATAAGGGGTTAATACTGCTCCCAGGGTATGCTGGAATAATGTTCAAAATCCTCCAATAAATCTTAAAGAGAAAGAGTATGAAGTAGCACATAGTGTACAGTCATAAAACACTATTAAAATCCAATCAAAATGCACTTACCTGCCCCAGTGCACATACAATGTACACACAAATAAACTGCATATGTTATGAGAGGTCTCTGCCTCTCTAGTCTATACTATAGATTCAGCCAGCCATTGTGGCTTGCTGTGTTCCCTGCCACATGGTCACTTTTGCATGTGCGTAACGCCAATCTCTGCCCTACACGTTACATCTTTTCTGTGCAATTCTCATCCATCTTTCTGACCCACTTTATTATTATATATTGAATGGAAGTGCATTTTTTAATGTGTAAATTACCTTTACAGGTCACAGAAAGCCAGTGATGCTTGATAAAGAGACTACTATGGTTGGACCCTAAAGGAATGTGGCACTGGTGGCACACCAGTGAATTTGACATTTTTTTTTTTTAAATCAGAAGATATGTATGACAGATATGAAAGAATGATACTAAATGATTCTTCCCTACATACCATACATGCTTATCAAGATACCTTGCATATTATTTCATTTTCTCAAATAGGTTCAGAGTTGTATAAAGTACTCGAAACCCATACTTGAGTAAAAGTACAAGTGCTCGATCAAAAAGTGACTTGAGTAGAAGTACTAAAGTATTCAACATTTTTTGTACTTAAGTATTGCAAGTAGTTTTTTTAAAAGTTTTGCTACTCAAGTACTGAAAGTAAAAGTACCAGTAGTTTTGAAAAAAAAATGCTACTCAAGTACTGAAAGTAAAAGTACAAGTACTGTGTTATGTAGTTATTAAAGAAAGAAGTCAAAAGTTTGAACATCATATTGTTTTTTATTATTTCAAATGCAGCTTTTATTTATACATACAGTAGCATTTATTTTCGTATGCGCTGATAATACACATGGTTTGAGCTTCATGAAACCTGCCATCTACTGTTCTGGCAGTGGTAATTTTTATAATTGTAACGAGTAACGGGTAGGCCCCACCTCCTCCCCTACCACTCTTTGCTCCCTTTCAGCATCCGTGTTCCTTTTTTGTCCTCCTCATACATATGGTGATATGTTCCTACAGCGGTCCTATGTACTGGAAGCAGGATTGGGTCAGCATGGAGCCTCCGCTAAGCCCTTTGCTATTAGCAGGGTATGGAGGGGGCAATCGAAGAGACCCTGGGCAGGAGCTTAGTGGTCTGGCCGAGAGAGCCCAGCTGCTGCGGGTGGCCCACTATTGCCCGAAGACAGCCCAGTGTTGCATCTCCTGGGACCCTTCTCTGCTCTGGGCAGGGTGGTAAGCCCTGTTATGGGACCCATTTATTTCTCATCTGAATAGTGCTTTTCTATGTCTAAATGTTTTTTCTCTCTTGTGCTGCATTCTGGTCATGGGTTAGTGTTCCACATTACAGCCGGTGCCCCCTGTGTTTATTTTGTGTGATCCTTCCGGTTCCCTTACCTTCTCTAGCTTCCTCTGTCCCTGGCCGGCCGCAGCCATGGTTGCGGCCACCACTTCCGGGTCCTGTGGCGCTCTGCGCATGCGCAGTTCGCGCCGAGTGTCAGACGCGGTGCGCATGCGCGGGAGTGACGTCACACGCGCATGCGCGATGCGCTGTAGCAGCCGTAGGGTGGCAGATTTAAACTGCTGCAATGAGCAGAGCTGGTGGGAAGGTCGGCAGGAAGTTAGCCTCCCCCAGACTCTCGACTTGTGTTCCAAAGTAAGAAGATTCTGGAGGCCTGTTCTCTTCCCCCCCCCCCTTTTGTAAGGTCTGTGGGCTACCTTTTCTAAATATGTTGTTTTTCCTTTTAAAATGCAGTCAGTAAGAGACTTGTCCTTTGCATAAGTATGGAGTCGTCTCTGCCCCCTAGTGGTCAGCCCGCTCATACCAGGTATGTGCTGGGCCAAGGGTCATCAAACTATGGCCCTCCAGTTGTTCAGAAACTACAATTCCCATCATACCTAGTCATGTCTGTGAATATTAGAGTTTTCCATTGCCTCATGGGATGTGTAGTTCCACAACAGCTGGAGGGCCGTAGTTTGAGGATCCCAGTGCTGGGCAGTGTGGGGTTTTTACTATTTTTTTCTGTTTTGCATCTATCTCTTGCAAATTGTCTTTTCTATGCCTTGTCTGTCTGTCTGCAGCTCGTCTAGGTCTGACCAGCAGCTTAGCGCACGCAGTGAAGACAGGTGATCAAAATCGCAACACCGGCACTCCTCATCCAGATCCAGGCGCAGATCCCCTCAGAGCCAGGGACATGAAGGGCGGTCTTCCGCTGCAAAGCATCATGGCCACTCAGAGCGCCCGCATGGAAAGAAGTGCTGGGGGTGTGGTACTCCAGTCCCGGACGGTACCTCCCTCTGTAATTCCTGCTATGCCCAAGCTACGGTGTACGGGAGAATTTGGACCAGCACATTGAGGAGGTAGTGCGCAGAGGCCTCAAGGACTCCCTTGCTGATCTTCATCGGCCAAGTACTTCAGCAGGGCTGTCCCGCTCGCCTGAAAGAGATCTCCTTGGTCAAGATCCTTTTGAATCCTCCCAGCCCAGCCACCCTTCCATTCTCCCTTCGTATTCTGAGTCTGACTCAGAGGAGTCCTGTCTGGGGTTTGAGGTCAACCTTGTTTCCCCATTGGTAAGGGAAGCTCTTGACTGGGAGGATCCTGCAGTCTCCCCTCCTCAAGCAATTATGCAAAGAACGCTTGAATTTTCCCTTCCTAGGGGAATTGGGAGAGATAATATCTGAGGAATGGAGTAAAGTGGAGAGGAAAAACTCCTTGGTCTCAAATATGGCGAAGCTTTACCCTTTCAAACAGGAGGAAGGGAAGCACTTGGAATCTCCACCCCTAGTGGACGCCACGGTAATGCGGCTTGTAAAACACGTTACTCTTCCAATGGAAGACTGTGTCCTTCAAACATCCTCTGGAGAGGAAAATTGATGCCGACCTCAAGCGGGTGTATCTTACAGCAGGCATGGCCTGCAAACCAGCCTTAGCCCTGGCCACTTTGTCGAAAGCCATGGAGGTTTGGATCAATGGCCTTGACGAAACTCTTAAAGGGGTTTCAGAAGAAACAGCACGGAGCTCTCTGGTTCAAGAGCTGAAGATGGCTGCGGGGTTCTTGGGGGAGGCGTCTATAGACATCATTCGCCTATTGGCCCGAGTCATGTTGTCATCGGTCACGGCTAAACGCGCCCTCTGGCTTCGACCTTGGGTGGCTGATGCTGCATCTAAACAGGCTTGGTGCCGGATTCCCTTTGAGAGTTCTTCCCTCTTTGGGAACAAATTAGATGCGGCCATAACTCGGGCCACGGGTGGTAGGTCCGGTTTCCTCCCCCAGGATAAACGCACAGGTGCTCAGAAGCGCTTTTTTCCAAGAAAGCAGAACACAAACCGCGCCCGAGGAGTGCGCAGTTATATACCGGGCAAGAACCACGGAAAAGGATGGAAATCAAGACAATCTGCCTTCCAGAAGGGCTCCAAAGGCACTTCACCCGGTGACCGGGAAGCCTCAAAATCTTTTTGAGGATGGGCCCGCCCAGGCGTCCCCGGCAGGAGCCAGGTTGCTCCGCTTTCGGGATATCTGGGCAGCCTCGATTCAGGATCCCTGGGTCATCGACATCGTGTCTCAAGGGCACTCTTGGATTTTCAACAACATTCCCAGGCCCAGGTTCATCACTACACCTCTTCCTCCTTCATTAGAGAAAAATAAGATCCTTCTCTTACTTGGACACCTTGGTGGCTCAAGAGGCCGTTGTTCCAGTCCCGGATGTGGAAAGAGGTCAGGGTGTCTATTCACCCCTCTTCCTCGTGCAAAAGAAAAACGGCACCTGGAGGCCTGTGATAGACCTCACGTACCTCAACAAATCTATCCGCCGGGAGAAATTCAAGATGGAGTCCTTATTCACGATCCAGCAGTCTGTTCTTCCAGGAGGCTGGCTAGCATCCATAGATCTGAAGGATGCGTATTTTCACGTTCCAGTAGCGAGAGAATTTCAGCAGTTTCTCCGCTTCGCCATCGGACGTGCTCATATGCAGTTCACATGTCTCCCCTTCAGGCTTTCAACATTGCCTCGCACGCTTTCCAAGACCTTATTGGCAGTTGTGGCACTTATCAGGATCAAAGGTATCAGGTTGCTCCACTACCTAGACGACCTGCTCCTCCTATCCCAAGACAGGTCGCAACTACTTCTGCATCTAGAGCAAGTGGTCTCGACTCTCCAAGATTTTGGGTGGATGTTGAATCTCGAGAAGAGTCACCTGGTACCAACACAATCGCTTGTGTTCCTAGGGGCACTGTTCGACACAGTGAAATGTACCATCTCCCTACCCGAGGAGAAGATTCCGGTGGCTCAAGGCAGAGTGGCTCTCGCCCTAGCTTCCTCCCATCTCACTGCTCGGCAGTGTTTGAGGATAGTGGGGACCCTGGTGGCCACGGCCCCCATGATGCAGTGGGCTTTGTGGAAACTGAGACCGTTTCAGAGGGGTTTCCTCCAGCAATGGACATCAGAGAGCATGTCGCAGGTCATTCACCTAACCCCACTCATGAAGGGCTGTCTCCCCTGGTGGTTACATCGAGTGAATCTCGTGAATTGCCATTCCATTGCTCCAGTCACATGGATCACGGTAACCTCCGACGCCAGCAGTACTGGTTGGGGAGCCCACTGTCGGTCAGAAGTGGCTCAAGGCAGATGGGAATTCCCATCACGCGGAATAGTGCCCAATATCTTGGAGCTGTGGGCCACCTTCAAAGCCCTTCAAGCCTTCCGTCACCTGATCTAAGGAGCCTCAGTTATGCTCAGATTGGACAACACAACAGCAGTGGCATACATGAAAAGGCAGGGAGGGACCCGCAGCCTGTCTCTACTCTGCAACAGAAAACTTCGGAGATACTATGCGAGGTTCCGGGGATCCTCAGGCATTCGGAGTAGATGCCCTCACAGACAGCTGGAATTTTCAAACAGCTTATGCCTTTCCTCCAGTGCCAATAATCCTCCAATTCCTACGGAGATTGAGAATGGAGACGGTAGAAATCTTGGCGGTAATTCCCTTTTGGCCCAACAGACCCTGGTTTCCTCTGTTGTCTCTCCTCATTTTCCGGGATCCAATCTCACTTCTCCTCAGGCCAGACCTGCTGTCACAAGGTCCTAATCTGCATCCATGTCCTGCATGTCTGCACCTCAAGGCTTGGTTCTTGAGAGGGGGAGGTTGGAGGCCCTCGGATGCCCAGAGGAAGTAATTCCTACACTAATGAGTTCCAGAAGGGGTAGCACCAGCAGGATCTATGAAAGAATCTGGTCAAAATTTGTGAGCCATCAAATTCCTGGATCTGGTTCAGTGAATACACCTACGGTTCAATAGGTTCTGAGTTTCCTACAGTCTGGCTTGGATCTCCCCCTGTCGGTCAGCTCGCTCCGGGTGCAGGTCTCGGCCATCTCGGCCTTCACCTGGGATATCATGGGCAAGACATCAGTTAGTCCAGCAATTCTTCAAAGGAGCAGTCAGGCTAAGGCCTCAGAGGAGACCAAGATTCCCCAAATGGGATCTCCCTCTAGTCTTGGACTTTTTCTCGTCTGTTGATGTGGCCTCTCTTTTAGTAAAAGAGCTTACGCTGAAGACAGTATTTTTGGTGGCTATTACCTCCGCTAAGAGAGTCTCAGAGATTCATAATCTAGGATCAAAAGAACCTTTCTTAACTTTCTTCCAAGACAGAGTGGTTCTAATCCCTATGCTAGGGTCAAACCTAAGGTGACCTCCGTCTTCCATGAAAACACGGATATAGTCCTTCCCACCTTCAGGACTGATGAAGGATCTCCAGTCCATCCTCTAGATGTGGGTAACACCTTAAAGCAATATTTGGCGGCCACATCCTCCTTCCGTCAGTCAGATTTTCTCTTTGTCCTCCTTCAAGGAAAGAAGAGAGGAATGCGTGCTTCTTCTAGAGCGGTAGCTGCTTGGATTGTTCAGGCCATCCAATGGGCCTACAGAGCGAAGGGCTTGGCTCCTCCGGAGGCGGTCACGGCACATTCAACTAGAAGTATTTCCACGTTATGGGCAGTCTCTAAGCATGTCGCTCCTGATGTGATCTGCAGGACAGCCTCCTGGTCATCTATCAACACTTTTCTTTCTCATTATTGTGTTGAACCAGCCGCACTGTCCTCTGTTAATTTTGGTGTTCAAGTATTGTCAGTTGACGGTTCCAATTAAAGCTTTTTTTGTTCAGCATCTTCCCACCCGGGAGTGTATAGCGAGTTATTTCCCGAACGTATGCTGCCATTGAGTCTGTCAGGAAAACGGAAAATTGATATCAAATACTTACCGTAATTTTCCTTTCCTGATGGACTCCATGGCAGCAGGAGTCCCCTCCCAATTCCTGAGTAGGCTAGTTACAGAACACGGATGCTGAAAGGGAGCAAAGATTTATGGGAGTGGGGTCCTATAGGGTAGGAGAGGAGGCGGGGCCTACCCAAATGTATGCTGCCATGGAGTCCATCAGGAAAAAAAAATTACGGTAAGTATTTGATATCAATTTTCCATTTTTCACTCTAGTAAGCCACCATCAAGCTGTTTAGGAACATTTGCTCTCAATTAGGAGTGCAATGCTGCTCTGGCTGAGGACAGGGATCTAAGAGTACAACGTTTACCTTTCTGAAGACAAAGACTGTGTGAGCACCAGTTTCCTCCATAAAATCATAGTTTTGTGTTTGATGAATTCTACAAGCAAACATTGTTTCCATTCAACCTTTACGTGTACATACCTGTTTGAGTTGAAGATTTGTACCTCAGTAAAGATTGTTAGTAATGCAAGTAAATTCCATTTGGGACATTCCTTATTGGGAAAGGTCCTGCGTGAGGAGAAGTAGTATTTTGTGTGATGGAGCACTGTAAGTTGTGTAGACTAATATGAGTTTGTCACAATGAACGTTCGTCTCTGGAGGGCGTGGTCCAGCATGTTAGTGTCCACTGTTATAGCCCTAAGAATTTGGGATATTCAGTGTTGCTCCCTGGGATATGAAGTAGGAGAAAAAAGTCCTGAGTTCAGGGAAATGATCAAAGATAGCCCTGAATGGAAGCATGCAAATGCACCAAATAATCTATTCTGTAGAAGTTGGATCACTTGAGGTTAATGTGTTCAGTTTGGGAAAGGGGTAGTTGGCTGCTGGGTGGTATGCACTGCTAAAATATGCAGTAAATTAGGTTTACTGCCTCCTGTAATGCACCACTAACCTTGGGCTCTGTCATTTCAACAACACTGGGGTTTCAGAGGACCCCCTGTGTGGTGGCTTGAAGCTACCAGGAAACGTGTTCCTGAGATATTATTGATGTTATGAAGTCAACAGAGTTAAAAGATTTTTTACCTTCTTTAAAATGATTGTAAAGTCAAATTAAAATAATAACTAGGTTTATACGTATCTGCTCTGTGCAATGATATTGCACAGGAGAGCCACTTACAGCATCTCTTGGGTCCCCCAACGCCACTGTCCATTCCTCCCCTTCTGTGTGTGCCCAATAGCAAGCTGCTTGCTATGAGGGCACACATGCAGGCTCAATCCCAAGCTGGGCTGTGTATACATAGACACACACAGCGTGGCTTGGCCCTATCTTTACTTCCCGCTCACAGCATTTGATTGACAGCAGCAGGAGCCAATGGGGCTCACTGCTATTAGCAAAGCCTGTGAGACTAGGAAAAGTAGGAGAGAAGACCTGCAGCCGGGCACAGTGCTGGATCAATACAGGTAAGTGTTAGGGAGGGGGAGGGGTAACAGGCAGGGCTAGTTGTTTTTTTACCCTAATCCAGTGAATGCATAGAAAAAACATTAGTCTGTAGAACCACATTAACTGCCTGATAAGGAAAATAGTCCTGAAGGATCTGATCTAACAACCTGCTGGAAGGCGTAGTTACACATGTACACAGTAAATGCTTTTTTAATTAGCTGCAAAAGTTATTTAGCCCCGGTTCACACTTATGCGAGTGCGGGAAGGCTGCGAATCCGCAGCCTGTTCCCGCATCGCACACGCACCCCCGGCAGTTCAAACTGCCATATGCGATACGCTGGGGGTGTCAATGTAATCTTAACGACACCCCCAGTTTGATCGCATATCGCAGTGCGATCGTGCAGTTCGCACAGGATCGGATCGTACAAGTGTAAACCGCTGTGCGATCCGATCCTGATGCGGCTGCCAAAAAGGGTCCCTGTGCGTGTTTGGTGCGGCTGCGGTGCGAATTTAGCCATACAAACTGTATGGCTAAACTCGCACCGCACAGCCGATCGCATGTAATGTCGGAGCAGTGCGCTCCGACATTACATGCGAACCCCGCACACGCACAAGTGTGAACCGGGGCTTAAAGTGTTTGTAAAGGAAAAATAAAACGGAAAAAAGCCCCCAAACATATTATACTTACCTGATCTGTGCACTAGTTTTACACAGAGCAGCCCGGTTCCTCCTCTCCTTGGATCTACCGCTGGAACTCTGGGCCCCTCCCCCTTGCTGAGTGCCCCCATAGCAAGTTGCTTTGGGGCCACTCGTGCATGCTTGCTTCCAATCCAGCAGTCTATGTCCATAAGACACAGAGAGCATGGCTTGGCCCTGCCCCTCCTCACTGGCTGCGATTGACAGCAGCGGAAGCCAATGGCTCCTGCTGCTGCATCTTAGCCAATAAGGAGGGAAAGGCCCGGGAGAGACCCAGGAGAACCTCGGCTCTCGTGCAAATCACTGAGTCGAGATTGGGCTTAGGTGAGTATAAGGGGGGCTGAGGGGAAGCTGCAAAAACCTTACAATACTATGTCTCACTTTACTGTATTGTATATCTATTTCCAAAATGCATTAAAAAATCTGACTGTTTAAAAATATATATATCTTCTGCCTTTAGAACCACTTTAAAGTGCAAAAAGAAACAGATACTCAAGGAACCTGGAGCTAGACCAAGGAACAATTGCCACAGACCTTACTCAGTGTTAATAAAAAAAAATATCTAAAAATGTAATACTTAAGTTACTTTGACCAAGTTACAGGGTAAATGATACATTTTACAGCAATCAACTAATAATCCAGCTACTCTTATGTCAAGAACCAACTACCATCAAAATAAATGGTAAAAAGAAAAAAAGCTTTATCAAGCATATAACCTTTTTTTTTTTTTTATATATTATTATTAATTAATATTAGACAGAAACTGGCAATCATGGAAAATAGAGGTTAAAAAAAAAAAAGAATGGAGGGGAAGGGGGCAGCGAAAAACTCCATTCCGGCTCAAAGGCCTACTCACAGAGAATACAAGTATAGCCACCAAGGCATCCAAATCTTAAGATGTTTCTCTGACTGATTTTTAGTAAACATGGTTAACTGTTCCACAAGTTGAATATCAGGTACCTGGTACACCAATGTTCAAGTGTGGGTGGAATAGTTTACTGGATGGTTGACCCAATATATAATTATATCTAGATGTCTACAAACATCTACATACTGACAGGCAGATGGTGCAATCAAATCACATTTTATTACATACTGTATGTAATAAAACAAATCTCGGACATATCCTTTATAGTAGCCTTTCTGAATCAGGGTCATGTTGGTTCCTCCAGGGTTTGGTCATTCACTGCCTAAACTGATACAAATACAATGGGGGTTCATTTTCCACTAACCTCCAGCATAAAGGAGGCCCCGTCTACATTAACCATCAACCTACCAATGAGAGCCACTACGCTAATATCCAGTGCAGGGGAGCACTTCCTAATTACCCACCTGCGCGAAGAGGCACTTTCCCAATGATAATTGTAACTATTATGAAAGTATAACACCCCGCTTCAATTTGTCGTTTTGAGGGGCCACTGGTTTATCACACCAGTTATGAAAAATATTTTTTAGTAACTTTTGTCACTGTACCCAAAAACACTTATGAAAGTATAACACCCCGCTTCAATCTGTCGTTTTTGGGGGGCCACTGGTTTATCACACCCAGTTATTAAAATATTTTCTAGTAACTTTTGTCACTGTGTGTAGCAGAGTTAACAGCGAAAGAGGCATAAGAAGCAAACTTTTCAGAGAAAGGAAATACAATAAGACACGTGGCCACTCACTAAAACTAGAGGAAAAACGGTTTAACCTTAAAATACGTAAGGGTTTCTTTACTGTCAGAGCAGTAAAGATGTGGATTTCTTCCACAAGCAGTGGTATCAGCAGGGAGCATCGATAGTTTCAAAAAACTATTAGATGGGCACCTTAAAGACCATAACATAAAGGGGTCAGGGCCGTCTTTTCCACTGGGCATGCCTGGCGGTTGCCCGGGGGCCCCACTTGCCAAGGGGCCCCACATGGATGGTGGCATGTCCCTGGTGGTCTAGAGCCCCCCCATTCTGTTGTCCGCCGGCTCCGGCCCCCCCTTGTTGTTTTCCGCCCGCCGGCGGCGGCCGTGGCTTGAGTCTGCACTGCAGTGCACACTGGTTGCTAAGGCCAGCCCGATTGGCATCTAGCAACCAGTGACGTTAGCAGAGCAGAGTGCAGACCCAGGATGCACAGCGCCGCAGCGGAGGACTCGGAGGAGGATCCTCCTCCTCGTCGGCTCGTCCTCCTCTCCTCCGTCTCGACCCTAGAAGACTGGCTCCGCCTCCGCCTCCACCCACCTCCTCCCATGTGCAGCCATTGTAAAGATAAGGCAGCCAGCCCAGCTGCTTGATTAAATGATATTCTTTTTTTAACTCTCTCATGGCAATGATGGCATGATGATGATCGATGACACAAAAGACAGACAACTACCTGTCCTGGAGGATATACTTTACTATATATTGGTCCCTGTAATATGTATATAGTAAGGTATATATCCTCCAGGTAGTAGTTGTACTCTCTTGTAGTATAGTGTTCCCTGTAATGTGTATATAGTCTATATACATATTACAGGGAACACTATATACTACAAGAGAGTACAACTACTACCTGGAGTATATACCTTACTATATATATATTACAGGGACCAATATATACTACAAGAGAGTACAACTACTACCTGGAGGATATACCTTACTATATACATATTACATGGAACACTATATACTACAAGAGACTCTTGTAGTATATAGTGTTTCCTGTAATATGTATATAGTAATGTATATACTCCAGGTAGTTGTACTCTCTTGTAGTATATATTGGTCCCTGTAATATGTATATAGTAAGGCAGCCCTAAAAAATTCCACTCGCCTGCTCGCATTTTGCGAGTGTAATTTTGAGGATGGCGAGCTGTGCCTGCCGCCACCGCCGCCGCCGTTCACAGCAGCTTGCGATTACTTTCTTTTTTAAAAAAGGATGGGCTCTGGGAGCAGAGCACTGCGCCCTGAGCCCACCCATTGTGTGACAATAGCGAATGAATATTCGCTATTGTCACAGGGATCCTCCCCCTGATCCTCCTACTGGCCAATCAGGAGGCAGGTGTTTCCTGATTGGCCGAAAGGCGAACGATTGTAACTGGCCGAGGAGGAGGAGGAGGACTCGGGAGACACGGAGGACGCGCAGGATTGATGAGAAGCCGCCCGCTGCAGGTAAGTGCACGCTGGTCTCTTTGCACACTGTGATCGCTCTGCAATGAAAGGGGACATGCTGTGGGTGCTCTGCAATGAAAGGGGACATGCTGTGGGCACTCTGCAATGAAAGGGGACATGCTGTGAGCACTCTGCAATGAAAGGGAACATGCTGTGATCGCTCTGCAATGAAAGGACATGCTGTGGGCGCTCTGCAATGAAAGGGGACATGCTGTGGGCGCTCTGCAATGAAAGGGGACATGCTGTGGGCACTCTGCAATTTAAGGGGACATGCTGTGGGCGCTCTGCAATGAAAGGGGACATGCTGTGATCGCTCTGCAATGTAAGGGGACATGCTGTGGGTGCTCTGCAATGAAAGGGGACATGCTGTGGGCACTCTGCAATGAAAGGGGACATGCTGTGAGCACTCTGCAATGAAAGGGGACATGCTGTGATCGCTCTGCAATGAAAGGACATGCTGTGGGCGCTCTGCAATGAAAGGGGACATGCTGTGGGCACTCTGCAATTTAAGGGGACATGCTGTGGGCGCTCTTCAATTTAAGGGGACATGCTGTGGGCGCTCTGCAATGAAAGGGGACATGCTGTGATCGCTCTGCAATGAAAGGTGACATGTTGTGGGCGTTCTGCAATGAAAGGGGACATGCTGTGGGCGCTCTGCAATGAAAGGGGACATGCTGTGGGTGCTCTGCAATGAAAGGGGACATGCTGTGGGCGCTCTGCAATTTAAGGGGACATGCTGTGGGCGCTCTGCAATGAAAGGGGACATGCTGTGATCGCTCTGCAATGAAAGGTGACATGTTGTGGGCGTTCTGCAATGAAAGGGGACATGCTGTGGGCGCTCTGCAATGAAAGGGGACATGCTGTGGGTGCTCTGCAATGAAAGGGGACATGCTGTGGGCGCTCTGCAATTTAAGGGGACATGCTGTGGGCGCTCTGCAATGAAAGGGGACATGCTGTGATCGCTCTGCAATGAAAGGGGACATGCTGTGGGCGCTCTGCAATGAAAGGACATGCTAAAGCATTTAACAGTGTAATTTTTATGAGATATTTTACGAGGGCGTGTTTAGGGGCGGAGCAGGGTAGGGTTTGGGTGGGGCAACAAGTGGCGAGTAACTCTCAAGGCCTGGCTAGCAGACTTGTATAAAGTACTCTAAATTTCTACTTGAGTAAAAGTACAAGTGCTCGATCAAAAAATTACTTGAGTAGAAGTGGAAGTGCTCGCAGAAAAAGTTACTTAAGTAGAAGTACTAAAGTATTCAACATTTTTTTTACTTAAGTATTGCAAGTAGTTTTTTCAAAAAATTTGCTACTTAAGTACTAAAAGTAAAAAGTACCAGTAGTTTTGAAAAAAAATTTCTACTCAAGTACTGAAAGTAAAAGTACAAGTACTGTGTTATGTAGTTATTAAAGAAATAAGTCAAAGGTTTGAACATCATATTGTTTTTATTATTTCAAATGATTTAATCAAATGATTAACCTGTGTTTGTTAGTAGTTTCTTGATGCACTTTAAGCGCTGTAGCACCATTTATTTTTTTGTTTCATATTTTCTTTTTATTGGAAAGATTTGGTATAGCAGCTTTTATTATACACAGCCTTTATTTTCGTATGCGCTGATTTACAAATGACATTATACACATTTTTTTGAGCTTTATGCAACCTGCCATCTACTGTTCTGGCAGTGGTAATTTTTTTAAAAGTAACGAGTAACTATGCAGCACAAAAAAAAAATACTTGAGTAGAAGTATCGAAATCATCGAAAAAATGTAGTGAAGTAAAAGTAGAAGTAGGAGAAAAAAATTCTACTCTAGGAAAGTACAGATACCGCATTTCGGTACTTAAGTACAGTACTTAAGTAGTTCTACTTCGTTACTATACATCTCTGCTGGCTAGTAGCTCATGACTTGAAATTTTGAGCCCTGTAGTAAGGTATATACTCCAGGTAGTAGTTGTACTCTCTTGTAGTATATAGTGTTCCCTGTAATGTGTATATAGTCTATATACATATTACAGGGAACACTATATACTACAAGAGAGTACAACTACTACCTGGAGTATATACCTTACTATATACATATTACAGTGACCAATATATACTACAAGAGAGTACAACTAGGCTCAGGCTGGAGTATATACCTTACTATATACATATTACAGGGACAAATATATACTACAAGAGACAACTACCTGGAGGATATACCTTACTATATAAATATTACAGGGAACACTATATACTACAAGAGACTCTTGTAGTATATAGTGTTCCCTCTAATATGTATATAGTAAGGTATATACTGCAGGTAGTTGTACTCTCTTGTACTATATATTGGTCCCTGTAATATGTATATGGTAAGGTATATACTCCAGGTAGTAGTTGTACTCTCTTGTAGTATATAGTGTTCCCTGTAATATGTATATAGTAAGGTATATACTCCAGGTAGTAGTTGTACTCTCTTGTAGTATATAGTGTTCCCTGTAATATGTATATAGTAAGGTATATACTCCAGGTAGTAGTTGTACTCTCTTGTAGTATATATTGGTCCCTGTAATATGTATATAGTAAGGTATATCCTCCAGTTAGTAGTTGTACTCTCTTGTAGTATATAGTGTTCCCTGTAATGTGTATATAGTCTATATACATATTACAGGGAACACTATATACTACAAGAGACTCTTGTAGTATATAGTGTTCCCTGTAATATGTATATAGTAAGGTATATACTCCAGGTAGTTGTACTCTCGTACTATATATTGGTCCCTGTAATATGTATATAGTAAGGTATATACTCCAGGTAGTTGTACTCTCTTGTAGTATATATTGGTCCCTGTAATGTATATACTCCAGGTAGTTGTGCTCTCTTGTAGTATATATTGGTCCCTGTAATATGTATATAGTAAGGTATATACTCCAGGTAGTTGTACTCTCTTGTAGTATATATATGTAACTATGTATGGGTGCCCTACACTGACTACCAGTTTAAAGGGGCATTTCTTAATGGATCCCTATTGTAAGGGGCACAACAATTTTCTTTGTCCAAATTCCTTATTGGGGCTATTATTTTTTTTATTTCAGTGATTAGTACTGAAAAATATTTCTATAGCACAGGGGGGGGGGGTGCTGTAAAAGGATCCGCCCTGGTTGTCAGATACTCTAGGTATGCCATGTAATTCTTTTATTTAAACTTTCTACAATTTAGTGATCATGCAAATGTAACAAGAGCTGTGGATAAATTCATTTTTAGCAGGGGTCCCCTGTGACGTAACAGCTATTTCAGTTTCCTCCAAAATCCTTAACCACAGGTAATCGATTGCACCCTGTGCAATTACCAATGGACAGCTGTGACCTCTGTCAGAGTGCCATTTCTTTGTTTAGGGCTACCAGTCCTGGTTGTTTGCATACACCGGCCGCTTTACTGAAGGATGCATGCCACAGCAAAGCAGATTTGGAGGTGTAAATAAGGCCTTACACTTAAACACTGTAAGTCACAGCATTCCAAATTAGCCATTCCAGGAACTGGCACACTTTGTAGTAAACACATGGTTTGCTAGTGCCCTGTCTGCAAACTCAAATGATAATGAAACAAGTATACCTCATGTATTGTATATGATGTATTCACAAAATCCACACATTATTAATATTTACCATGTGGCATACACCTACTGTATATTATATCTATATCACTATGTTGCTATAATCCATAATGTCTGCAAGGTTGTGATAAAACACTTAAATTTATATGTTTTTTTTCTCCTGTCACAATAGTATATGGGGAGTTATTGATGATGCAGGATATCACTAGGAACCTGCCCTCCGGATCTGGGAATGGCTAGAGCAGGGAAAATTCAAGAGTATCTCTAAAGAGTAATGCCACTCCACATCTTTTTTTTTTTTTCTTTATCTGCATGAATAGAGCTTCTGAGGGACATCAACATGTCCTTTAATAAGGAGTCCATGACAGGCTGGCCTGTTGTAGGGAAAGATGATATGGTGTCATGAAACTCTAGGGTATCATCCACTCCAGCCCCGGATGCCATGCTGCCATCTGTAAATTGTAGCCTAATTTTCGACTTAGCAGGGCTGGCACAGGCAGATCGAGGGGTAGAGGCTGAAAGTGTCCTATCGTGTGGATCTAGAACTTCCCCCGCATCTCCCAGAGTCTCCGACTGTCCATTTTGTATGGGGGCTGCCTGTGTGAGCAGCGTGGCGCTGCTGGTATTTGTGGCATATCAAAATGCTGATTAGACAGCATGATTATTGCACAGGTTTGCTTTAGGCTGGCCACAATAAAGGCCACTCTAAAATGCGAAGTTTTACTGTACTAGGGGGAGGGTCCGAAAACCAGTCAGTATCTGGTGTGACCACCAATTTGCCTCACGCAGTGCAATGCATCTCCTTCGCATAGAGTTAATTGGGTTGTTGATTGTGGCCTGTGGAATGTTGGTCCACTCCTCTTCAATGGCTGTGCGAAGTTGCTGGATATTGCCAGGACCTAGAACATGCTGTCGTATACGCCGATCCAGAGCATCCCAAACATGCTCAATGGGTGACACGTCTGGGGAGTATGCTGACCAGTGTACCGATCCTTGCAACATGGGGGTGTGCATTATCATGCTGCAACATGAGGTGATGGCTGTGTATGAATGGCACAACAATGGGCCTCAGGATCTCATCACGGTATCTCAATAAAATGCACCTGTGTTCGTTGTCCATAACATACACCTGTCCATACCATAACCATAACCCTACCGCCACCATGTACTACTCAATCCACAACGTTGACATCAGCAAATCGCTCACCCACACAACACCATACACGCTGTCTGCCATCTGCCCTGTACAGCGAAAATCAGAATTCATCCGTTAAGGGAACACCTCTCCAAAGTGCCAGATGCCATTGAAATGTGAGCATTTGCCCACTCAAGTCGGTTACGACGACGAACTGCAGTCAGGTCGAGATCCTGATGAGGACGACAAGCATGCAGATGAGCTTCCCTGAGATGGTTTCTGACAGTTTGTGCAGAAATGCTTTGGTTACGCAAACTGATTGTTGCAGTAGCTGTCTCGATGGCTGGTCTCAGACGATCTTAAAGGTGAAGAATCTGGATGTTGAGGTCCTGGGCTGGTGTAGTTACACGTAGTCTGCAGTTGTGAGGCCGGTTGGATGCACTGCCAAATTCTCTGAAATGCTTTTGGAGACTGCTTATGGTAGAGAAATTAACATTCAACTCACGGGCAACAGCTCTGGTGGACATTCCTGCAGCCAATTGCACGCTCCCTCAAAACTTGCCACATCTGTGGCATTGTGCTGTGTGATAAAACTTCACATTTTAGAGTGGCTTTTTATTGTGGCCAGCCTAAGGCACACCTGTACAATAATCATGCTGTCTAATCAGCATCTTCATATGCCACACCTGTGAGGTGGATGGATTATCTTGGCAAAGGAGAAGTGCTCACTAACACTGATTTAGAATTGTGAACAATATTTGAGAGAAATAGGCCTTTTGTGTACATAGAAAAAGTCTTAGATCTTTGAGTTCAGCTAATGAAAAGTGGGGATAAAAAAAGTGTTGCGTTTATAATTTTGTTCAATATATATTTTTATATTTATTTTTTGAAGAATGTTTTGGGGTTTGTCCTATCTTTTGCAATCTGTCGTTCATTTTGAATTTTTGCGTTCTTGATTTATTTTTATAATTTTCTTTTATATTCTTTGTAACATTTAAACATAGATAGTATTCCTTAATTTTTATATTTTTTAAAAGCTCTTTTCTTATTATTTATAGCTTTTTTAACTGGAACTGAGCCACATAGGTTTTATTTTTAGCCTTTTTAACCACTTACTACCCGCCCGCCGTCAAAGCGGAGCGGTGTAGCTATTATCCTGGGACGCCGTCATATGACGGCGCACCAGAACAGCCTCTTTCGTGCACCCCCGGGGGCGAGGGGAGCGGCGATCGTGACCGTGCCGTGTTGCTAGGACACGGCGCAATCCCGATCTCGGTAAAGAGTCAATGACATGACTCTTTACCCACGTGATCAGCTGTGTCCAATCACAGCTGGTCACATGTAAATGAGGAAGTGCAGTTATTCCGCTCTCCTAGGCTCACATCGTCAGTGTATGTGGCGAGGAGAGCTGATCAGCGACTCCTCCTCATAGGGGACACAAGGAAATGTAATCAGGGCACTGATCACCAGTGCCCTGATTACACAAGAGTGAAATAAAGTGCCATAACTGCCCACCATCAGTGCCCACATTCATAGCCCAAAGTGCTGCCAGTCAGTGCCTGCTCATCTAGGCACTGACTGGCAGCACTATGGGCACTGAGTGTGGGCACTGATGGTGCCACCTATCAGTGCGGCATATTAGTACCTCCTCATCAGTGCCCATCAGTGCCGCATCAGCGCACATCAGTGAAGGAGAAAAATGTATTTATTTTCAAAATAATAAGAAAAACTTTTTCAAAAGTTTGTCTTTTTTTTCTTTGTAAGAAATAAAAAAAACCAGAGGTGAATAAATACCTCCAAAAGAAAGCTCAATTTGTGTGAAAAAAATGATAAAAATTTCATATGGGTACAGTGTAGCATGATCGCCCAATTGTCATTCAAAGTGTGAGAGCGCTGAAAGCTGAAAATTGGCCTGGGCAGGAAGGGGGTGAAAGTGCACTGTAGGCAAGTGGTTAAACTTATTGCCCATGGCAATCTCAGCAGTGCTACAGGTCAGCAGTGACAAAGGCTGATTGCCTCCATGCCACACCGCATTGATGCAGTAATTCATGCAAAAGGTGCCCCAACCAAGTATTGAGTGCATACTATACTGTACATGAACTTACTTTTCAGTAAGCCAACATTTCTGTATTAAAAATCCTTTTTTTGATGATATTCTAATTTTAGGAGATGTACCGGAGTATATACACACATCAGTTTGTAGACACTATAACGTTTGCGCAAATCAATCAATATGCACTTTGTGGGATTTTTTGGTTACCAAAAATTTGTAGCAGAATACATATTGTCCTAAATGTATGAAGAAATGTGTTTTTTTTTTTTTATTGAAAATGTTTAATAGAAACATTTTTTTTTTTCAAAATGGGCGGCAATTTTTTTTTTATAGCACAAAAAACAAACAGGTGATTAAATACCACCAAAAGAAGGCTCTATTTGTGAGGAGAAAAGGACATAAATTTAATTTATGTAGTGTTGCATTACCGTGTAATTGTCAGTTAAAGTAACACAGTGCTGTATAGCAAAAAAATGGCCTGGTCATGTAGGGGGGTAATCTTCCAGAGTGGAAGTGGTTAAAATCTTAAATTTAGCTATTCAAAATAAAACTTAAAAAAAATGTGAAATTCTGAACCATTTGATTTCATTGTGGCCAGCGACTAGTTACCAAATCACTTAAGTGGCCTGCGCTCTTCAAAAGGTTGAGCACCTTTGGTGTAGAACAACAGAGTAACTTTATTATTTAGCTTTTTTTTTTTTTTTTTTTAATTCAGCATGCAGATTCTTCCATCCATGCTAAAAGAATAAGATGGACAAATGTTTTATGGCATTTTGACAGCCGCCACCTGTTAGAATGCAGTGGGCGCTGCAAAACAGTTACTGCAGCTGATTGTGCAGTCACTGGTCACTGTTTAGCCCAACATTTTTCATCCAGTAGGGTGCCCACATGATCACCCCCTGCTTTGAATTTTAGGTTGGTTCATCAGTAGCCTGACAAACTTCTCAGCCAGCTTAAGATTCCAGGGAGACATTATGAAGAGAAAAGACAAGTCTCAGAATTAAAGTAACTAGTAATGTATTAACCTCTACCTTATTTACATAGTGAGGTTGAAAAAAGACAACCGTCCATCCAGTTCAACCTATGATGTGTGTGTGTGTGTTTGCTGTTAACCGTACATTGTATACCCCTGTATGGTGTGGTCTTTAAAGGTGCCCATCTAATAGTTTTTTGAAACTATCAATGCTCCCTGCTGATACGACTGCCTGTGGAAGAGAATTCCACACCCTTACCGCACTTACAGTGAAGAACCCCTTACGCACTTTAAGGTTAAACCGCTTTTCCTCTAGTTTTAGTGAGTGGCCACGTGTCTTATTGTATTTTCTCTGAATAGTTTGTTCCTTATGCTAGGGTCGCCAGTACAGTATTTGTACATTGATATCATATCCCCCCTCAATCGTCTCTTCTCCAGAGAGAATAGGTTCAGTGCTTGTAGTCTTTCCTCATAGCTGATGTCCTCCATTCCCCTAATTATTTTTGTTGCCCTTTTCTGGACTCTTTCCAGTTCCAGCACATCCTTCCTGAGGACTGGTGCCCAGAACTAGACAGCATACTCCAGATGTGGCCGGACCAGAGTCTTGAAGAGCGGGAGAATAATCTCTTTATTTCTGGAGTGAATCCCCTTTTTTCTGCATCCCAGCATTCTGTTGACTTTGCTTGCAGCAGCTTGGCATTGCATGCCACTGCCAAGCCTATTGTCTACCAGTACCCCCAGGTCCTTTTCCATCCTAGACTCACCCAGAGGTCCCCCCCCCCCCCCCTAGTGAGTAGCTTGCTTTCTGGTTTCTGGCACCCAAGTGCATTACTTTACATTTTTCAACATTAAACCTCATCTGCCATGTAGTTGCCCACCCCATTATTTTGTTCAGGTCCGCTTGTAAGGTTTCCACATCCTGCATAGAAGATATTGGCATGCCTAGTTTAGTATCATCTGCAAATACTGAGATTGTACTAGATATCCTCTCCTCTAGATCATTTATGAATAAATTAAACAGGATTGGTCCCAGGACAGAACCCTGGGGGACCCCACTTTCCACATCTGCCCAATCCGAGTACTCCCCATTTATCACCACCCTCTGGACTCTCCCCTGGAGCCAGTTCTCTATCCGGGTACTCACCTTATGGTCCATACCTACCTTCCTTAGTTTGTACAGTAAGCGTTTGTGGGGAACGGTGTCAAAGGCCTTTGCAAAGTCCAGATACACCACATCCACAGGCTTTCCTTTATCTAGGTTGCAGCTCACTTCATCGTAGAAGGTTAAGAGATTGGTTTGGCAAGAACGATTTTTCATGAATCCATGCTGATTACTACTAATAATACCATTTTCATTACTAAAGTCTTGTATGTGGTCCCTTAACATCCCCTCCAAAATCTTGCAGACTACAGATGTTAGGCTGACCGGCCTATAGTTACCCGGGATATATCTCGGCCCCTTTTTAAATATTGGTACCACGTTGGCTTTTTTCCAATCAGCTGGCACCATATCCATCTGTAAACTATCCTTAAAGATCAAGAATAATGGTCTGGCAATCACCTGGCTGAGCTCTTTAAGAACCCTCGGGTGCAAGCCATCCGGTCCCGGTGATTTATTTATGTTAAGTTTTTCTAGTTTAGTTCTGAGTCTATCTTCTGTTAGCCATGGCGGCAGTTCCTGAGGTGTGTTGTTTAGTTTGGCCTTACAAGCTGGGTTCGTGTAGCCCCCCTGATTCTTTTGTCAAGACTGAAGAGAAGAAATTATTTAACACTTCCGCCTTTTCTCTGTCCTCAGTGGCCATATTTCCTTTGTCATCTTTTATGGGGCCAATGTGTTCTGGCCTCACTTTCTTACTGTTTATATACTTAAAGAATTTCTTGGGGTTCTTTTTACTCTCCTCAGCTATATGTCTCTCGTGTTCTATTTTAGCCACCCTGATTTGGTCTTTACATTTCTTATTGCACTCTTTGTAATGCTTAAATGCTGCCAATGACCCCTCAGTCTTGTATTTTTTGAAGGCCTTTTCTTTAGTATTAATATGCATTTTTATGTTGGAGTTTAGCCACCCAGGGTTTAGTTTTGCTCTTTTAAATTTATTTCCCTTTGGAATGCACTGGCCAATCCCCTTGTTAAGTATGCTCTTGAAGCACTCCCACTTTTCCTCCGTGTTCTTTGTTCCCAGGGTTCTATCCCATTTGATATTTTCTAGCAGCGAGCGCAGTTTTGGGAAATTGGCTCTTTTGAAATTCAGTATCCTTATATTACCCTTGTGTTTCCTATTACTGTAATTAATACAGAAACTTATTGACCTATGGTCACTGTTTCCTAAGTTGCCCCGTATTTCTATATCCATGAGCAGGTCTGTATTGTTGGTAATCAGTAGGTCAAGTACCGCATTGTTTCTTGTCGGTGCATTCACCATCTGACCCATGAAATTGTCCTGCAAAACATTTAGGAACTGCCGAGCCTTGGCTGAATGCGCGGTTCCTTCTGCCCAGTCTATATCTGGATAATTAAAGTCCTCCATTATAATGACATTTCCCATCCTTGCTGCCAATCCTATCTGTAAAATGAGGCCCGCCTCCCCCTCCTCCCTTTGGTTGGGGGGCCTATAGCATACGCCCAATATTACCTTCCCCACCGTGCCTTCCCTTTGAAGCTCTACCCATAGGGATTCTGCCTCGTCCATAGCTCTATTATTAATATCATCCCTCATATTTACCTGTATACTGTTCTTAATATACAGACATACCCCTCCCCCTTTTTTACCTTCTCCATCTCTGCGATAAAGGGAATACCCCTGAATGGTCGCCATCCAGTCATGAGAGCTGTCAAACCAAGTCTCTGTTATCCCCACAAAATCGAAGTCCTCCTCAAACATCAGTAGCTCCAGCTATCCCATCTTGTTGGCCAGGCTTCTGGCATTGGTATACAAACCTCTTAATTTTGACCGGTTACATATATCCTCATTTGATGTTTTTAGGCTGCTCTCCTGATTTTTCACCATACCCACCCTGGGTTTAGGAACTCCGAACACCCTACCGCTAATTCCCCCATTTGTGCCCTCTGAATCTTGCTTTCCACTGACTAATTCTACATCTGTACCCCCCCCCCCCCCCGTCACATAGTTTAAAAGCCCCTATAACTTTTCGGCCATCCTCTCCCCCAGTACGGCTGCACCCTCCCCATTTAGGTGCAATCCGTCCCTACCAAAGAGCCGGTGGCCGACTGAGAAGTCGACCCAGTTCTCCAGGAACCCAAAACCCTCAGATAAAAGTAAATCAATTTTAAATCTTTCAAAGATTTTCAGTGTCAAAATAAAGTCTGAAAAGAGAATATTTTGTATTCCATGTGGTTTTATTTCATTTGTTAAATTATATCTCCATAAGAGATATATGCTGATAAAATAAAATATAGGCATAATTTTCCACTTTCAGGCAGGAAACAGTTCAACAGGCAAATAATTTAAAAACAAAAACAGTCTTGTGGAAGCATTAAACCAGTTTCTGAAGCACAGGGATTGATTAACAAGAATAGAGCATGTTCACTTTGTTTAGTGTATGTACACTTAGCGAATGAAGATGTTTATGGGCAGGTAAAAATCCTGTTTTTTTTTCCCTTGCACATTATTGCGTATTCAAAGTGAGCAAAACTTCACCATAGTTGCCAAGCTAATTGAACAGTCTATACTCCTTTAGTAAATCAACCCTTTTGACTCAAAAAGAAATTCAGGGATTGGTTAGGCATTCAAATGCCTATCACAGCTGTATTTGGATGCATGAACCAGCATTGTAGAGTTTATCCAAGAGTCAAGCTTCTGATAAATTCACTCCTGGTGTTCATGCTCTTGACCAGGTATAATCCAGCGAATCCGGTCTGTTTGCATGGTGGCGTATACTACAAAAGCTGCCACATAGAGAACGGAGAACACTAAAAGCCAGTCAATTCCTGTTTGAGGAGTGCAGGGCAATGGTCCTTCATAGTCTGCTTCTGTTACTGTGACATCAGGCTTTGCTTCAATTCCTGAATTAGAAAAGAAAAACATCTCAGGTTAAGCAGAATATCCTGGAAACAATAAGGGAAATTTACTAGATTTACTAAAACTGGTGCACACAGAATCTGGTACAGCTGTCCATAGTAACCAATCAGCTTCTAACATCAGCTTGCTCAATTATGCATTGACAATAAATCCTAGAAGCTGATTGGTTACTATGGATAGCTGCACCAAATTCTGTGTGCCCCAGTTTTAGTAAATCTTCCCCTATTAATCATTTTCATTCAGATTTTCCCTTTGTGCTCTCGTCTGTGCAGCCAACTGAGACTACAGGCTTGGCAATTCAGGCCACAAAAAATTAAACATCGGATTTAATACCCGTGCATGTGTCAGCTAGTTGCAAATATAACGAGAGACAATCCAAACTTAGGCTCCATTCACACTAATGCGTTTTTTCACGCTTTTTGGAGAAATTTTTTTAACATGGGTTCCTATGGAACACGTTCACATCAATGCATTTTTCTGCTTCTGCATTTTTGGAAAGGGTCGGTGACTTTTTCCCTGCAAAAAATGCAATGTTTTGCATCCAAATTGCAAGTATTGCGTTTTTAAATCTGCCCAACAACAAAATGTTCCACAAAAAAAATGCGGTAAAAACCGTGGAAAGCACAGCAAAAAGCATTACAGAAACGCTCAAAAGCAACAAGCATAGGTGTGAATCGAGCCTAACCTTGGGTAAAGCACTAAAGACAGTAGGAGGTAAGCTGCTTGTATACAGTTTATTATTATACTTTCTAAAGAACCTCTGTGCTTAGTATTATGTTCAGAACAAAATTTATTTTAAAAACATATCTTTAGGAAGACGAACAAAAATAGTGCCTACAAAATGATTTCTCTTACGTCCTCCGACAGTCGCCGCCTACTCATACAGTCTTCACCAATGGGTATTGACTTCATCTGCACAGGAGTAACTAGGCATAAGACTTGTTAAAAAACAAAGCATTTACATAGACACACCTATAGGGGCTGTCCCACTGGTCCAATACCCCCCTGCAATCAGCCATCCCAACTCAGTTTGTCTACTGCCTAGTTAAGGAGTAAGATAGGCTTCCCTGTGTTGGGGCTACAGTCTCAGCCTTTCTTCTATTTTATGATTTTATTTGCTGCAAATGTGTTTTTTCTTTGCACTACTAGCTGTTTATTTTGTCAGCGTTAGTTAGTCGGATCTTCGGATGAAGACGGCGTTTGCGGAGCTGGGAGTCGGATTGGTCATCCTGGTTTTCCAGGACAGAGGGCCTTATGGAATCCCAGCCCGCCATCAAGCGTTTAGCGGGCTATGTGTTCGCCCTGGCCTCGCAAACGACCCACCCCTGTCCTCAGGGATGCAGCCTGCGAGGTAGCTACCCCGCCTGAACACCTCATCCACGGCTCTCCGTGCACTGCTAGCGTCCTGCGTTTTTTGGCTGACGGCACCCCTGCCATCTGAGGGTGGGCGGTTTCCCGTCAATGAGAGGCACCCCACGCCATTGAGTACAGGTAAGTACATCCTGTGTGGGGCCTCTGTCTGGGGCTGGCAGTCCTGTGTGTCTGCGTTATTCCCTCATGTCTGTGCGTTTTTGGGCTCCCTGATCCCGGTCCCTGCGTGGGTTTTTTCTCACAGCCAGTGCGCTGTGTGCGTTTGTGGGGGTCCCTCTCCTGTGTCACTTTAGGGTGCTATTTGGAGGTACAGACACGTGTGGCGACCGCTGCAGGGTTAAACACCGCCGGTACGCCATTTTAGGTGTGGGCAGCATGTCTGGCTTCACTGTGGGCGCTTATACAGCATTGTATGTGGTGTGTTTTGGTGCCTTGCGGCACCATCTTGTGTGTGGCAAAACGTTCGTTCCGAGCACATGTCGGCAGGCATTTTCCCGAAGCCTCCCATACTTTCTATAGGCAACCATTTTTCCTTGGCCTGCAGTCTCAGTTCAGTCTCCTGCGGTCACATCACTTCCTCCTTCTGTTCAGAAGAGATCGGCTGCGGTGGTAACACTTGTGGGGGGTCTGTCTGCTGTCCTTTTCTTGTGTGCAAATACTTCTGGCTATCAGTTTATCCTGCTCAGGGGTCTGTTTGTCACAGTCTAGTAGCGGTGTGCTGCGGGGCTGCGCACTTAAAAGGTCCAGTACCTTAAAAAAAAAAAAAAAACACAACTTTTTTTACTATGGAATCTCAGGACAGCAAATTTTCCACAGCCTTAGTAGTGGGGGATTCAGGTTCCTCTGACTCCTCTGCTCTGTCTACTTTGTCTGCTGCAGTGGCGACTTTGGTGTCCAAAGTTGATATTCTGATGACTGAACGTGCCGACAGAAAAAGGCCTAGTTTTTCCTTGTCTTCTGATTCTGAATCGGATATGGTTGCCGTAGGTGGCGTTCCCCTTGAAGGGTCTCGCTCTTCTTTGTCTGAGGGGGAGGCGGAGGTTGCAGGGGTGGATGATTCCCCCCCTGGGACGGCCGAGGACCGCGCAGCTATGGATGCGCTAATTCTTGCCATTAAGGAAACACTACATTTAGAGGATGAGCCCAATCCTCCGGGCATTGTGTCCTCTTTTGGTACACACAGGACCCGCAAGGCGGCGCAGGTGTTCCCTTGCCCCGCTGAGTTTCACGCTACTGTGAATGATCAATGGCGTCATTTAAAGCGCACCTTTGTGGTGCCTAAGCGGTTTCAACTCCTTTATCCCTTTGCGTCTCCTACGGATTCGCGCTGGTGTGTGGCCCCTCAGGTGGATCACACTGTGGCCAGATTGAACAAGGCCACTCTGGTACCCACCGAAGATTCTCCGGTGTTTAGGGATCCTACAGATAGGAGGATGGAATCCCTTGCCCAGCATGCCTACATGGTGGCGGGTTCCCTGCTAAAGCCTATTTTCGCCTCTGTCATGGCGGCTCAGGCTGTGGCGGATTGGACCAAGGTGCTAAGACGCACCCTCGTGGCTGATTCTACTCCCCCTACTACCGTGGCGATGGTGGACCAGATCTATCAAGGAGTCATGTATTTGTGCAATGCAGCCTTGAATGAGGCCCCATTAGCTGCGCGCCTGTCCAGTGTCGCGGTGATTAACCAGCGCCTGATATGGTTGAAAAGCTGGTCGGCTGACCAGACTTCAAGAAAAACGGTGGCTGACATCCCCTATGCGGGGTCTCGCCTGTTTGGGGAATCCCTGGATGAATTGGTAAAAGGGGTCACTGGGGGCAAGAGCACTCTGCTGCCCCAGAATCCAAAAGGCAAGTTTTTCCACGGTAAGCGGGCCCCCTCCTTTGAACCAAATCAGGGGTCCTTTCGTGCCTTCAAGGCACAGAACAAGGGGAAACCCTTCAAGGGCCAGAGGAAGCCCTGGGCGGGCAAACCTAAATCCGGCCAAGCTGGTGCGGCGGCCCAGTCCGCCTCTGCCTGATGGGGCGCCCTTGCCCGTTTCAAGGGTGGGGGGACGTTTGCGCTGTTTCCTCCAGCCTTGGCTGCTCCGAATTCCGGACAGGTGGGTTCAGGAAATCATTAGATCAGGTTACAAGATCGAATTCCTTTCGCGGCCGGCGGACAGATTCTTTCCCTCAAATCTTCATTTGACCCCAGGGCGGTTACAGGACCTGCATCAGGCGGTTCAAGATCTCCTCGCCCAGGGGGTGATCGTCCCGGTGCCTCATCGGACAGGTTTCGGGGGTTTTACTCGAATCGGTTCAAGGTGCGTCCTATTCTGGACTTAAAAGCTCTGAACCGTTTTGTACGCGTTCGTAAGTTCCGCATGGAATCGCTTTGCTCTGTGGTAGCTTCCCTGAGTCCAGGCGAATTCCTGGCCTCTATCAACCTGAAGGATGCGTATCATCTACACATCCCCATTTTCGAGGGTCATCCGAGGTACCTCCGATTCGCTATTGCGGAGGAACATTATCAGTTTGTGGCGTTACCTTTCGGTCTCGCTTCGGCTCCAAGGGTGTTCACCAAAGTGCTGGCTCCCGTTCTGGGCCTGTTACGGGCACAGGGCATTGCGGTCTTGGGGTATCTGGACGATCTCCTGTTAAGATCGAGTGCCAGCCAGAGCCTGCTGCACGATCTGTCCACTACAGTTCAAACACATCAGGAGTTTGGATGGACCATCAAGGTGCAGAAGTCGACCTTGTCTCCTTCGGTTTGTCTCCCATATTTGGGAATGGTTCTGGACTCTGCTCAAGCGAAGGTGTTCCTGCCGGAGGACAAGCTCCGGACCCTACAGGACGAGGTCAGGGAAAACGAATCCTCGTCACTCAGGACCTGTATGCGGTCCCTGGGGTTGATGGTGTCAGCCTTGGAGGCGATACCGTTTGCTCACAGCCAGTGCGCCGGACTGGCCACCCCAGTCCTGGTACGCGGACATCGTTCACCTGGCAGTCGAGCCTCCATGGCGGCTACCGATGCGAGAAGATCTACTGTCTCAGGGACCGATCTTCCATCCTGCTTTACAGTCGCTGGCTTTAACGGCATGGCTGTTGAAAGCCAGGTCCTGAGAGACAGGGGTCTCTCCTCAGAGGTCATTCCTACCTTACTCAAGGCTAGAAAAGCCTCGTCTGGTAAGATTTATTACCGTACATGGAAAGCTTATTTTGCCTGGTGTGAGTCTAGGGGCTTCACTCCTCGTTCATACTCGGTGGCGAGAGTGTTGGCTTTCCTTCAGTCTGGTTTGGACCAGCGCCTTGCGTTGGCCACAATTAAGGGCCAGGTATCTGCTCTGGCTGTCCTTTTCCAGCGCCCCGTGGCGTTTGATTCGCACCTTCCTTCAAGGTGTGCGTCATTTGGCCCCTCCTTGAAGGGAGCCCTTACCTCCGTGGGACTTGAACTTGGTCCTGTCCGTGTTACAACGTTCCCCGTTTGAAAACATCAGGGAAATCTCGTTGCCTCTGCTGTCAAAAAAGGTTGCCTTTCTTGTGGCAATCACTTCTGCTCACAGAGTGTCGGCCTTGTCTTGCCGCTCCCCTTACCTGGTGGTTCATAGGGATAAGGTGGTCTTGCGACTTAACCCGTCCTTTCTTCCAAAGGTGGTTTCTGATTTTCACCTTAATGAGGACATTGTTCTGCCTTCGCTCTGTGCGAATCCTAAGCATCCTAAGGAGGTTGCTTTGCATTCCTTGGATGTTGTCAGGGCGATCAGGGTTTACTTGTCGACTGTATCCTTTCGGAAATCGGATTCTCGCTTTGTCCTTCCTGAGGGACCTTGGAAGGGTATGGCTGCGTCTGCGGCGACCATTTCAAAATGGATCAGGCAGACAATTGTACAGGCCTATTCTTTAAAGGAACGGGTACCGCCCTTCCGTCAAGGCGCACTCTACCAGAGCGGTGAGTGCGTCATGGGCTTTCCGACATCAGGCTTCGGTGTGGCCCAGGCATGTAAGGCTGCGACTTGGTCGTCGGTGCACACCTTTTCTAAATTCTACAAAATTGATCTTCTGGCATCGGCTGATGCCTCCTTTGGCCGCAAAGTTCTCTGTGCGGCAGTACCGTAAGGGGACCCTGGTTTTATTGCGGGTCCCTGGCTGTTGGGGGTTATTTATCCCCTTGGTTATTTGCTTTCCTGGGTTGTTGCTCCTGTTAAGCTTTTTGTTTCCCAGAGGGTTAACTTTCTGTTCATGTAAGGTTCCTTTCTCCGATGTGGGTACTGCGTTGCCTTTCTGACGGTTGCGTTTCCCACCCCTCATGTCTACACTGCTTTGGGACATCCCATTGGTGAAGACTGTATTGAGTGGGCGGCGACTGTCGGAGGACGTAAGAGAAAACTGAATTTTTGTAATATCTTACCGTAAAATTCCTTTCTCAGAGTCCTCCGACAGGTGCCGCCCCCGCCCCTCTATTGGGGTTCTTATAGACTTAACTGCTTGCTACCAAACTTAGTTGGGATGGCTGATTGCAGGGGGGTATTGGACCAGTGGGACAGCCCCCATAGGTGTGTCTATGTAAAATGCTTTGTTTTTTTAACAAGTCTTATGCCTAGTTACTTCTGTGGAGATGAAGTCAATACCCATTGGTGAAGACTGTATGAGTGGGCGGGCGACTGTCGGAGGACTCAGAGAAAGGAATTTTATGGTAAGGTTTTACAAAAATTCAGTTTTTTCATTTTTGCCAGCCAATCTCATGGTAGCTACAACTCTGCAAGATCGCTTTGTTGTTTCAGGGTTTCTCATTAACCACTTACTGACTGCCCGCCATTTTACATCGGTCCTTTGACGCTAAATCCTGGGGTTATGGCAGCAGATAGCTGCCATAACCCCAGTATTTAAACGGCGGTCGGTCCTCTTTAAAATAACAGTGGAATCCGCCGCGGGATCACCCTTACGGTGCGGCGGAAGAGGTGCCTCCCCCCTCCCTCCCAGTCGTTTTCCCCGCTTACCGGGGAAAACGATCCGGTTCCTGCTCCTCACAGACAGGAAGTCAAGTTAGGGCAAGATGCCCCCCACTCGACTCTATGGTCTTGCTGGACAGGAGCAACGTCAAACGCTGTTGCCTAGCAACCGGTTTAAAGGGCTGATTTTTTTTCAGCAATTTTTTTCTTTTTCTTTTTGACCCCAGATCTCACAATAAAGAGGTCCTGTTCTGCCTATTTCTATTACAAGGGATGTTTACATTCCTTGTAATAGGAATAAAAATGATCAAAATAAAAATGATCAAAAATTATTATTTTTTTTTTTTTTTTAAAACTGCGTAAAAATAAAAAATAAATAAAAGAAAAAAAAAAAAAAACTTAAAGCGCCCTGTCCCCGTTAGCTCACGCGAAGAAGCGAACGCATATGCAAGTCCCGCCCACATATGTAAACTGTGTTCAAATCACACATGTGAGGTATCGCCGCAATCGTTAGAGCGAGAGCAATAATTTGAGCCCCAGCAATAATTTGAGCCCCAGCAATTTTGAAGCATGACATGTTGGGTATCTATTTACTTGGCGTAACATTATCTTTCACATTATGGAAAAAAATTGGGCTAACTTTACTGTTTTCTTATTGAATTCAAAAAAAGTGATTTTTTTTTCCAAAAAAAATACATTTGGAAGACTGCTGCGCAAATACGGTGTGATAAAAAATATTGCAATGATCTCCATTTTATTTTCTAGGGTCTCTGCAAAAAAAAAATTATATATATATATATATATATATATACACACACACACACATATACATACACATATACATACAGTGCCTTAGTATTCGGCCCCCTTGAACTTTGCAACCTTTTGCCACATTTCAGGCTTCAAACATAAAGATATAAAACTGTAATTTTTTGTGAAGAATCAACAACAAATGGGACACAATCATGTGAAGTGGAACAGAATTTCTTGGATATTTCAAACTTTAACAAATAAAAAACTGAAAAATTGGACGTGCAAAATTATTCAGCCCCTTTACTTTCAGTGCAGCAAACTCTCTCCAGAAGTTCAGTGAGGATCTCTGAATGATCCAATGTTGACCTAAATGACTAATGATGATAAATAGAATCCACCTGTGTGTAATCAAGTCTCCGTATAAATGCATCTGCACTGTGATAGTCTCAGAGGTCCGTTTAAAGCGCAGAGAGCATCATGAAGAACAAGGAACACACCAGGCAGGTCCGAGATACTGTTGTGGAGAAGTTTAAAGCCGGATTTGGATACAAAAAGATTTCCCAAGCTTTTAACATCCCAAGGAGCATTGTGCAAGCGATATTATTGAAATGGAAGACCACTGCAAATCTACGAAGACCTGGCTGTCCCTCTAAACTTTCAGCTCATACAAGGAGAAGACTGATCAGAGATGCAGCCAAGAGGCCCATGATCACTCTGGATGAACTGCAGAGATCTACAGCTGAGGTGGGAGACTCTGTCCATAGGACAACAATCAGTCGTATACTGCACAAATCTGGCCTTTATGGAAGAGTGGCAAGAAGAAAACCATTTCTTAAAAGATATCCATAAAAAGTGTCGTTTAAAGTTTGCCTCAAGCCACCTGGGAGACACACCAAACGTGGAAGAAGGTGCTCTGGTCAGATGAAACCAAAATCAAACTTTTTGGCAACAATGTAAAACGTTATGTTTGGCGTAAAAGCAACACAGCTCATCACCCTGAACACACCATCCCCACTGTCAAACATGGCGGTGGCAGCATCATGGTTTGGGCCTGCTTTTCTTCAGCAGGGACAGGGAAGATGGTTAAAATTGATGGGAAGATGGATGGAGCCAAATACAGGACCATTCTGGAAGAAAACCTGATGGAGTCTGCAAAAGACCTGAGACTGGGATGGAGATTTGTCTTCCAGCAAGACAATGATCCAAAAACATAAAACAAAATCTACAATGGAATGGTTCACAAATAAACATATCCAGGTTTTGGAATGGCCAAGTCAAAGTCCTGACCTGAATCCAATCGAGAATCTGTGGAGAGAACTGAAAACTGCTGTTCACAAACGCTCTCCATCCAACCTCACTGAGCTTGAGCTGTTTTGCAAGGAGGAATGGACAAAAATTTCAGTCTCTCGATGTGCAAAACTGATAGAGACATACCCCAAGCGACTTATAGCTGTAATCGCAGCAAAAGGTGTCTCTACAAAGTATTAACTTAAGGGGGCTGAATAATTTTGCACGCCCAATTTTTCAGTTTATTTGTTAAAAAAGTTTGAAATATCCAATAAATTTCATTTCACTTCATGATTGTGTCCCACTTGTTGATTCTTCACAAAAAATTACAGTTTTATATCTTTATGTTTGAAGCCTGAAATGTGGCAAAAGGTCGCAAAGTTCAAGGGGGCGGAATACTTTCGCAAGGCACTGTGTATATTATATATATATATATATACACACATACATATATACAAACACACACATACTCACACACTGAACAAAATTATAAAAAAACGCAACACTTTTGGTTTTGCCCCCATTTTTCATGAGCTGAACTCAAAGATCTAAGACTTTTTCGATGTACACAAAAGGCCTATTTCTCTCAAATATTTTTCACAAATCTGGCTCAATCTGTGTTAAGCCTCGTACACACGCACAGATTGTTGGCCAACCGATCGGCCGTCTTTTGTCCAGTGTTTGTTGGTTGAAATGTGCTCTAGACTTGCACTGGACTTTTGTTGGCCAACAAAAACCAACTTCAGAAGTGATGTCATGTGATGGTTGACTTTCAGTGTGTGTTTTCTTCTCTGAGCATGCCCAGTCTTGCTCATCTGATTTTTGTCTGCCGAAATCTGTACTGACTGAGGAACAAATCGGCCATTCTGTTGTTGGCCAACAAATTTTATAGCATGCACACCTGATTTTTTTTCGGCCGAAAATTCGCAGTTGGTTGTCGGAAGCATCATACTAACAAGCCGATCAGACGTTGGCCGACAATCTGTGCGTGTGTACGGGGCTTTAGTGAGCACTTCTCCTTTGCCAAAATAATCCGTTCACCTTACAGGTGTGGCATATTAAGATGCTGATTAGACAGCATGATTATTGCACAGGTGTGCCTTAGGCTGGCCACAATAAAATTCTGCTGTAAAATGTGCAATTTTATCACATAGCACAATGCCACAGATGTCGCAAGTTTTGAGGGAGCGTGCAATTTTCATGCTGACTGCAGGAATGTCCGCCAGAGCTGTTGCCTGTGAGTTGATTGTTTATTTCTCTACCATAAGCTGTCTCCAAAGCCGTTTCACAGAATTTGGCAGTACATCCAACCGACCTCACAACCGCAGACTACGTGTAACCACATCAGCCCAGGACCTCCAGAATCTTCACCTTCAAGATCATCGGAGACCAGCCACCCGGACAGCTGCTGCAACAATCAGTTTGCATAACCAAAGAATTTCTGCACAAACTGACAGAAACCATCTCAGGGAAGCTCATCTGCATGCTCGTCGTCCTCATTGAAAGGGGTGTTATCTTCACAAATGAATCCCAGTTTTCTTAGATCTTTGAGTTCAGCTCATGAAAAAATGGGGGCAAAAACAAGTGTTGCGTTTATTTTTTGTTCAGTATATAAAAATGTATTCCAGTAAAACACCTGCAAACAAAAGAAAAATAAAAATGAATTGGCCTAGATATACTATACCTGACTGGTTGAATATGAAAGCCTTCAAAGGTTCCAGTGTACGTTCTGTGTGATTAAATCTGGCCATTGGCTTGGCACCTTGAAATAACAGGATATTTGGAACAGCAACCGTACCAAATCTGGTGGACAGACTACAAAAAAAAAAAAATGAAAAGTTTAGAAGACATCTCAGGCAAAAATGTAATATTAACATAATAACCAAGAGTTGTACCCAAGTATTAATACACCATTTACACTTTTTGGATACTACCGCTTTAAATATATATGATTGAAAAAGTTTTGTTATAAATGAAAAAAATTATCCTTTTGAGCCTGCCAAAAATCGAAGACTTTTCTGTGCACGTTATCAGTTCTGCCCAGTTCACCTAATGTAAGCTACAAACCACCTTCCAAAATGTTTTGTAGATGAGTAGAAAGGGTATCCTGTAGTCTTTATCATCCAATGCTGACCCACATGTTTCATAGCACCTCTCTTCTTTTCCATGATAATAACCCCTTCTTATTGCTGCTACATGAGGAATCCATCTAATGTCCTTTTTAAATGCAAAGAATGCATGTACCCCTACCTGCTAAAATCATCCAGACATGCCCCAAGCATTTATTGGAAAAAAAACACTGCAGAAACTTCCCCGCCTACTTGATTACTTGAGTTCGTGCAGCTGTGAAGACTACTTAGAGGGGCCAGCTGCCGACCTCACGAACGTCCAGACGAAGCTACGCCACGCCCAACGAAACTAGTTGACGTCATCAGCCCGGCCGTACACACACTACACTCCTGTAGTGGATGGCGGATGCAAGAGAAAGGAGCGCACGGTTCTCACAGACTGAGAAAGCCGAGTCAGGAGGACACCGACCGTAAGAAAGGTCAGGAGAGCGGCAGGCAGCAGCAGCAGCAGCTCAGCAAGCAGAAAAGCACAGGACATCCGACAGGACAGGTACTTTTTGCGGGGCGAAGACACAGCCAGAATTTACAGGTACATACACTGAGTATAAGCTATACTGTCAGCAGGACCATTGTACCTTACAAAGTCCCCCAGAAACCCTGGCACCATACCAGTGCAATTGCATACACACCAGCCACTCAGCTGCTCACTGTCGCCACGATGCATGCATACACCCTCTAGGCATTCCCCACATACCAGGACACTCAACTGCTATACAGCCCAGCCCTGGTAGGCAATGCAGAGGAATATGCAAAAGGATTAACTATCCCTCCAGCATATCCTCCATCTGGATCGAACTCCTCTCCAATTAACCCCTGTCTTACCGGATCAGCCCCTCTGCACCATACATTGAGTGTTATCGCTCCCCCCGTCGCACCCGAGCTTCCACAAGGAACTTATCAGGCCATACACAATTATGTGAGAGGAACAAGCTCAATATTGAGATACTCCATGTGAACTTCCCAAAATGCCCTATTTTTCACCCTGATAAGCCATTTTTGTACCGGCCGGTTTTTGTATTTCTGTTACATGTTGTCCGTCTTGTTTTCTGTTCAACGTTGAAATATCATGACTTGTACTGCACAGTGTGCATTCCACACAATATTATTATAATAAATTGACCTATTATCACATCATTTATGTGTTACCTTGTGCATCATTCACCCTCCATATAACCAACTTTTGTCTGCGACCTATGCAGAACACTTTTCCCTTGTATGCTATTTTGGTTTAGACGGTGAATACAATACTTAATGAATACACTTAGGTGTATACACAGACACAGGTAATTTATCCTAGGTCCGCACCAACCCCAACAACCACAATTTTTGATATCCTGTAGTCTTAACCTACTTCCTCTCCTAGGGTAACAACCCTGCTTGCCTATACAGTACAGTGAGTGAGCGTTATCAGAGTTGTTGAGTTGTGTAACTGGCAGAATAACTGGGTAAGCTGCAATATATCAGAATCGCAGCGAGACGTCTTAAGATATAGGAAGATGCTGAAGAAAAAAGGGGGTCTCACTACTTATAATATATAGACAGACCAGATAATAAATCAGAAGTCAGCAGGTATACGAAACATATATGATCCAACTTTTGCAAACTAATCGGATTCCTTTAAAATCCTTAAAAAATCCCTATATCTGTCTGAGGTGTATGAAGGTGGGAAGTAAATCCTACTTGTAGACAACTTTCATCAGGTCAATCTATAAACAAAGGAGGTATAAGACGACATATATAATGCAAATCTTTAAAAACATCCAAATCCGATTCCTTGACACCAATTAAAAATTCTAAAATAATAATTCCCAGTAGAATAAAAAGCCTCCTTTTCTAAAAACGACACATGAAGATAAAATGACCTTGATAATCGCAACAGCCAACTGAATCGCAGTAATAGTTTGCTAATTCACAATTGGTGCATGTGTGACCAAATATATATATATATATATATATATATATATATATATATATATATATATATATATATATATATATATATATATAGTGCTATGATGAATAAATAATATAAAATAATCAAATATCAATAATAAAATAATCAAATATCAATAAATATCTAAAAGGTGTATAACAAATTCGTGTGTAATCCTGATAAATAATTTAAAGTGCATATATCAATATGGTGCAGTGATCAAAAATGAATATATATCAATAATTCTATGTGCACTCAACAGTCCGTGTGCATAAAAGGTGTATATATAAATAAACAAATCTTTGTGCAAATGATGATCCGTGTGCGGTGAATACAGTTGGTGCAGTGATAAAAATAAAGTTCATCCGTGCACAATTAATAAGTGACAATTAGTGATTTTCTAAGGCACTATTGTGAATATCCCGCGCTGTGATCCAGAGTGAGCCGTGATAGTATAGGCGCAGTGGCCGCCCACCTCACTGCGCCTTAATAGGCGCTTTAAGCTGGTCTCTCCCCTAGGGGTGTACTGCTGGGTTCTTCAGCGAGGGATACTCCAACCTCCACTCTGTACTCCACAGTTATCGGTTCCAGATTATCTCCAAACGGTACCAGTGTGTCCCAGAAAAAGAGAATAATCCCCAATCGTGAAGCATGTAAAAACTGTCTTTATTATGTAAAGCAAAGAAATACACTCACATTTAAAACGAATGGTATAGGCAGAGACGATATAATGTTGCCGCACTCTTGCGGCGTTGATTCCCGGGTACTTCCGGTTACGGCCGTCCAACCGGAAGCTGATGTCACCCAAAGCCTCCCGACTGGTTGCATCACAGATACGTGACTTTCTCAAAGGATCCCTTGAGAAAGTCACGTATCTGTGACGCAACCGGTCAGGAGGCTTTGGGTGACATCAGCTTCCGGTTGGACGGCCGTAACCGGAAGTACCCGGGAATCAACGCCGCAAGAGTGCGGCAACATTATATCGTCTCTGCCTATACCATTCGTTTTAAATGTGAGTGTATTTCTTTGCTTTACATAATAAAGACAGTTTTTACATGCTTCACGATTGGGGATTATTCTCTTTTTCTGGGACACACTGGTACCGTTTGGAGATAATCTGGAACCGATAACTGTGGAGTACAGAGTGGAGGTTGGAGTATCCCTCGCTGAAGAACCCAGCAGTACACCCCTAGGGGAGAGACCAGCTTAAAGCGCCTATTAAGGCGCAGTGAGGTGAGTGGCCACTGTGCCTATACCATCACGGCTCACTCTGGATCACAGCGCGGGATATTCACAATAGTGCCTTAGAAAATCACTAATTGTCACCTATTAATTGTGCACGGATGAACTTTATTTTTATCACTGCACCAACTGTATTCACCACACACGGATCATCATTTGCACAAAGATTTGTTTATATATATATTATACACACACACACCTTTTATGCACATGGACTGTTGAGTGCACATAGAATTATTGATATATATTCATTTTTGATCACTGCACCAGATTGATATATGCACTTTAAATTATTTATCAGGATTACACACGAATTAGTTATACACCTTTTAGATATTTATTGATTTATTTTATATTATTTATTCATCATAGCACTTTATATATATACATATTTATTTGGTCACACATGCACCATTTGTGAATTAGCAAACTATTACTGTGATTCAGTTGGCTGTTGCGATTATCAAGGTCATTTTATCTTCATGTGTCGTTTTTAGAAAAGGAGGCTTTTTATTCTACTGGGAATTATTATTTTAGAATTTTTAATTAGTGTCAAGGAATCGGATTTGGATGTTTTTAAAGATTCGCATTATATATGTCGTCTTATACCTCCTTTGTTTATAGATTGACCTGATGAAAGTTGTCTACAAGTAGGATTTACTTCCCACCTTCATACACCTCAGACAGATATAGGGATTTTTTAAGGACTTTAAAGGAATCAGATTAGTTTGCAAAAGTTGGATCATATATGTTTCGTATACCTGCTGACTTCTGATTTATTATCTGGTCTGTCTATATATTATAAGTAGTGAGACCCCCTTTTTCATTCAGCATCTTCCTATATCTTAAGACGTCTCGCTGCGATTCTGACATTGGTAGACTTGGTCAGAGTCTTTTCTGAGATCTCTTCTGTCGTGCGCCGACTCATTGTGTCTTCCTATTTGTATTGGTATTTAGTAATTAATACTAGAGTTGGCTGCATATAGAATCGGATTGAATCCGAATCTCAGAGTCATTATTTATTCATTTATAAACGAGCTGCGGCATATTAGAGGAATCCTCCCACTCGGATACATATACGTGACAGCGCATTTATCACCCCACTATTTTTTCTAAGCTGCAATATATACCATTTTTGTTCTTGAGCTTAAAACACACTTTAAAAAGAGGTTTTCCACTTTTAAAAACACAATGGAAAAAAAGTAATTCTACCCTTTCTTTTAGTACAATGGAACCCAAATCTCACATCTCTGAACGCTTCCCACTGGCCTGATTTAATTTCCTGAATGAAAACCACATATACTGTTAATAGGTACATACGAGAAATGTTTTTCCTTCCTGCTACTTCAAATTTTCCTGTCACTATGGTGAACACCAATTTCACCCCATTAAATCCCACCCCATCAAAAAATCTACTAGTGTATATCCAGCTTTAGGAGCATAAATATATAATATGAGAATCTATATATTAAATCTTCTCCAATGTAAAACTGAATAATTGCACAGAGATCTAAACTACCAAAGTAAGGTTGATCTTGGTCACGATAATGCAAAAGACTGGTCCAATATATATTTAAAAGTCCCAACCTAACTACTGTATAATCCTACAACCTTCTCTTTCTATACGTAGTGGAGATTAGAGATAGAGAGTAGAGGGTAGATATAAATTTGTTTAGAACGTATTTTACTCCCAGGTCTGCAACTTCATTTTAAAAGGATCCAATGCAAGCTCTTAATATAAGCATCTTGCATTTCATTTTGCCCTTAAAGCCGAAGTACATCCTACGGTAATACCCTAAATTCTCCCCTGCAATCATTAATGTGAGCGGACTTCTGCCTTATGTGTCAAAATGAAAAAAAAAATCACAGTTTTTCTACCTTTATTTTGAAATATTCAGTGCTGTCACATGACTTCAGTTCCTCTTCCTTCTGAGTCCAAGAGCAGCAAGTGGGTGTGGTTACTCAAAACTAGTAACATCACTTCCAGGGAGGGGCACTGTTCCTGTGTAGCTACTGGGCGTATACAAAATGGGAGAAACTGATCATAGGTTCCCACCCAGTGTTCTCATCAATAAGGATGCATTGTGAGAAAATGAATAAAAAAAAAGAGCCAATGACACAGGACACAGTGGGAGGTGCACATATGCAGTATAGCTGTGCTGGGCTTTGAATGAAGACTCCCATAAAATAAGGAAGCTGGACTGAGGGGGGGGGGGGGGCTGTCAGTGTAGCTGGAAGTGCTCTGGGGTCTCAGCTCACAGTCTACAATGATCATAGTACAGGCAACCACACTAAGTCGTCATTTCCACTAGTGCGACTCGTCATGCGACTTTGGACACACAGTCACATGACAAGTCACAGCCCATTGATTTCAATGGCACCCATTCCCATCTATGCGGCTTTGAAAATCAGCGACTTTGAAAATGGTACCTGCACTACTTTAATACAACTTTTGATGCGACTTTGATCCAGTGTGTAGATGGATTAAAGAGTCGCATCAAAGTACCACTCTAGCCTACTGGCTAAGTTTCCACTAGCGTAACTGTGCGATTTAGAGTGTGACTGAGAGCAGCTTTGATCCAACTTTACACTCTCTGGATCAAAGTAGTGTCGGCACCTTTTCAAAGTCGTGGATTTTAAAAGTGGCATAGATGGGAACGGGTGCCATTGAAATCAACAGGCTGCGATTTGTCATGCGACTCTTGTGTCCAAAGTCACATCACACTAGTGGAAACTGAGCTTAAAACTCATTACTCACATGTATTGAGCAATAGAAATGGATTTGTATCCATCTAAACTTTCAAAATGTTCCTTTGTCCCTTTTTTTCCCTTTCATATATCGCACCGGTCACGTGAATAACATCAAAAGATAAAGATATTTAACATACTTTTAATAGGAAAATTTCATTTTGACTGGAGTTTTCCTTTAAAATTGCAACCTCTGAAAAAGAATATAAATTTTCTCTTAATATCATTATGGGTTCCTCCTTTCCCTAAACCCTTCAGTATGAGACTGCCTTACCAGAATATGGGGAAAAACACATTTCTCCATGAAACCCTTTTTCAAGCTAAAATATATGTTGTCAAAAATGGTTAATATACTACCCCTAGACTAGTCATGACATTCCGATCTACAGTTTAATAACACTTATTGTTGTGCACTGGTACTTTTCAGGTGCTAGTTCAAAGGGATTGAGAAATGCTCTTTAAAAAAATCTTATGTGTGAATCTGAAAAGTCCCAAATGCCCATGCTTTTGTTACGAAAAATGGTTAGTGCAGGAATAGATAGCTATCTATATTTGCTCCAATATGGAAAGTAGACTGTCCAGAAAAAAATAATACAAATTTGCAACATACAGATGGGTAGCTATCGGACAATGCTTCTCTTAAAAAAGGATGATGGCAATACATACACAACATGTCACTCCGAACCCACTTTTGGAAACTATATTTGTTAGGATCATTTTCATGCAACAGACCTGCCACAGCCATAAATATGCACCGGTAAACTGTTGTGTAAAAAAAAAAAAAAAAAAAACACAAACATGTTTTATTCATACATCATACCTGCTGTGCTGAGAAGCATCCAGGGCCAAAAAATGCAAAGTTGGGAATGCTCTAGGTAATGCATTAAAATGAGGTGCCAAAGCAGAAGAAAAGCGGCACCATGGAGTGAAAAATAGAACCATGGTGCATTCGCTGTTATTGGGGTTAAGCAATTCCATAAGGTCCTATAAAATACAAAATAAAGCCCAAGATTAAATAGCTGTATACTTTTGTGTGTATGCAAAAGCAAACCCTGACTTTGCCACAAGTTGCCCACTAAATTTGAACTAACATGTAGAATAGACACCTGTTCATTTCTAGGCACTTGTACTAACAGAATACATATTAAGAATGCTCCACAGTTGTTTACAGTACATTGAAAAAGTATTCATACCACTTGAAATGTTCCACATTTTCTCATGTTACAAGCAAAAGCATAAATGTATTTTATTGGGATTTTATGTGATAGACCAACACAAAGTGGCACACAAAAAACGAATAAGTACATCCTATAACTAGTGATCAACCGATAACGTTTTTTTTTAATGCCAATATTTTGGATATCGGTATAGGCCGATATTTTTGGACATATAAAAAAAAAAAATAATTTATTACAAAGGTACTCCTTGTGGAGGGATCTGGGGGTCTGAAACCCCAAACCCCTCCTCGGCATTGAAAAAGATTCAAAAACGCCAAGTTTGGCTGTTTTGAATGCTGTCAGTTTTTTTAATTCGGCGCAGAGTACCCAGGAGTGATGTCATGACATCACTTCTGGGTTTTTTACATGGAGACCCGATCAGAGCCGAATGTGGCTTTGATCGGGCCTTCTCTTCGGCGGCGGTGGAGGTAGGATGCTCGGGTCTCCTGGTGGGACGGGAGACCCGGGCAAGCCGTGGAAGGCGGCGGGAGTAGGGCATCCCCTCCCGCTCCTTGTAATGACAGCCGAGCGGCTTCTCAGCCGCATCGGTTGTCATTACAAGACAGCCGGCCGTCAGCTATGGACGCCGGTACTGGGGTTATGCCTCTAGATGCAGGCATCACTCCGGTACAAGCACTTTCCTGAAATATCGGCAATATCGGTAACTTCCGGGGCCGATTCCGATATATCGGGGAAAGTGCAGATCGGCCCCCAATATATTGGTGTTGCCGATAATCAGTCAATCCCTACTTATAACCATCACTCATAACATATACATCCCCTGGTAATTAGGGGGCTCAACCCAACTCCAAAGGAAAAAAAAAAAAAATATTTCAATAATGTGTTTTATTATTCAATTTAAAAAAAGTGAGTACACCCCTGACATTTTTGTAAATATTTTAGAATATATTTTCATGTGACAACACTGAAGAAATTACTTTACTACAATGTAAAGTAGTGAGTGTACAGCTTGTATAACAGTGTAAATTTGCTGTCTCCTCAAAATAACACACAGCCATTATTGTCTAAACCGGTGGCAACAAAAGTGAGTACACCCCTAAGTGGAAATGTCCAAAGTGGGCCCAAAGTGTCAATATTTTGTGTGGCTACCATTATTTTCCAGTACTGCCTTAACCCTCTTGGGCATGGAGTTCACCAGAGCTTCACAGGTTGCCACTGAAGTCCTCTTCTATTCCTCCATGACATCACAGGGCTGGTGGATGTTAGAGACCTTGCGCTTCTCCACCTTCCGTTTGAGGATGCCCCCATAGATACTCAATACGGTTTAGGTCTGGAGACAGGCTTGGCCAGTCCAACACCTTTGCCCTCAGCTTCTTTAGCAAGGAAGTGGTCATCTTGAAAGTGTGTTTGAGGTCGTTGCGTTGGAATACTGCCCTGGGGTCCAGTCTCCGAAGGGAGGGGATCATGCTCTGCCACATGTCACAGTACATGTTGGCATTCATGGTTCCCTCAAACTGTAGCTCCCTAGTGACGGCAGCGCTCATGCAGCCCCAGACCATGACACTCCCACCACTATGCTTGACTGTAGTCAAGACACACTTGTCTTTGTACTCCTCACCTGGTTGCCGCCACACAAGCTTGACACCATCTGAACCAAATAAGTTTATCTTGGTCTCATCAGACCACAGGACATGGTTCCAGTAATCCATGTCCTAATGGCGCTTTTCCACTGCATGGTACGGCTTGGTATGGTTTGTTTTGGCGCTTTTCCGCTGCATGGTACATGTTTGAACGGTTCGGTACAGTTTGGTACAACGGCGCTTTTCCACTACATGGTACGGCACGGTACGGCTCTCTTAAACAGTACCACCTCGGTTGGGGTTCCAAGCGGGCCGTACCTATACCATAACCCACAATCCTTCCAGCCTTGATTGTTTGTCACTACTAGCCACTGATTGGTCAGAGAATCATTGTAATCCCACCCACTTACTACTTTAGTGGAAAAGCAAACCCAAGCAGAGTAGAGCCTATACAGTGCTGAAACGTGCCGACTCGTACCACGCAGTGGAAAAGCAAACCAAGCCGAGCTGGGCCAAGCAGTGCCGAGTGGAGCTGAGCCGGTACTCATAGTGGAAAAGCGCCATTAGTCTGCTTGTCTTCAGCAAACCCTATGCAGGCTTTCTTGTGCATCATCTTTAGAAGAGACTTCTTTCTGGGACGACAGCCATGCAGACCAATTTGATGCAGTGTGTAACGTATGGTCTGAGCACTGACAGGCTGACCCCCCCTCCCCCCCTTCAACCTCTGCAGCAATGCTGGCAGCACTCATATGTCTATTTTCCAAAGACAACCTCTGTATAGGACGCTGAGCACGTGCACTCAACTTCTTTGGTCGACCATGGCGAGGTCTGTTCCGAGTGGAACCTGTCCTGTTAAACCTCTGTATGGTCTTGGCCTCTGTGCTGCAACTCAGTTTCAGGGTTTTGGCAATCTTCTTATAGCCGAGGCCATCTTTATGTAGAGCAACAATTTTTTTTTTCAGATCCTCAGAGAGTTTCTTGCCATGAGGTGCCATGTTGAACTTCCAGTGACCAAATTTAACACACCTGCTCCCCATTCACACCTGAGACCTTTTAAACAGTAATGAGTCACATGACACCAGGGAGGGAAAATGGCCCAGTTTGGATATTTTCACTTAGGGGTGTACTCACTTTTGTTGGCAGCGGTTTAGACATGAATGGCTGTGTGTTGTTATTTTGAAGGGGACAGCAAATGTACACTGTTATACCAGCTGTATACTCCCTACTTTTTACATTGTAGCAAAGTGTCATCTCTTTAGTGTTGTCACATGAAAAGATATAATAAAATATTTACAAAAATGTGAGGGATGTACTCACTTTTGTGAGATACTGTCTGTATACACACACAAATGGAAGAGCACAAAAAGCCGCACAACCGGTTGAAGATGCAAAAAGTTAAAATCCAAATTTATTTTACAGGCAAAAAGATAAAATCATCCAAGATGAAACCAAAACAGTCGGAGACATGGGGGGGAAAAGGGGAGCACGGTGGTTGACACGTTTCACGGAGTCTTCCGCTTAGTCGTAACCATGCTGTACAATACAAGACACTGCTATATATAGAGGAAAAGGCATTTCAAATAACATGTACCTCCCAGAATGTGCTTGATTGAGCCCACACAGCTGCAGATACTAAATCCCAATTAAGGGCACACAAACAGCCCAGCAGGAATTGTATGTTTGTTTTTGCTTCACCTTTTGTCCAAAAACGCATAGCAAAAAAGTTCTATAAATGCATATGCGAAAAAGCTTTCGACTAAGCGGAAGACTCCGTGAAACGCGTCAACCGCCGTGCTCCCCTTTTCCCCCCCATGTCTCCGACTGTTTTGGTTTCATCTTGGATGGTTTTATCTTTTTGCCTGTAAAATAAATTTGGATTTTAACTTTTTGCATCTTCAACCGGTTGTGCGGCTTTTTGTGCTCTTCCATTTGCTGCTATCAGGACTGCGGATCCGTGCCTGCACCTGGGTTGGATGTGTTTGGAACTATCCCCTCACTTGAGCGGTTCTTTTCCCTCTTGACCGTTTGTTGCTGTTTCCGCTTTTGGATACCGGCTCGGTGAATTCCCTTTTACATATGTGAGCTACTATAGACTTGACATTTTTGTATCATTATACCACTCAGCCGGAGACATGGATGAGACTGTGAATGGCCGATCACTTAGGAAACATGACGCTAACCCCCTCAGAACAGGAGCAACATCTCTCTTGAGAGAAGACTCAGATAATTCCTCGGCCCCTAAGGACGCTTCTTTCAGAAAACTGGAAAAACTAATAATTAAAGAGATTAAAGCCTATTGGGAGAAAACTACGCTTGCGGAGTATGTAGAGGTTCAGCGTATCCCTCGTGGCTTGAGAATTTCCAACGTTTGATCTTTTCAACCAGGGTCTTAAAAAAATTGTGGACAGATACTCTACTTGTTCTATTGAACTAATGAAAATAATCATAACATCTAGAACCCTGGAATTAAAAAAGCTACAAGAGGATATAACAATGTTACAACAGGAGCTATCCACTTTTAAAGATTTGCCTTCATTTTCGGAGTTTGATCAGAATCTCAGTGCTAAAACTGACAAATTTGAAAAGGAGATCATGAATGGCAAAAAAGAAAAGTTTCAGCGTGATAAAGTGGATTATGAAATGGACAATGTATATGTGTGGAAAAAAATCGCAGTGATGGAATCGCCACCAATTTAAGAAAAGAGTGAGCTTTTCCGATCCAGAAACAAGCATCAGAGAGTCCCTATTGTACACCTGGCTCGGATAGCTCTTTCCTGATCATGCTCAACCCCCTAGATCAGGAGGTACACCGTACAATACCCCTTTTTCAAAAAATGGTCAGAGAAGGGAGAAAAAGCCCCAGAAAAAGAAAAAACCGCAAAGAAAACAAGGAGGGGAGGAAAGAAGCACCGGAGGCCAACGGGATCACCACAATTCATTGTGATTAATCTATCACAAAAGATCCTAACCGTGGGGGAATTGAGCCTTTTATCGAAAGGATTGAACTTTTGCCCTCATACACATTTCGATCCGTTTTCCACGATCTTGGATATTAATAAATTTGTCCGGAACTTGACCTTACGCAAGCATTTTCTGAAGGATGATACAGCTTTACAGGTTTCTCAGGATGTGGACAATGGTTTGGGTGTGGATCAACCTGTGACAATATTGGGGGATAATGGCCCAGAATCACCGAGATCTTTTAGAGAACATTGTGCGACCATCGATCTGGAGGACTTAATGATGGAAAATCGAGATGCTGTACAGGAGAAAGAGGATAATGTCAACAAAGTTTCATTCAAAGTACCCTCATATTTTTATCCTGTTCAGTCACGGGTACCCCAGATGGACACCTTTCAAAAACGAATCGAAGAGGACATTTTTGAACTGAAACAAACGGTTCCCAATAAGGTACAGGTGAGAAATGACAATCTGAATGTACAGGAAAGGAATGCTTTAATATCTTTGATGGAGGATGACTCTATTGTTATTAGGAATGCGGATAAAGGGGGATCGGTAGTCATATTAGACAAAGGTGAATACAAAATGGAAGCTCTCAGGCAATTGTCTGATACGGATACATATATAAGACTAAGTGGTGACCCCTTGAATAGGTTCAGAGCCATTTTGTGAGAGCTTATTGATAGAGGTGCCTCTATGGGTATCCTTACCCCTAAGGAGTCTGATAAACTGATACCGGAATATCCCATCACCCCAATTTTTCATCACCTCCCTAAGGTGCACAAGAGGGCACGCCCAGTTCGGGGGAGGCCCATTGTCGCTGGCATCGGGTCTCTCAATGAACGACTGGGAGAGTGGCTTGATGGCCAGCTTCAACCCATTGTGCACACTCTACCCAGTTACCTAAGATATACCATGCACCTCTTAAATATCACCAGTGAGATTTGTTGGCAGCCAGATTACCAGTGGATGAGTTGTGATGTAGTGAGTCTCTGCTCTTCGATTCCCCACAATCTAGCTCTAGTAGCTGTACATTTTTCACTTACCCACTATACTGATCTGGCTGAGGTGGCCAAGACATACATTTTGGAGGTCTTGGAATACCTCTTGGGCACAATTATTTAATGTTTGATGGGGTTTACTATATCCAGAAGTGTGGGGCAGCCATGGGGGCTATTTTTTCACCCTCCCTGGCCAACCTTTACATGGGGTGGTGGGAGAGGGTCCACATTTTTGGAGATAGTAACCCCTACAGGAATCAAATTGTCATATTCTTTCGTTATATAGATGATTTGATCTTTATCACTAGACAAGGCCTTCCTTTTGACCTATTTTTGGAATATCTTAATCGCAATGATTACAATCTGGCATTTACTGGCCAATTCAATGTTGATAGGATTGATTTCCTAGATGTTACCCTTGAGCATCGACAAAATCAGGTGGTCACTAGCCTATATAGGAAACCCTCAGCTGGTAACAATTTGTTACATGCTGACTCCAGTCACCCATTTCATACTCGAAAGGGTATACCGGTAGGTCAATTCCTTCGTATCAGAAGGATATGCAGTGACTTGGATGTTTTCAATAAAGAGTCAGCACTTTTGTATAGACGCTTTTTGGCTAGGGGTTATCCAAAATGGACCCTTGACAGGGCATACTCTATTGCCCTTAATAGGGACAGGAAAAGCCTCCTTACATCAAAGAGACATTTCAATGAATCTAAGAATTCTGGCAATAATGGCTCCATTAATCTCACCATCCCATACAGTTTGGAATTTAACAGGATCAAACAAATTATCAATAAACATATTCCCATTCTGTATGGTGATAAGGACTGTGCCAGGATCTTAGAGGGAGGAGTGAATATTGTCGCCAAGAGGGCCAAAACACTGGGAAACCAGTTATTCCCAAGTCTGTTTAGCACTACAATTAAAAATACATCAGAAACATGGTTGCATCTGAAAGGTAATTTCCGATGTGGGGCTAAGGACTGCATTACATGTCCCCATATTCTAGGGGGTGTTAACTTTCAATCCTCTATTGAGAACAAAACATACAAAATCAACAGGTTTTTTAATTGTAACACTACATACCTTATTTATCTCATTACTTGCAGAGAATGTTTTGTACAATATGTGGGTCGCACCACACGAAAACTTAAAGACAGATTTAGGGAACACCTTAGTGATGTCAGATTGAGGAAATCCACGAATGTGGCCCGACATTTTAATTCAGAACATGACGGTAATCTGTCTTTGATATCGGTCCAAGTGATCGAACGTGTGGTTGCTCCTGTAAGAGGGGGCGATGTGTTCTGCCTTCTGTGTAAGGGGGAGGATTTCTGGATTCATAAACTCCAGACCCGCTTACCTGGCGGTTTAAGCTTTGAATGGGATGTTACTCACTTTTATTCCCAATAATGATTCATGTATCTATTCGTGGGTACATACATTTAACTATACATACAGAGAGGGCTACCTGTATCCCATACGCATACATGGTACATGTTTCTTTGATTGACCATTCTATGTCTTAGTGTTTCTTTATTGAAAGCTTTTTCGCATATGCATTTATAGAACTTTTTTGCTATGCGTTTTTGCACAATCGGTGAAGCAAAAACAAACATACAATTCCTGCCGGGCTGTTTGTGTGCCCTTAATTGGGATTTAGTATCTGCAGCTGTGTGGGCTCAATCAAGCACATTCTGGGAGGTACATGTTATTTGAAATGCCTTTTCCTCTATATATAGCAGTGTCTTGTATTGTACAGCATGGTTACGACTAAGCGGAAGACTCCGTGAAACGCGTCAACCGCCGTGCTCCCCTTTTCCCCCCATGTCTCCGACTGTTTTGGTTTCATCTTGGATGATTTTATCTTTTTGCATCTTCAATTTTTGTGCTCTTCCATTTGCTGCTATCAGGACTGCGGATCCGTGCCTGCACCTGGGTTGGATGCGTTTGGAACTATCCCCTCACTTGAGCGGTTCTTTTCCCTCTTGAGCCGTTTGTTGCTGTATACACACACACACACACACACACACTATATTATATTATATATATATATATATATATATATATATATATATATATATATATATATATAATGTATGTATGTATGTATGTATGTATGTATGTATGTATGTATATGTAGCGCCTTAAAGTATTCATACCCTTTGAAGTTGTACATAATTGTGAAGTGGAAGGAAAATGATAAATGGTTTTCCACATTTTTTACAATTAAATATGTGAAAAGTGTCGCGCATATTTGTATTGAGCCCCCTTTACTCTGATAACCCTAAATTCTAGTGGAAACAATTGCTAATAATCACCTAATTAGTAAATAGAGTCCACCTGTGTGTGTAATTTAATCTCTGTATAAATACAGCTGTTCTGTGAAGCCCTCAGAGGCTTGTTAGAGAACCTTAGTGAACAAACAGCATCATGAAGGTCAAGGAACACATCAGATAGGTCAGAGATAAAATTGTGGAGAAGTTTAAAGCAGGGTTAGGTTCTAAAATATATCCCAAGCTTTGTACATCTCATGAAGCACGGTTCAATCCATCAACCGAAAATGGAAAGGAGTATGGCACAAGTGCAAACCTACCAAGACATGGCCATCCACCTAAACTGACAGGCTGGGCAAGGAGAGCATTATTCAGAGAAGCAGACAAGAGGCCCATAGTAACCCTAGAGGAGCCGCAGAGATCCACAGTTCAGGTGGGAGAATCTGTCCACAGGACAACTGTTAGTCATGAACTCCAAAAATCTGTCCTTTATGGAAGAGTGCAAAGAAGAAAGCCATTTTGAAAGAGAGCCATAAGAAGTCACGTTTGCAGTTTGCGAGAAGCCATGCGAGGGCCACGGCAAAAATGTGGAAGAAGGTGCTCTGGTCAGATGAGACCAAAATTGAAAGTTTTGGCCTAAAAGCAAAATGCTATGTGTGGCAGAAAACGAAACACTGCACATCACCTCGAACACACCGTGAAACATGGTGGTGGCAGCATCATGTTGTGGGGATGCTTTTCTTCAACAGGGATAGGGAAGCTGGATAGAATTGATGGAAAGATGGATGGAGCCAAGTACAGGGCAATCTTAGTAGATAACCTATTAGAGTCTGCAAAAGACTTGAGACTAGGGCGGAGGTTCACTTTCCAGCAGGACAACGACCCTAAACATACAGCCTGAGCTACAATGGAATGGTTTAGATTAAAGCATATTCATGTGTTAGAATGGCCCAGTCAAAGTCAATACTTATTCCAATTGAGAATTGCAATACTTGAAAATGGCAAAATAGCTCAAGCTCTATCAGATTGAATTGAGAGTGCCTGTGAACAGCAAAGAATGGGCAACAATTTCACTCTCTAGACGTGCAAAGCTGGTAGAGACATACCCAAAAGAATTGCAGCTGTAATTGCAGCAAAAGGTGGTTTTACAAAGTATTGACTCTGAATAAAAATGCACACCGCACTTTTTAGATATTTTTTTCTACAAATGTTGAAAACCATTTATCATTTTACTTCCACTTTACAATTATGTGCCACTTTGTGTTGGTCTATCCCATAAAATCCCAATAAAATACATTTACGTTTAACAGTTGTATCATGAGAAAATGTGGAAAATTTCAAGGGATATGAATACTTTTTCACGGCACTGTACATTCATCTTAATTATGCAGCTCTCGTATGCACACTTAGAAGCAGGGGGGATGTAATCCACATGAAAATTAGGCAGCTGATGGGGAAAAGATTGTCCGACTACAGGGGACCCCTTGGCTTTGAGTCAATTTCAGATAAAGTAAAGCCAAAAAGCTAAATATTTCATACTGTAGGGAGCCCTGTACATTTTTAATAATAATAATAAAAATGGGTTTTGCCACTGCTATAGCTTCCATGGCTTGTTAGTAAAGGGATGTCAATAAGCTCAGCAAGGACCCTTGCTGAAGAAGTCACAGCCCTTAGCGCTGAATCACTGTTTTCCCAAGCACGCCCGGCACAGGTGACCCCGAAGTTACATCTTTCCGGGGGCAAACAGAGGAAAACCGGAGGATCGCATCCCCGGGAATGTTCCCCAAGTAGGGAACATCATCTTCCTCTGATATCTGTGTCGGCGGCTACGGAACATCCTTTTCCCTTCCATCTTCACATACAGGGTGCGCGCGCAGCATAGTCTGACGCACGTCACGCTGATACGCTAACCCGGAAGTCGGGTTCGCGATGTGACACTCCGATGCGCCAGTGCGCATGCGCGAGTGGGCATAAATAGCCGGGGATTTGCAACAGGGCGCCACTTCCCTCCAGCAGAGGGAACGTGACGGACGCCCAGGAATCGCTCCAACTGGATACCTACCCTTATACCCGTTTCACCAACAGTAAGTTTACCATCCCACAATGCTATACTTATGCATTGTCGTCGGATGACCTTTTTCAAGTGTCAAAAAATGCCTTTTGATTTTAGGCTCACTTGCCAATTATTCACCACCAGGGCTAAAACCGGAACACAGACCGGGACTACCCCCTACTGGTGTACACCTGCAATACCATAACTGTAAGTAACACATTTTCAGTTTCTCAAAAAAATGGTTTATTAAAGAGATTCTTTCAGACTTACCAAGCTGCTGTTACATAATGAGAACCTCCATTTTATAAATATTCCAGGGAAACCATAAGAAGGGACTTCTTTTTTCCCCACAAGTCAAAGAAAGCACCCATACATCGATGTAAGTCTGTGGAAAACTACTTTTTGATATTCCCCTTTTTCTATCACAACAATTCCCAACATATTTCATTTTATTTCATATATCTCAGAGTCAGCCTTTCCTCTCAAATCCTGTGTGATATACTTGGGAAAACAGACGCAAGGGTCCGGGAACCGACATACACGTCACAAGATTGTGCAAACCTACTTTTCCATGCAATAATGGAAAAATGACCATTTTTTACATGTCATATCTTCTAACATTTTATCCACTATATATCTTTCAGACATGGTGGACAATTTTTTCCTTTAAAAAGGCAGCGTATTTTAAATGTCGAAACGCGTTGGAAACCTCAGATATATTCTCTCTCTTAACAGTTCCAATACCTCACGCATTAGCAAGAACAAAATAGAGAAAATCATTGTCACCATTCACTTTGTCACTTCTTTCTATCTGTATTCACTACCACATTTGGGTCTATAACCCATCCACATATTGAATGTATTATATGTACCACCTATAAACTTTGTTTTCAATAAACTTTTAAATACTACTTACTATACTATTTGATTGAGCCCCTAAAGTCCCACCCATTTTTGGCTTGAGGCACCAAACACTGTTTCAAGGAGACTTGTTTGTTTGCCCTGCCTGACTCCATTGAGTGTATTGTGAGTACCCTTTACTTCAAATAAACGTTTGCCGATTGATTTATAGACAGAGAGCACTAGATTGTTTGTTTTCTGTCCTCATATTCATCCGGTTTTATGGATTTATGGGCTTCATGTTCCTGGACTCGCCTGAGATATCGTTTAGCTGGCTTTATATCACCCCTGCAGGGGACTGCTGTTTCTGACCCTGGGTGGCTCCTGGGTCAGATACTGAGGTGAGAGGCTTGTATATCTGGTGGCGGATCCTTATAATCATGGAGGTGTCTTTTGGAATGAATTGATCACAGCACTATTTGTTTTTACACGTGGACTTTATAATATTTACCCTAAGGGGCTTATCTAGCACTATATTATCTTATTTGGAATTTATGGACTTTTTTTCACATTTTTTTTTATATTGTTGAACCATATTATCACATGTATTTATTTATGATTTAGCGCAACACATTTACCTTGGATTTGTTTGCTTTTTTGTGTAGTGGGATCACAATTTAGTGTTTGCAGCTTTATCACAGATTTATTTTTGAGATTGTACATTTATTGCGCGGATAGATCTTTACACTTTTTGGTTTTTCTTTTTACAACCCCCCCCTTAACCTATGAGAAGGGACCCCTCACATCCACTGATACTCACCTTACCAATATAAATATATACACTGCTCAAAAAAATTAAAGGAACACTTTAAAAACACATCGGATCTCAATGAGTAAAAATCTCATGCTAGATATCTATATTGATATGTACTAGGTAATGTGTTAGGAAGGAAAGGATGCCAAATCGTTTAACCGTAAGAGGAAAAACAGGCGCCACACTAAGTGCAGTATATCTGGATAAACGTTTAATAGACCAAATAGAAAGGTACTCACAAAAGATGATATAAAAACAGCATATCAGTGGTAAAGGAAATGGTAATCCCAGTGTCCAAATTCAGGATGGCACAAGCGGTCTCAAAGCATCGGGCTGTAACGAGTGGAGGATCGATACTTCCCGTCTACTGGGGACACAGCGCTGGCCGCTCTGACGTCACTTCCGGGATACGTACTGGCGCCGGCGACGCGTTGTCGGAGCATGCGCTCCTTCCTCAGGCCGATAATGCGCCATTTTGCTCAAGGGCTTAAGTAGACCAGGAGGCAGAGCCAGCTGGGTCCTAAAGAGTGCCAATAATCCTCACTCAAGAGGAACCCGCTGTGATACTGAACAGGGGCAGTGTACATTATGAAAAGAAACCAGAGCAGTAGTCAAATATATAGTAACAAGAAATCTGTTATAACTAGTTCTCAACAAAATAAGAAATTTTGGAATAAATGGGAATAGGAATTAATGTGAAAATAAATAAGAATAAAAATAAGAATAAAATAAATAATAATATAAATAATAAGGAAAATAATAATGATAATAATGGTTGGAGAAAATAAAAAATAAAAAAATAAGAAAAAATGAAAAATTGAAAAAAAAGGAATAATGAGAAAATAAAAATAAAAATAAAACTAAAAATAATAAAATAAAATATAATAAAATAATAATAAAAAATTAAAAAATGCTAAAATTAAATTATACAAGTTTAAAATGCACATTGTATATGTATACATCCACATATTGTTACACATAGGGATATATTATCATAATACAATGATATAATAATAATAATAAAACCGTAAATATATGTATGGTATCATTATACTAAAGAATATCATTCTTTTTAAAAAATGTTTTTCTATATATATATAAAAATATATATAAAAAAATATATATATATATATATATATATATATATATATATATATATATATATATATATATATATATATATATATATATATATATATATATATATATATATATATATATATATATATATATATATATATATATATATATATATATATATATAAGACACCGTAGAAAAGAGGATAAAATCATCTAAAAGACCATCAGCCAATATAACCGTCCACTAATGTATCCTATTCTGGCTCCATACATAATTGTTATAAAAGGGTATAAACAAGGTGGTGGGGCATTACTCTCAGATGTCCAATCCAAAATTATTGGATGGAGTCATATGAGAGTGTTAGTCTCAATTTCTTCGTTCAAACCACCCGGCACTAAAGTGTCCAAAGTATATATCCAATAGGCCTCCCTTTGGCATAATCTCTTAAAACGTTCTGCAGGCGCCAAAGTAGCAGGTATGGACTCGATAATCCACACCCTGAGGCCGAGAGACAGGTGTTCATGATGCAGCAGGAAGTGGCGTGGGACACTGTGCTTATCATTACCAGCCTCCACAAACCTGCGATGCTCACCGAATCTCTTCCTCAGGGTGCGGATTGTCCTTCCTACATAAAACAGCCCACACGGGCATGTGAGGCAATAAACAACAAACTCTGTGGAGCAATTGTAAAACTGTGTCAAAGGGTATGTTTTTCCTTTTGCTAAAAACTTTTTCTGTCCATGAGTAACGTGTTTACAAGTCAGACACAATTTTTTGCGGCATTGGAACATTCCAATAAGTGGGATCAAACAAGGTCTCTCTAAAGATGATATAGGGGGACCCTTCAACTTACTGGGTGCCACCATGCTCTTAATGTTCCTTGCTCTTCTGTAAGTGACCTTGGGTTTGGGGGGTAGATTCTCCCTCAGATGGGGGTCTTCCAGTAAGATTGGCCAATGCTTGACCAGAATTTTCTCCATTTTTTTAAACTTAGTGTGAAATTGAGTCACAAATCTGGGTAGAATAGCTTCTGTATCGGGTTTTACCTTTTTAATACTTTCGTGGCCGGCCAAATAGATGTTATGAGCATGGTTAATAAGGGTTTCCGGAAAAGCCTTATCGGTAAATTTCTTTAGTTGGGCACTCTGTTCTATATAATCATTATCGTTGGTGCAGTTTCTTCTCAGTCTGCAGAACTGGCTCTTGGGGATGTTATTTATCCACCTTGGATGGTGGCAACTCTTGAAATGTAGGAAGGAATTGCCCGCTGTGGGCTTCGTGTAGTTTTTTGCTTCTATTCTCCCTTCATGATGATATAAGAGTAAATCTAGAAAAGCCAACTCTGCAGAATGATGAACTGAAGCAGTCACTCAGTCCCTCATGGATCATCCTACTATTAATTCGTCTCAAGCTCGGTTTATTGTGGAGGCAACTAGATTTTGTCTTACTCACAATTATTTTTTATTTGATGGAGACTTCTACGTACAAATAAATGGCACTGCTATGGGGGCTAATTTTGCCCCCAGCTATGCCAATTTAACTATGGGGATGTGGGAGGATAAATACATCTGGAAAAACAACCCGTATGCCTCTCACATTGTTTTCTATGGGAGATATATAGACGACATTATTGTTGTCTGGGATGGCCCTGAATCTTTACTCTTTGAATTCGTTGGTCACTGCAATAGCAATGAGTACAATTTATCTTTTACTTCAGTTCATCATTCTGCAGAGTTGGCTTTTCTAGATTTACTCTTATATCATCATGAAGGGAGAATAGAAGCAAAAAACTACACGAAGCCCACAGCGGGCAATTCCTTCCTACATTTCAAGAGTTGCCACCATCCAAGGTGGATAAATAACATCCCCAAGAGCCAGTTCTGCAGACTGAGAAGAAACTGCACCAACGATAATGATTATATAGAACAGAGTGCCCAACTAAAGAAAAAATTTACCGATAAGGCTTTTCCGGAAACCCTTATTAACCATGCTCATAACATCTATTTGGCCGGCCACGAAAGTATTAAAAAGGTAAAACCCGATACAGAAGCTATTATACCCAGATTTGTGACTCAATTTCACACTAAGTTTAAAAAAATGGAGAAAATTCTGGTCAAGCATTGGCCAATCTTACTGGAAGACCCCCATCTGAGGGAGAATCTACCCCCCAAACCCAAGGTCACTTACAGAAGAGCAAGGAACATTAAGAGCATGGTGGCACCCAGTAAGTTGAAGGGTCCCCCTATATCATCTTTAGAGAGACCTTGTTTGATCCCACTTATTGGAATGTTCCAATGCCGCAAAAAATTGTGTCTGACTTGTAAACACGTTACTCATGGACAGAAAAAGTTTTTAGCAAAAGGAAAAACATACCCATTGACACAGTTTTACAATTGCTCCACAGAGTTTGTTGTTTATTGCCTCACATGCCCGTGTGGGCTGTTTTATGTAGGAAGGACAATCCGCACCCTGAGGAAGAGATTCGGTGAGCATCGCAGGTTTGTGGAGGCTGGTAATGATAAGCACAGTGGCCCACGCCACTTCCTGCTGCATCATGAACACCTGTCTCTCGGCCTCAGGGTGTGGATTATCGAGTCCATACCTGCTACTTTGGCGCCTGCAGAACGTTTTAAGAGATTATGCCAAAGGGAGGCCTATTGGATATATACTTTGGACACTTTAGTGCCAGGTGGTTTGAACGAAGAAATTGAGACTAACACTCTCATATGACTCCATCCAATAATTTTGGATTGGACATCTGAGAGTAATGCCCCACCACCTTGTTTATACCCTTTTATAACAATTATGTATGGAGCCAGAATAGGATACATTAGTGGACGGTTATATTGGCTGATGGTCTTTTGGATGATTTTATCCTCTTTTCTACGGTGTCTTTTATATATATATATATATATATATATATATATATATATATATATATATATATATATATATATATATATATATATATATATATATATATATATATATATATTTTATATATATAGAAAAACATTTTTTAAAAAGAATAATGATATTCTTTAGTATAATGATACCATACATATATTTACGGTTTTATTATTATTATTATATCATTGTATTATGATACTATATCCCTATGTGTAACAATATGTGGATGTATACATATACAATGTGCATTTTAAACTTGTATAATTTAATTTTAGCATTTTTTAATTTTTTATTATTATTTTATTATATTATTTTATTTTATTATTTTTAGTTTTATTTTTATTTTTATTTTCTCATTATTCCTTTTTTTCAATTTTTCATTTTTTCTTATATTTTTTTATTTTTTATTTTCTCCAACCATTATTATCATTATTATTTCCCTTATTATTTATATTATTTATTTTATTCTTATTTTTATTTTTATTCTTATTTATTTTCACATTAATTCCTATTCCCATTTATTCCAAAATTTCTTATTTTGTTGAGAACTAGTTGTAACAGATTTCTTGTTACTATATATTTGACTACTGCTCTGGTTTCTTTTCATAATGTACACTGCCCCTGTTCAGTATCACAGCGGGTTCCTCTTGAGTGAGGATTATTGGCACTCTTTAGGACCCAGCTGGCTCTGCCTCCTGGTCTACTTAAGCCCTTGAGCAAAATGGCGCATTATCGGCCTGAGGAAGGAGCGCATGCTCCGACAACGCGTCGCCGGCGCCAGTACGTATCCCGGAAGTGACGTCAGAGCGGCCAGCGCTGTGTCCCCAGTAGACGGGAAGTATTGATCCTCCACTCGTTACAGCCCGATGCTTTGAGACCGCTTGTGCCATCCTGAATTTGGACACTGGGATTACCATTTCCTTTACCACTGATATGCTGTTTTTATATCATCTTTTGTGAGTACCTTTCTATTTGGTCTATTAAACGTTTATCCAGATATACTGCACTTAGTGTGGCGCCTGTTTTTCCTCTTACAGTTCGCCACAAGTCCCTTCTACTTGCTTACAGAGCAGCCTGCGGAGTGTAGCATATGGAGACGTATGTACATGGACTTTTTATGGACTCTTCTAATTCAATTTAATATCTTTAGGCTACTGTGTCATTTAAGTAGCATATGTCTGTATTGGAGCTTGTGGAAGTTTTTGGACACTCATTTCCCTAGTTGTGCGCCAGGTTTAACCCCCCTCTTTCTTTTCCAAATCGTTTAACCACTTGCCGACCGCCCACAGTATATTTACTGCGGCAGTCAGCCCCTCCTGGGCAAAACGACGTAGTACTAAGTCACTCACCCAGGAGCCTGTAGGCGCGCTCCCGCTCGTTCACGGCCATCTCTGCGCGAGTGACCGGCGGCTCCGATGTCCGCCGGCCACTCGCAATCTCCCGCTGGAGAGGGAGAAAGGCAGGCGGCTGATGTAAACAAAGCGGCCTGTCATTCTCCCTGGTGTAACTGCAGAGATCATACGATCCTGCTATGTAGGATCGTATGTCTCTGTGGTTACATCACAAGCCACGCCCCTTTACAGTTAGAATCATGCCCCTAGGGACAAACTTAACCCCTTGATCACTAAGTTAACCCCTTCCCTGCCAGTGTCATTTTTACAGTAACAGTGCATATGTATAGCACCGATTACTGTAGTAATGTCACTGGTACCCCCAAAAGTGTGAAAAATGTTAGTCAGGGGTCCGATCTGTCCGCCACAATGTCGCAGTCCCGCAAAAAAAAAAAAAAAAAAAAAAAAGACAAATCTTTCCCTTAGTTAGTAAATGCAATAACATTTACGCAAACCAATCAAAATACGCTTATTGCGATTTTTTTACCAAAAATATGTAGCAGAAAACAAATTGGCCTAAAGTGTTAAAAAATTTTGATTTTTACATTTTTTTTGGGGAATTTCATATAAAAAAATGTGAAAAATATTATTTTTTTAAAATTGACGCTCTTTTTTTGATTTATAGCGCAAAAAATAAAAATCGAACATGTGATCAAATACCACCAAAAGAAAGCCCTGTTTGTGGGAAAAAAAAGGACGTCAATTTTATTTGGGTACAGCGTCGCACGACCGTGCAATTGTCCGCTAAAATCACGCTGGTCTTTGAGCAGCCAAATTCTCCGGGGCCTAAGTGGTTAATAGAAATAAAAATGATCAACCTACAGAGGGCTGAATTTAAAGACACTCTGAAAATCAAAGTGAAAAAATGATGCAACGGGCTAGTTTATTTTGCTGAAATTTCATTTCAGCAACTCAAAATGGTACCAGGTAGTTTGTTTTGCCCCCATGTGCTTGTATGCATGCCTGACAATGTCAGGGCATGCTCTTAATGAGACGATGGTTGGTGTCCTGGGATATTTCCTCCCAGATCTGGACCAGGGCATCACTGAGCTCCTGAACAAACTGAGGCGCAACCTTTTGGCGTCGGATGGACCGAAACATAATGTCCCAGAGGTGTTCAATTCGATTTAGGTCAGGCAAGTGTGGGGGCCATTCAATGGTATCTATGTCTTCATCCTCGAGGAACTGGCTGCATACTCTCACCACATGAGGCCGGGCATTGTCATGCAGCAAGAGGAACCTAGGACCCACTGCACCAGTGTAGGGTCTGACAATGGGTCCAAGGATTTTATCCTGATACCTAATATCAGTCAGGGCACCATTGTCTAGCATGTAGATTGCTGTGCGTCCCTCCATGAATATGCCTCCCCAGACCATCACAGACCCACCAATAAACCGGTAATGCTAAATGATGTTACAGGCAGTAGAATGTTCTCTGCAGCTTCTCCAGACCCTTTTACATCTGTCACATGTGCGCAGGGTGAACCTGCTCTCATCTGTGAAAAGCACAGGGCGCCAGTGGCAGACCTGCCAAATCTGGTGTTCAATGGCAAATGCTAATTGAGCTCCACGGGGACGGAAAGTGAGTACAGGGCCCACTAGAGGACATCAGGCCCTCAGGCCACCCTCAAGAAATCTGTTTCTGATTGTTTGGTCAGAGACATTCCCACCAGTGGCCTGCTAGAGGTCATTTTGCAGGGCTCTGGCAGTGCTCATCCTGTTCCTCCTTGCACAAAAGAGCAGATACCAGTCCTGCTGATGGGTTAAGGACCTTCTACTACCCTGTCCAGCTCTCCTAGAGTAACTGTCTGTCTTCTGGAATCTCATCCATGCTCTTGATACAGTGCTGGGAGACATAGCAAACCTTTTGGCAATGGCACGTATTAATGTGTCATCCTGGATGAGTTGGACTGCCTGTGCAATCTCTATAGGGTCCAGGTATCGCCTCATGCTACCAGTAGTGACACTGACCCTAGCCAAATGCAAAACTGGGAAAGTGAACAAACAGTCAAAAAAGTGGAGTAGGGAAAAAAAAATAATAATTGGCCTCCAACTGTAAAATCCTTCCTGTTTTGGGGGTCATCTCATTGTTGCCCATCTGGTGCACCTGTTGTTAATTTCATTAACACCAAAACAGCTGAAACTTATTAACAACCCCCTCTGCTACCTAACTGATCAGATCAAGATCCCAGGAGTTTAACTGACTTGATGTTATACTCCATATAAAAAGCGTTCCTTTAATTTTTTTGAGCAGTGTATTTTGAATTTATTACCTTAGCAAAGATTTGTCATTTTTACTTCATTAATAATTTAGAGTATATTGTGCTTTGTCAAAATTAATTTAATAAATAATTGTGCAGAACTTTTGATTCACCATTTATCTTTACTTACAATCTTGTAATATTTTGCAAACATTGCACAACATAGCACAAAAGACCACAGACATCAAATGACAGTCACCTAGTCTGGCCATTTGCAGCCAATATAGGACACAATCTCTTGTCTATGGAGCATCCTCAGACAATAGAATCCAACCACTTTCAGGGGACAAAGAAATGAGATAGGTTAGAAATATCTTGTTTGGTCTGTCACTGTTGCTAATCCCTAGATATGATTGTGATTAGACTACCTATGGGCTCCACCGCTGCTCATGGCCTAAAAATGAATATTCCTCTTTAGACACAAAACTGAATCACAAACATTTCATGAGATGGTAGGCCATGCACGCACACCTGACCATTGTGTGATGTCAGGACAGTCAATCCACTAAAAAAGACACCAGGTAAATCACTAGCAAGCCAGCACCAGTTGCAACTTATTGGACCAACTGGCTGTTTGGCTTTAAGAATTATGCCTTGTACACACAAATCGAATGTCGGGAGACATCAGCCAGTTGAATAAATATAGGCCGACATTCGGCCCATGTGTATGTCAGCCAGTCTGACAGAAGCCAGAAGCTCGGCCGGCTTCTTTGGGACAAGCATGCTGGAAGACCTGCAGCCAATCAGCTCCAGGTCAGTGCTCTCAACCAATGGTTAAGAGCACTGATCGGAGTGTGTTCTGTCTATTAGTGGGTACCAGGCTTTAGTCTAGTGCTGGATTACATATTAGGAATAGTCATACCTGGGAAGAATTGAGGACCTGCAAAGTGAAATTGTCAATTCCGGTGATATTTCGCTCCACACAGTTTACTTTCAGAGGTTTATTGCCATCTGTGCTGTTTGAGTCTTCTGTTTTGATCTGTTCTGTATTTGATGTATCTGAAGCAGTGTTTTGCATTTTTGTTTTCACTTGCTCATCTGAAGTGCTAAGTGGACATTCATTGGTACTGCACTCTCCTTCAGCTTTCTGGCTTTCATACACAGTATCATCAGAAATTTCCATGACAACTTTGTCCTTCATCTCCTTTGGTACCATAGAAAATAGCACTGCTGGGTCTGTCTGAATGTCTGAACTCTGCATTGCATCTGCTATTTCAGCCGTCTTGTACTGAACAGTCTCTGGAACACCAACTCGTTCACGGTTCGTGGACTCAGCAATGGCATCCAAATCGTGCCCAACTCCAGTGTCATTATCTTCTGAATAGAGATCTTCATTATAACTCCCTGAGTAAAAATCATACAAATGTTACAATTTTTTTTTCTATCAAACAACCATTGATATACTAAAACTGGCCATAAACAGGGAGTTTTCTTTTAGCCTTCAGCCAGTGGGCCTCCATCTGCACAAGCGAGATGGATGACGGAATCCTCTTGCTAGACTATTGTATTCTGACAGCTGGACTCGACCCTAGAAAATATTTCCAGCATGTCTCTTGAAAATTGGTCGGCCCCTTCTGAATCAGACAAATTTTGATACGTTTTTGGCCAGCTTAACTCAAAAATGAAATGACGTGACATATCTAGTAAAATCAATGTGTTGTTTAAAGCTCATTCACAGGGGTGCTGAGCCTTGTACAGCACGAGGAGATGCAAAACCTGCATGTCTGTGCCATGCATCCATCCCCACATTCCTGTCAAATACAGCTGAATGTAGCGTGCCTTATATGCGTACTTATGTGTGCAGCTCAGAGTGTACATACAAATAAACAAATGGTTCTTCACGCTGTATGGGGCTAAGAGCCTGTGTGAATGAGCCCTTACAGCGTGTTACATTTCTCCAACCAGCTGCATATATTGATTGATACCTTTACATATCTGCAATTCCCTCTTACCTTTTTTTACTGGGCGTCCTTCATAAAAATACTCACATGCCTAGCAAAGCCAGCAAATTGTGGTTTGTTGCTATGGGTGCTTTACACCATGTTCCTTATAAGAACAGCTCAGACTGACTGATTTTAGGGTTCTGCAGGTAAAATATTTGTCACCAGAAATCCATGTCTAACAGCAATCCAGGTAGATATACATTCAACTACAGTCACTGAAATCTTCTTCCTTGCATCTTGTACTTTGTGTATTCCTTTCATAACAATGCAGTAATACAGTGTGCAGGAGCTCCCTGTAATAAAGACTGATCACTGCTGCTCGCTCTCCTACAGCAGGGTGGCTGGTCTTGTACCAGCTTCCTCCAGTAGTTTTCTGCAGGCAGGCTGTAGTCTGTGGCTCTTCTGGGTTAAGGCCCGTACACACGTACCGATCGTCGGCATACAAACGTCGGCGGACGAAAGATCTGCCGATTGTACGCGTGTTAGTATGGTGCCTCCGACAGATGTCTGCGCACAATCCGCGGACAAAAGTCTTTCGTGCAAACATGAAAATTTTTGTCTGCGGACACCAGAACGGACGATTGTTCGCCTGTCAGTACAGAATTCGGCCGACAGACCGCAGATTTGCAAGACTGGGCATGCTCAGAAAATTAAAAACACAGGGAAAGTTAACCATTACATGACATCACTTCTGCAGTCAGCTGAAGTCTGCAGACAAAATTCTTGTGCTGTCCTTGTGCTGTCTTTGCACTTTTCAACAGACACCGACATCCCGGGGAGAAAAGACGAACATTTGTATGCCGACGATCGGTACGTGTGTACGGGGCTTAAAGGCCCGTACACACGTACCGATCGTCGGCATACAAACGTCGGTGGACGAAGGATCTGCCGATTGTACGCGTGTTAGTATGGTGCCTCCGACAGATGTCTGCGCACAATCCGCGGACAAAAGTCTTTTGTGCAAACATGAAAATATTTGTATGCCGACACCAGAACGGACGATTGTTCGCCTGTCAGTACACAATTCGGCCGACAGACCGCAGATTTGCAAGACTGGGCATGCTCAGAAAATAGAAAACACAGGGAAAGTTAACCATTACATGACATCACTTCTGCAGTCGGCGGACAAAATTCTTGTGCTGTCCTTGTGCTGTCTTTGCACTTTTCAGCAGACACCGACATCCCGGGGAGAAAAGAGGAACATTTGTAAGCCGACCATCGGTACGTGTGTACGGGGCTTTACTTACACAGCTCTGCTCTCTGCACAGGCCACATACATGACATAATGACGTCACTGCTAATTTGACAAGGCAATACCTTGGTTTGCAAAGGCCAATTGTACACACAATGTTGATTTTTTTATTATTTGTGGCTATTGATGACTAGGATTAAAAAAAAAAAAAAAAAAAAGTTTTTCCCTTGAGTTTAAAGTGATTGTAAATTATCACCATTTGTGTATAGATATTAACCACTTCTGGACCGGAAGAATTTCCCCCTTAATGACCAGGCCATTTTTGCGATTTGGCACTGTGTTAATTTAACGGACAATTGCGCAGTCGTGCGACACTGAACACAAATAAAATTGATGTCCTTTTCTTCCCCACAAATAGAGCTTTCTTTTGGTGGTATTTGATCACCTCTGCAATTTTTATCTTCTGCGCTATAAACAAAAAAAGAGCGACAATTCTGAAAAAAAAAAAACGACAATATTTTTCACTTTCTGCTATATAACATTCCCAAAAAAAAATTAAAAATCAAAATTTAACATTTTAGGCCAACTTGTTTTCTGCTACATATTTTTGGTACAATAATAATATTGCAATAATATTGTTTTTTGGGGTTTTTTACTAGTAATAGCAGCGATCTGCGATTTTTAGCAGGACTGCGACATTGCGGCAGACAGATCGGACCTCTGACATTTTTGACACTTTTGGGGGGACCAGTGACATTACTACAGTAATCAGTGCTAAAAATATGCACTGTTACTGTAATAATGACACTGGCAGGGAAGGGGTTAACACTGAGTGATCAAAGGGTTAAATGTGTACCTAGGGGTGTGTTTCTAACTGTATGGGGGTTTGAAATGATCACAGAAACCTGTGCTCGTATATAGAAGGATCACACGAGCTCTGTGATCATTACAGGGAGAAGAATGGTCAGCTGTGTTTACAACAGCTGACCGTTCTTCTTTTTCAGCGGGGAAGGATCGCGGGTGTCACGCGACAATCGGAGCCACCTGCCCCGTGCATCAAAGCACCCTAGCTACAGGCGCGCGACCGACGTAGACCTACGTTGGTTCATGCAGGAGGGTCGTCCTGCCGCAGTAAATCTGCGGCGGGCTGTCCGGAAGCGGTTAAAAAAAAAAAACACACACATTATAAATTCCATTTTTTTTTCTCTTTTTATAAGTGATCACGATTCCTCTGTCCTCAGCTGCATAAGAGCTGGGGGAGGAGAAGCATCAGCACACTGAGCTTTCCAGTGAAAGGCTTGGAGGGGGGGGGGGGCATGTCAGGACATGTCTGATCATCACGAGGAGAGTTCCCAGGACAGTTCAAGGACTACAATGAGCTCTCCTGCCAAGGGTGGTCAGTTTTAACCACTTGCCAACTGCCGCATGACTATTTACGTCGGCAGTCAGCCCTCACAGGCAAAACGACTTAGGGCTACGTCGTTAGCCTGTAAGGGTTTTGGGAGCGAGCGCCGCCGGATGCGCGCTCCCGCGCGGTCACGGACCACCCCACGCGTGTGCCCGGCGGACATCACTCGCGATCGTCCGTGACAGTGGGAGAAAGGCAGGCGTCTAATGTAAACAAAGCCGCCTGTCATTCTCCCCTGTGTATGAATGGTGATCAAATGGTTCTACTATGTAGGACCGTTGATCACTGTTCTTACACATCAAGCCACAGCCAATCACAGTTAGAATCACGCCCCTAGGACACACTGCCAGTGTCATTTTTACACTAACAGTGTATATGTATAGCACTGATTACTGTAGAAATGTCACTGGTAACCCCAAAAGTGTCAAATGTCAGTCAAGGGTCCGATCTGTCCGCCCCAATATCGCAGTCCCGCAATTTCACGCAAAAAAAAAACAACAAAAATGACAAAACTCTTTCCCCTTGTTAGTAAACGCAATAATTTTTGCAAAAACCAATCAAAATACGCTTTTTGCGATTTTTTTTTTTTTTTTTTTTACCAAACATATGGTAAAAAAAAAATAAAATTGGCCTAAAATGTTAAAAAATTTTGATTTTTACATTTTTTTTTGGGGGGGGGGGAATTTCATATAAAAAAAATTTGAAAAATATTGTTATTTTTGCAAAATTTACGCTTTTTTTCTTTATAGCGCATGATCAAAAAAAAAAAAAATCGCACAGGTGATCAAATACCACCAAAAGAAAGCTCGGTTTGTGGGAAAGAAAGGACGCCAAATTCGTTTAGGTACAGCGTCGCACGACCGCGCAATTGTCCGTTAAAATCATGCAGTGCCGAATCGCAAAATACCCCCTGGTCAGGAAGGGGGTAAAATCTTCCCGGGCTTAAGTGGTTAAATGGAAAGCACAGGGACTGACAGGAACACCAGGGATTTCACACAAATGAAGCAAAAAAAAAAAAAAGAACAGGATATTATTTTAATGAAAGTACACGGTACAGCATGCACATATCAGAAATTTGAAATGCTGGGTTAACAAGCACTTTAAAAGGAAACCTGTGCTAACTGAAATGTGTAGACTGATCTCTCCCTGTGGAGGGGGGGGGGGGGGACACCCCTTGAAAATCATACTAGATTTGTATGCAGACATGCAGCCTGAGTGATCAGGAAAGAAAGGGCTGAGATTTATTTACAAACATCAGCTGGGGGATCGGGCAGATGAACTGGCCAACAATGACATGTTTGTGCCAAACTGCAAACAAGCCAAGTTCTGGTTGAAGCTCATACCTATTCCAGAGGATGTCACAGCCAATACAGTGTGGAATTAAAATACTACATGCTGTCCTTTCCGCAATACTAGCTGACCCTGCCAGGAGATACAATGCTGGTCAGTGCTGGTGTGGGACTACAAAGTCCAGCCATTCACAGCAGACATATTCTTCATGGATGTCTCCCTGCATACAAACACACTGCCACCCCTCGGTTACACACACACACACACACACACAGGCTCACCTAGTGCTAAAGCAAGCAATCCGAATGTGAAGACAGTCCGCACACACAGAGGAGACACTTCCATCCTCCACACTAACAATTCCACCTATACATCTCTGTCTGCTGCTTTACGGACACACTGCACAAATCTCTTCCGGGTTCCCAGGAAACAACATTCCGCTTCCTATACATAGACCTGCACACCAGGAAGTTCATTCCACCGAGCAACCATTTTGTTGAAGTCCTTTGTCCTGTTTTCTAAAATTTTCTCGGACCCGTGAAAAAATCGGACCTCGTCACTTCCGGTTATGGGAGTCTCAAGTGCGCATGCGCATAAGACATTATCTTGGTTTGGTAAACTTATAACACATAGCGGGCAGCTGAATGAGAGGAGGCGGGGCTGAGGTGGGACGGAAGATACCGCCGCGTCATCTGCAGAGCTGAATAGAGGAGGCGGGACGGAGGTGCGGCCGTGTAATATATGCAGGACTTTAGCGACTCCTTGTTTTATTATCTTTAGCAATTATCGTATTATTTATCCTTACAACACCGGTGTTCCGTGAGAATTACCTACCCGTGAGAAAAACCTACCCTCGTCACTTCCGGTTCACCCTCAGTGTGTGTAACGCGGCGAGTACATTAAAACAGCTGGGCTACAATACGAGTAATCTCCGCTCCTGACCCTGTGACTTCCCTCATCTCGGCAAGTAAATATAAAAGCGGCGGCGGGTGTATGAAAACATAATTCACGGACCCACTAGCCGCTTTTATATTTACTAGCCAAGATGAGGGAAGTCACAGGGTCAGGAGCGGAGATTACTCGTATAGTAGCCCAGCTGTTTTAATGTACCCGCCGCGTGGGTAGGTTTTTCTCACGGACACCCTCATCAATTCATGCTAGTGCGCATGCGCACTACACAGCTCCTCATCTGTTCCTAGAGGTATCCGGGTCTGTGAGCATGCGCACTGCTGCGCTGCTCAGCTGTTCCTGGCCGGAAATGACGAGGGTAGGTTTTTCTCACGGGGTAGGTAATTCTCACGTTACACCGGTGTTCCGTGAAAAAACCATACCCGTGAGAAAACCATACCCTCGTCACTTCCGGTGCTACTACGGAGGGTATGGATTTCTCACGGTCCTTACACTTGCCGCCGTTACATTAAAACAAATCCTCTGCAACATCAGTCATCTCCGCTCCTTCCCCTGTCACTTCCCGCATGTCGCCTAATAAATATAAAAGCGGATCACGGAGCCGAGATCGGCGTCATTTTCATCTCATACACCCGCCGCCGCTTTTATATTTATTAGGGGAGATCAGGGAAGTCACAGCGATAGAAGAGGAGATGTTTAATGTTGCAGCCGAACTGTTTTAATTATACCGCCGCAAGTATGACATTTCACACAGTGCCGTGAGTTTTTCCTACCCTCTGAGCATGCGCACTTGTGTTCTTCTTTGCTGTTCTGTTACGTCTCCGGGGCTCTGAGCATGCGCACTGCTGCGCTGCTCAGCTGTTTGACACAGGAAGTGACGAGGGTATGGTTTCTTCACGGGGTATGGTTTTTTAACGTTACACCGGTGTAACGTTAGAATTCCATACCCCGTGAAGAAACCATACCCTCGTCACTTCCTGTGGGAAACACCTGTTTGGTGTTGTGACAGAATGCTATACCCCCTCAGATTGCTATACCCTCGTCACTTCCGCCCCGGTGTGCATGCGCACAAGGCATTCTGGAGGTCCGCTGAGAAGAGTTCTTACAGGGGGCGGGGCGGGAGGCAGTACATGCAAATATCATCTAGTTCTTACAGGGGTCGGGGAGGATTAGTAGACATCGAGTTCTTACAGGGGGCGGGGCAGGGAGGATTAGGAGATTTGCGGCCGTGTAATAAATTTATTAACCACTTAAGCCCCGGAAGATTTTACCCCCGTTCTGACCAGGGGGTATTTTGCGATTCGGCACTGCGTGACTTTAACGGACAATTGCGCGGTCGTGCGACGCTGTACCTAAACGAATTTGGCATCCTTTTTTTCCCACAAACAGAGCTTTCTTTTGGTGGTATTTGATCACCTGTGCGATTTTTTTGATCACGCGCTATAAACAAAAAAAGAGCGTCAATTTTGCAAAAATAACAATATTTTTCACATTTTTTTATATGAAATTCCCCCCAAAAAAAAATTTAAAAATCAAAATTTTTTAACATTTTCGGCCAATTTGTTTTATGCTACCTATGTTTGGTAAAAAAAATCGCAAAAAGCGTATTTTGATTGGTTTGCGCAAAAGTTATCGCGCTTACTAACAAAGGGAAAGATTTTTGTCATTTTTGTTGTTTTTTTTTTTAACGCCTAATGGCGGCGATCTTCGATTTTTTTTGCGGTACTGCGACATTGCGGCGGACAGATCGGACCCTTGACTGACATTTTTGACACTTTTGGGGTTACCAGTGACATTTCTACAGTAATCAGTGCTATATAAATGCACTGTTACTGTAAAAATACACTGGTAGTGAAGGGGTTAACTTTATTTGGGAGGGAGGGGCTGTGTGTGTCCCTAGGGGCGTGCTTTCTACTGTGATTGGCTGTGGCTTCAGCTGTAAGGACACTGATCAACGGATCTACATAGTAGATCCATGTGATCAGTGTCTTTGCAGCAAGGAGAATGACAGGCAGCTTGTTTACACAAGCTGCCTGACATTCTCCCTCTCCCCCGCCGATCGCCGAGTGGCCGGCGGACATCGGGTCCGCTGGTCACACGCGCGGGGGGGTCCGTGACCACGCGGGAGCGGGAGCGCGCCTCCGGGGGCGCGCGCTCGCTCCCTAGACCCTCACAAGCAAGCAACGTAGCCCTACGTTAGTTTGCCTGTGAGGGGCTGACCGCCGACGTAGATAGTCGTGCGGCGGTCGGCAAGTGGTTAAAAGTAGTTCCTTCGGTACCGTTGTATACTAAATAATAATAAAATAATGAATATTACTATTAAAAAAAAAAAATTATATATACACACATATTCCTTCGGTACTGCATACTAAGTAATAAAATAATAATAATAAAATAATGAATATTAGTATTAAAAAAAATATATATATATATACACACATATACAAGAATAAAAAAAATATACATATATATATATATATATATATATATATATATATATATATATATATATATAGAAGATAAAAAAAAAAAAATATATATATATATATATATATATATATATATATACATACACACTAAAGATAAATATTAAAAACCAAATATGAAATATCAGTATTAGAAAAAAAATTATATATATATGTAATTGATTTTTTTTTTATTCTGATATTTCATATTTGGTTTTTAATATTTTTCTTTAGTGTGTATGTATATATATATATATATATATATATATATTTTTTTTTTTTTATTCTTCCATTTATATATATGGAGGAGTGGGGGGCCCGTCATGTAACTATAGGTGCAATCACGCTAGGGAAAGTAGAGGGGCCACAGCTCAGGACCTGAATAAGTCCAGGGTCCCAAATTTGGCAAAGAGATAGGGGAGATCTTCATTTACCACTCTTAAAATGTTGGAGTAGCTAGCCTCAAATTTTTTGGTCAACTTTTTCAGGGGCCTCTTGGCAGGGGCGTCACAAGGGGGGTGCGGGAGGGTGTCGAAATCCGTGGCTGCCGAGCGGGAGGGGGGGTCGGCGGGACCGGGCGCACCCGATCGGGGGGCGGCCGCGCCGTCTCGCACCCCCCAGGGTGCGGTCACGGGAGTTGCTGGCGATGTGCGCACCGCCGCCAGGGCGGGAGGCCATGGTCGCGAGGTCGGGATGCCCTCGGATGACGGCCCGGGAGGAGGAGTGGGGCCGGAGGCCACCGTTCTCCCGCGGGGCGCGCTCCTAGGGCGGACCCGGCCGCGACGGACCTGCCGGCCGTCCGGCGGCGTCTGTCTGGCCGTCTGGAAGCTGATTCGGGTCCTGGCAGACTCACCTGGCCCTCTGCGGTGGAGGTCCGGCGAACCGGAGGCGGGGCGCCTCCGACCACGGGGGCCGCAGGGAACCGTCGCCTGGTCGGCGGGACCGGCGCTCCCGAGGCGGATGGGAGGGGGCGAGGCACCCTGGGCGGTGGGCCAACATCTGTCGCTTCGCCGTGGTCGAGGGCTCCGATAAACCACCCTCTCATATATCCGCAGCAGCAATTCCCTCCGACCCCTCTGCCCGACCGGAGTTCCAGGCGCAACCGGCCGAAAACCGGAATTTCGGTCCGCTCCCCTGGAACTCCCTCCTCATCCGCCACTTCCGCGAGCCGCCGGCGAAAAATCGCGCAAAGTCCCGGGGGCCAGCTTGGATCGCGCGGCCAGCCTGGCGCGCGGTGCCGTTTCGCAGCCGGGGGACGGCAAAGTCCCGGCGGGCCAGCTTGGATCGAGCGGCCAGCTTGGATCGAGCGGCCAGCATGGCGCGCGGTTCCGTTCCGCGGCCGGAGGGCGGCAGCCCCGGCGGACCAGCTTGGATCAAGCGGCCAGCATGGCGCAGGGTGCCGTTTCGCGGCCGGAGGACGGCAAAGTCCCACACAGTGCCAGGGTGTCTCTCCGGTCACCCTGGCACGGAAGCCGACTTCTCCCCACTGACGCCAAGAGCCACGGCCAGCAGGGCGAGCAGCTCCAGGCTCTCCGCGCAGGTCACCCTGACACGGAAGACGTTTTTTCCCCTTTGACTTTTTCAACTTTTTGGCCCCCGGGGGGTACGGCCGGAGGTGGCCTTGACGTGCCCCCTTAAGGGGGACTTCCAGAAAATTTATCTTGGGACCTCTTGTGTCCAGGGACCCCAAACTTGCACCAGACCCAGAGGGGGTCCCGAACCCCCGGTCCAGCGAGTTTCGCGTCCCTGCCGCTACGGTTCCAGAGATATCGACCGGTAAAAACCGCAAGTTCGATCCGCCGAGGCCGCAGCTAAATCGCGGCGCCCCCGGCCGCCGGGGGCTCCCGCGTCCGGGGTCGGTTCTCCCCCTCCGCTTCCAGCTGGGAACCCCAAATTTTTCAGGGAGGTCGCCCGCCCCCCTGGCGACGTAAAACACGGAGCTCGAACCTCCGGTCGCCCCGGGATCCGGAGTTACGGCGGGTGTCCCAAAACCTTTGAACATCCGGACTTTGGACTTATTCTTGGACCTAGAGAGACAGAGCCAGCGGGTGCCTCGACGCACAGGCCGGACTGGGAATAAAATTCAGCCCTGGAAAAAATTTCATACCAGCCCCATAGCATTATTATACCGGCCCAACAGCATAACGCCATTATTTTCTTGTTCATAAAAGGGAAAACCATGCATTTTAAAGCAAATTTGAAGAGTGTATTATATACAGATAAGATAGATATGAAAGCATATAGGGCTTTATATATAAAAGAGCAAATTCTAGTTAAAAGTGGTAAAAGTGCGGACATGGTAAAGGAAATGTCAGAGGCTGTGCGGACATGGTACAGGACATCAGGGCCTGTGCGGACATGATACAGGACATCAGGGCCTGTGCGGACATGATACAGGACATCAGGGCCTGTGCGGACATGGTACAGGACATCAGGGCCTGTGCGGACATGGTACAGGACATCAGGGCTGTGCGGACATGGTACAGGACATCAGGGCCTGTGCGGACATGGTACAGGACATCAGGGCCTGTGCTGACATGATACACGACATCAGGGCCTGTGCGGACATGGTACAGGACATCAGGGCCTGTGCGGACATGGTACAGGACATCAGGGCCTGTGCGGACATGGTACAGGACATCAGGTCCTGTGCGGACATGGTACAGGACATCAGGGCCTGTGCGGACATGATACAGGACATCAGAGCCTGTGCAGACATGGTACAGGACATCAGGGCCTGTGCTGACATGATATAGGACATCAGGGCCTGTGCGGACATGGTACAGGACATCAGGGCCTGTGCTGACATGATACAGGACATATGGGCCTGTGCGGACATGGTACAGGATGTCCTGATGTCCTGTACCATGTCCGCACAGCCTCTGACATTTCCTTTACCATGTCCGCACTTTTACCACTTTTAACTAGAATTTGCTCTTTTATATATAAAGCCCTATATGCTTTCATATCTATCTTATCTGTATATAATACACTCTTCAAATTTGCTTTAAAATGCATGGTTTTCCCTTTTATGAACAAGAAAATAATGGCGTTATGCTGTTGGGCCGGTATAATAATGCTATGGGCTGGTATGAAATTTTTTCCAGGGCTGAATTTTATTCCCAGTCCGGCCTGTGCGTCGAGGCACCCGCTGGCTCTGTCTCTCTAGGTCCAAGAATAAGTCCAAAGTCCGGATGTTCAAAGGTTTTGGGACACCCGCCGTAACTCTGGACCCCGGGGCGACCGGAGGTTCGAGCTCCGTGTTTTACGTCGCCAGGGGGGCGGGCGACCTCCCTGAAAAATTTGGGGTTCCCAGCTGGAAGCGGAGGGGGTCCCTGGACACAAGGGGTCCCGAGATAAATTTTCTGGAAGTCCCCCTTAAGGGGGCACGTCAAGGCCACCTCCGGCCGTACCCCCCGGGGGCCAAAAAGTTGAAAAAGTCAAAGGGGAAAAAACGGCTTCCGTGTCAGGGTGACCGGCGGGGAGAGCCTGGAGCTGCTCGCCCTGCTGGCCGTGGCTCTTGGCGTCAGTGGGGAGAAGTCGGCTTCCGTGCCAGGGTGACCGGAGAGACACCCTGGCACTGTGTGGGACTTTGCCGTCCTCCGGCCACGAAACGGCACCCTGCGCCATGCTGGCCGCTTGATCCAAGCTGGCCCGCCAGGGCTGCCGCCCTCCGGCCACGAAACGGCACCCTGCGCCATGCTGGCCGCTCGATCCAAGCTGGCCCGCCGGGACTTTGCCGTCCCCTGGCCGTGAAACGGTACCGCGCGCCAGGCTGGCCGCGCGATCCAAGCTGGCCCCGGGACTTTGCGCGATTTTCCGCCGGCGGCCCGCGGAAGTGGCGGATGAGGACGGATTTGCCGGCCAGGGCCGGCAGGGAGTTCCAGGGGAGCGGACCGAAATTCTGGTTTTCGGCCGGTCGCGCCTGGAACTCCGGTCGGGCAGGGGGGGTCGGAGGGAATTGCTGCTGCGGATATATGAGAGGGTGGTTTATCGGAGCCCTCGACCACGGCGAAGCGACAGATGTTGGCCCACCGCCCAGGGCGCCTCGCCCCCCCTCCCGTCCGCCTCGGGAGCGCCGGTCCCGCCAACCAGGCGATGGTTCCCTGCGGCCCCCGTGGTCGGAGGCGCTCCTCCTCCGGTCTGCCGGACCTCCACCGCAGAGGGCCAAGTGAGTCTGCCAGGACCCGAATCAGCTTCCAGACGGCCAGACAGACGCCGCCGGACGGCCGGGTCCGCCCTAGGAGCACGCCCTGCGGGAGAACGGTGGCCTCCGGCCCCACTCCTCCTCCCGGGCCGTCATCCGAGGGCGTCCTGACCTCGCGACCATGGCCTCCCGCCCCGGCGGCGGTGCGCACATCGCCAGCAACTCCCGCGACCGCACCCTGGGGGGTGCAGGACGGCGCGGCCGCCCCCCGATCGGGTGCGCCCGGTCCCGCCGACCCCCCCTCCCGCTCGGTAGCCAAGGTTTTCGACGCCCTCCCGTACCCCCCTTGTGACGCCCCTGCCAAGAGGCCCCTGAAAAAGTTGACCAAAAAATTTGAGGCTAGCTACTCCAACATTTTAAGAGTGGTAAATGAAGATCTCCCCTATCTCTTTGCCAAATTTGGGACCCTGGACTTATTCAGGGCCTGAGCTGTGGCCCCTCTACTTTCCCTAGCGTGATTGCACCTATAGTTACATGACGGGCCCCCACTGCTCCATATATATAAATGGAAGAATAAAAAAAAAAAATATATATACATACACACTAAAGATAAATATTAAAAACCAAATATGAAATATCAGTATTAGAAAAAAAAAATATATATATATATGTAATTAATTTTTTTTTATTCTGATATTTCATATTTGGTTTTTAATATTTATCTTCAATATATATATATATATATATATATATATATATATATATATATACATATTTTTTTTATTCTTATATATATATGTGTGTGTGTGTGTGTGTATATAATTGTTTTTAATGCTAATATTCATTACTTTATTATTATTATTATTTTATTATTTAGTATGCAGTACCGAAGGAATATGTGTGTATATATATTTTTTTTTTAATACTAATATTCATTATTTTATTATTATTATTGTATTACTTAGTATGCAGTACCGAAGGAATATGTGTGTATATATAATTTTTTTTTTTAATAGTAATATTCATTATTTTATTATTATTTTATTATTTAGTATACAGCGGTACCGAAGGAACTACTTTTAATAAATTTATTACACGGCCGCAAATCTCCTAATCCTCCCTGCCCCGCCCCCTGTAAGAACTCGATGTCTACTAATCCTCCCTGCCCCCTGTAAGAACTAGATGATATTTGCATGTACCGCCTCCTGCCCCGCCCCCTGTAAGAACTCTTCTCAGCGGACCTCCAGAATGCCTTGTGCGCATGCGCACCGGGGCGGAAGTGACGAGGGTATAGCAATCTGAGGGGGTATAGCATTCTGTCACAACACCGGTGTAACGTTAGAATTACCTACCCCGTGAGAAAAACCTACCCTCGTCACTTCCGGCCAGGAAAAGCTGAGCAGCGCAGCAGTGCGCATGCTCACAGCCCCGGATACCTGATGGAAGAGATGAGGAGCAGACTAGTGCACATGCGCACTAGTATGAAATTATCACTGTGTTCCATGGATAAAACCTACCCACGCGGCGGTTACATTAAAACATCTCGGCTGCAATACGAGTCATCTCCGCTCCTGTCCCTGTGACTTCCCTGATCTGTGCTAGTAAATATAAAAGCGGCTGGCGGCTCCGTGATTTATCTTTTCATACACCCGCCGCCGCTTTTATATTTGGTAGCCGAGATGAGGGAAGTGACAGGGATAGGAGTGGAGATCACTCGTATTGCAGCACAGCTGTTTTAATGTAAACGCCGCATTACATACAGTGCCGTGCAACCGGAAGTGACGAGGGGTAGGTAATTCTCACGGGTAGGTAATTCTCACGGAACACAGGTGGTCCACCAACGTCACTTCCGGTCGGAGATCTCGGCAAGATGGAAAACTCGGAGGCGGTGTTCGCGGAGTTCCGATTCGTTTTCTCGGGGAAACCAATTTCGGCAGGACAGGACAGGAGGACACCGGCGCAGGAAGTCTTCTGGTGTGGGGCTACAAGGGACACTGAGGATGGCCAGAAAGAGAGAGAATGTGTGAAGGCAACACGTTCATGCAACTAGGCAGGCCTATATTTGACAGACAAGCTGTGCTGAAATGAAAGCATTATTGGAGCTGCCGTGAGGCTGGCTGGAACATTTATTTGCCTTCCCCTTCAAGTGTTGTAAATAAAACCAAACTCCAGCTCTGGGGGGAGTTAATTTCAAAGACAGCTTCACTAAAATCATGGCAATGTTATTTGCACAAGATTTGAACCATGTATAGGCAGGCTGATTGTACCCAAGTCGATCCATCAATCGACTTTGGTACAACCAGCGTGTTAGACTTTCAGGATGTAATTAGGGATGGGCTCAGGCGTGTTCACATCCTAGTCCCAACCCACCTGAGCAATCCCCCCAGGAAGCTTTTACTGCACACCACCAATCATGAGCAGCCTAGTTTGGGCATGTGTATGTGCACCTGCGGGCCGAGAAATGCCTCACTGTTAATAGTTGGTGGTGTGCAGTGATGGCTCCCTCATTACACTGTCACTGCACTGATGTGTACTTCTTCACTCCTCCACTGCACCGATGTGTACTTCTTCACTCCTCCACTGCACCGATGTGTACTTCTTCACTCATTCACTGCACCGTGTACTTCCTCATTACACCACTGCACTGATGTGTACATCCTCATTACACTTCTTCACTCCTTCACTGCAGCGACGTGTACTTCCTCATTACACCACCACTGCACTGATGTGTACTTCCTCATGACACCGCCACTGCACCGATGTGTACCTCTTCATTACACCGCCACTGCACCGATGTGTACTTCTTCACTCCTCCACTGCACCGATGTGTACTTCTTCACTCCTTCACTGCACTGACGTGTACTTCCTCATTACACCACCACTGCACCGATGTGTACTTCCTCATTACACCGCTACTGAACCGATGTGTACTTCTCCACTCATTCACTGCACCAATGTGTACTTCCTCATTACACTGCCACTGCACCGATGTGTACTTCTTCATTACACCGCCACTGCACCGATGTGTACTTCTTCACTCCTCCACTGCACCAATGTGTACTTCTTCACTCATTCACTGCACCAACGTGTACTTCCTCATTACACTACCACTGCATCGATGTGTACATCCTCATTACACCACCACTGCAACAATGTGTACTTCTTCACTCCTCCACTGCACCGATGTGTACTTCTTCACTCCTCCACTGCAATGATGTTTACTTCTTCACTCCTTCACTGCACCGACGTGTACTTCCTCATTACACCACCACTGCACCGATGTGTACTTCCTCATGACACCGCCACTGCACCAATGTGTACTTCTGTAATGTTCTGGTACCTCTGGTACCCTTGTTCCCTATTTCTCTCTTACTAAATTGCGTCTCATCTTGTTATCCAAGAGACGCATACACCTTTAAGACTGGATGACATCATTGCCGAGCGCCGCTATGAGCGGCTATTTCAATCGCTGGCTTTCTCTCACTCATTGCTCGTTCAAACCACATGTTCACCGCACCTTCTCCTGTGAAGTCGGAGCTGCTGACATTTCCCTTTGCTGAACTGAAGCCGGAACCTCGCTGCTGATCCATATCTCGCTACGGGATCACCTCTCTCTAAGGACACTGTTACTACTAACCTATCTAAGTGATAAGTACCCCACAGGGGATTCTTACTAACCAATCTCCTACTGTCATCTACTGAAATTACCAGGACTATCTGTATCTATCTATCTACTATCATCTGCATAGACAGTTAGCTCTTGGGACTACCTTCAACTATCTTTGCACTAGGTTACTCTGTGTAAGTATACTCCATCTGTGTCCTCTCACCATCTGCACTATACTTGACATCAGAACCTATCTGCTTACCATCACCTGCAACTCTCCTAATACTACTCTTAGTGTTCACCATACAATTGCCTGTCTCTCATCTATACATTCTCATATATTCTATCCCTCCATTAAACATCTGATTGAGTAGATGTATATTGCATAACAGGCTGTGCACTGTGATGAAGTCCTGAGAGTTGGATATGTTGTTCAACAGAATCTCTACAAGGCTACTGAGTGTAATAATTCTGCAGCTGTAAATCCATCCACTAACAAAAACGCATGAACGTTACAGATTGAACGAGCCTTTAAAAAAAATATGGATTCAGCAGAATTACCCACTCATGTACTACAATTAAAACAGCAAGTAGATGCATTGATCCTTGCGCTCACAGAGGTACAAAACGAAAATCAGACCTTGAGACAGCAGGTTGGCCGTCTCACACAGCTTTCTGCTGCTCAGCCCCGTGAGCCTAAGATAAACCCTCCTCTAGTGTTTTCTGGTGATCGGAGCAAATTTTGTGAATTTAAAAACGCATGTCGTTTGCTTTTTTGTTAAAACCTCTAACCTACACCACTGACCAAATTAAGGTTGGTACCGTCATCTCCTATTTAACGGGTGAACCCCGGGCCTGGGCAGACGCTCTCTTTGAAAAGGATGATCCACTCCTTAATTCTTACCCTTTATTTCTAGCACAACTCGCTAGTTTATATGAAGACCCCAATAAGCAGAGTACCGCTGATACCCAATTACGGGCCTTAAAACAAGGAAGGAGACCTGTTGAAGATTTCGTGGCAAATTTTAAAAGATGGTCCCCTGATTCAGGGTGGAACGACACATCTTTGAGAACGCAGTTTAGACTCGGCCTATCTGAGGCCGTTAAAGACGAGCTCGCCCGAGCGGATTTACCTGGCACTCTAGAGGGACTGATACAGACCAGTATCAATATTGACAGACGACTACGAGAAAGAAAGGCTGAGAAGATGGGCTCACCATTTTCCAGTCCTTCTCGGATGTTGCCTGCTGACCCTACTCCTATGGAAGTAGGAATGATACGCCCACCTCTGACCCTTTCTGAACGTGCCAGGAGGAAAACCGAACATCTTTGCATGTACTGCGCATCCCCGAATCATTTGATAAGCGGCTGTCCCCTTGTCCGCAGGAAAGAGGGTGAGTGTTCAAATGTCTTGCTAGGGGGACTCACAACTTCCTTTTCTAATCCTTATCTTATTGTTCATTTAACATTGCAGTGGGACCAAATTAGGATCACCACCAAGGCTATGATCGACACAGGATCTTGTGGAAACTACATTGACATTTGTTTTGTCTCCCTTTATAAAATACCTATTGTTTCTAAACCCAAACCTGTCTCCGTTAGTTTTATTAACGGTACCCCTTTATCCTCTGGTCCTATCACCAGTCAGACACAGGCACTCCTTGTAACTGCTGACGAGTCTCATGTGGAGACCACCACCTTTGATGTATTAACTTCACCACATTTTCCAATCATTTTGGGACTTCCCTGGTTACACATACATCAACCAATCATCGATTGGAAAACAAGAACGCTAGCCTTCTCTTCTCACTATTGTGAAACGACGTGTAATCTCCCCACATATGATAGGATACTGTCTGTAGTGCCGGATGACATTATACCCAAGTGTTATCAGGATTTATCGGAGGTTTTCCTTGAGAAAAACGCTCAAATGCTACCTCCCCATAGGGACTATGATTGTTGTATCGATCTACTCCCTAATAGCAAGTTGCCTTTCGGACATGTTTATCCTCTCTCGCAGGATGAACTCTCTCATCTTAAGGAGTATCTGGATGAGAACTTGGCAAAAGGATTCATCCGACCTTCTACTTCCTCCACTGCTGCTGGACTCTTCTTTGTCCATAATAAGGATTCTAGCCTTAGGCCTATCATTGATTCCAGACAATTAAATGCCATTACAATAAAGGATCGTTATCCTTTACCTCTTATTCCTGAACTTATCGAACATGTGCGTGGAGCTTCTTTCTTTTCAAAATTGGACCTAAAAGGGGCATACAATTTAATTCGAATCCGTAAAGGGGATGAATGGAAGACGGCATTCAGAACCAGATACGGACTGTTTGAGTACCTTGTAATGCCATTTGGGCTATGTAATGCTCCCGCAGCCTTCCAACGGTTTATAAATGAGATATTCAGAGACTTGCTTGATGTTTGTGTCGTAGTATATTTGGACGATATACTTATCTATTCTCATTCCTTACCTGAGCACATAAAACATGTGAGACTTGTGTTGTCAAGGCTACTTGCACATAACTTATACGTTAAATCAAAAAAATGTTTGTTTCATAAAGAGGAAGTACTATTCCTAGGATATATTATATCTAAAAATGGAATCAAAATGGACATGTGCAAAATATCCTGCATTCTGGATTGGCCTGTGCCAACCACTCGCAAAGCATTACAAAGGTTCCTAGGATTCTCTAACTACTATAGGAAATTCATTAAGAACTTCTCTGCGATTGTGAAACCTCTCACACAACTCACAAGCACGAAGAAACCTTTTAATTGGTCAACAGAAGCAAATGGAGCATTCTGTCTGCTGAAATCAAGCTTTACTACTGCCCCCATACTATGCCATCCAGACCCATCCCTTCAATACATCTTGGAGGTAGATGCGTCAAATATGGCAGTAGGAGCAGTTCTCTCACAACGACCAACAAACACCTCACCTCTTCACCCAGTTGCTTTCTTCTCAAAATCATTAAGCAGCCCCGAGGTGAACTACCCAGTAGGTGAGAAGGAGTTACTAGCCATAAAACTGGCGTTAGAGAATTGGCGACATCTACTCGAGGGCACTCAATTGCCAATCCTGATATATACTGATCACAAAAACCTTCAATACCTTCAGACTAATAGAACTCTTTCCCACCGACAGGTACGGTGGTCGTTATTCTTTCTGAGATTTAATTTTTTAGTGACTTACACGCCCGCAGACAAAAATAAAAAAGCGGATGCACTTTCACGACTAACCGAGAAGGATTGTACCGAGGTTCCCTCAGTTCCTATAATACCACTTGAACGTATTATCGGTGTCATTCGCTCCCTGAAGGAAGAGATTTTGCACAGCATAGGACTGGACTCACCTCCACCACAACTAACTACTGACGCAGCAGGCTTCCTCTACTACAACGATAAATTATACATACCCCCTACTATGCGAACCAAGATCTTGGAATTGTCGCATGATGTACCTATGGCAGGACATATGGGTATGACTAAAACTTTCAATCTACTTACTAGGCAGTTTTGGTGGCCAGACATGAAGACAACTGTAAAAAAGTTCGTTTCATCTTGTGATATCTGTGCAAGGTCTAAAATTGACAACACGAAACCATCGGGGTTACTTTGTAGTTTACCGATACCCCAGGTTCCGTGGGAAGTGGTATCCTTAGACTTCATAGTGGAACTACCACCTTCCAAAGGATTCAACACCATCTTGGTGTCAGTGGACCATCTGACCAAGATGGCACATTTCACTCCTATCCGAAAACTACCTTCATCCAAACAAACAGCGGAATTGCTTGTGAAACATGTCTTTAAGTTACATGGTATTCCAAAAACACTGCTGTCTGGCCGTGGTTCACAATTCATCTCAAAGTTTTGGCTAGCTCTATGTCAGATACTACGAATAGAGCGTAAACTTACCTCTCCCTACCACCCTCAGACCAACGGACAGACAGAGAGAGTTAACCAGTGCATTGAACAGTATCTGCGTTGCTATACTTCGTATCTACAGGACGATTGGGCAGATCTCCTCCCGCTAGCAGAATTCGCCTATAACAACGCGACTCATAGCACTACTAAACAAAGTCCATTTTACCTAAATTATGGGTTTCATCCCACACTCCTTCCTCCACGTATCTTGCAATCAAGTAATCCAGTGGCATCTGATTATCTTGCCCAGATAAAGGATTCTCTGGGATTACTCAACAATACCATATCCCATGCTCATAGCCAACAAAATAAGTACTACGAACTCCGTAGGAAACCCTCTCCCCAATATGCCATTGGGGATCTTGTTTGGCTTTCTACAAAAAATCTGAGATTGAAAATCCCTAGTAAAAAACTTGGACCTCTATTTCTGGGACCTTTCCCAATAGAGAAGCTTATTGGAAAAGCTGCAGTACAACTCACATTACCAACGGACCTCAAGATACATCCCATCTTCCATGTGTCGCTACTGAAGCCCCATGTTCCTAACCAAGGAATAAGGCCTACTATCTCACCTCCACCTCCTGTACAAGTGGAAGGTGGAGAAGAATTTGAGATAAAAGAAATTTTGGATTCCCGTTTCCATAGAAGAAGACTCCAGTATCTTGTACAATGGAAAAACTATGGGCCCCAAGATGACACCTGGCTGGATACCTCCGATATACATGCCCCTAGACTGATTCGCAATTTCCACTCGAAATATCCAGAAAAACCAGTTCTAGAGGCCTTCCGGAGCCGGCCTTAAGGGGGGGGTACTGTAATGTTCTGGTACCTCTGGTACCCTTGTTCCCTATTTCTCTCTTACTAAATTGCGTCTCATCTTGTTATCCAAGAGACGCATACACCTTTAAGACCGGATGACATCATTGCCGAGCGCCGCTATGAGCGGCTATTTCAATCGCCGGCTTTCTCTCACTCATTGCTCGTTCAAACCACATGTTCACCGCACCTTCTCCTGTGAAGTCGGAGCTGCTGACATTTCCCTTTGCTGAACTGAAGCCGGAACCTCGCTGCTGATCCGTATCTCGCTACGGGATCACCTCTCTCTAAGGACACTGTTACTACTAACCTATCTAAGTGATAAGTACCCCACAGGGGATTCTTACTAACCAATCTCCTACTGTCATCTACTGCAATTACCAGGACTATCTGTATCTATCTATTTACTGTCATCTACTGCAATTACCAGGACTATCTGTATCTATCTATCTACTATCATCTGCATAGACAGTTAGCTCTTGGGACTACCTTCAACTATCTTTGCACTAGGTTACTCTGTCTAAGTATACTCCATCTGTGTCCTCTCACCATCTGCACTATACTTGACATCAGAACCTATCTGCTTACCATCACCTGCAACTCTCCTAATACTACTCTTAGTGTTCACCATACAATTGCCTGTCTCTCATCTATACATTCTCATATATTCTATCCCTCCATTAAACATCTGATTGAGTAGATGTATATTGCATAACAGGCTGTGCACTGTGATGAAGTCCTGAGAGTTGGATATGTTGTTCAACAGAATCTCTACAAGGCTACTGAGTGTAATAATTCTGCAGCTGTAAATCCATCCACTAACAAAAACGCATGAACGTTACAACTTCTTCATTACACCGCCACTGCACCGATGTGTACTTCCTCATTACACCGCCACTGCACCGATGTGTACTTCCTCATTACACCGCCACTGCACCGTTGTGTACTTCCTCATTACACCGCCACTGCACCGATGTGTACTTCTTCACTCCTCCACTGCACCAATGTGTACTTCTTCACTCCTCCACTGCACCAATGTGTACTTCTTCACTCATTCACTGCACCAACGTGTACTTCCTCATTACACTACCACTGCATCGATGTGTACATCCTCATTACACCACCACTGCAACAATGTGTACTTCTTCACTCCTCCACTGCACCGATGTGTACTTCTTCACTCCTCCACTGCAATGATGTGTACTTCTTCACTCCTTCACTGCACCGACGTGTACTTCCTCATTACACCGCCACTGCACCGATGTGTACTTCACTCCTTCACTGCACCGACGTGTACTTCCTCATTACACCGCCACTGCACCGATGTGTACTTCCTCATTACACCGCCACTGCATCGTTGTGTACTTCCTCATTACACCGTCACTGCACCGATGTGTACTTCCTCATTACACCGCCACTGCACCGATGTGTACTTCCTCATTACACCGCCACTGCACCGTTGTGTACTTCCTCATTACACCGCCACTGCACCGTTGTGTACTTCCTCATTACACCGCCACTGCACCGATGTGTACTTCTTCACTCCTCCACTGCACCAATGTGTACTTCTTCACTCCTCCACTGCACCAATGTGTACTTCTTCACTCATTCACTGCACCAACGTGTGCTTCCTCATTACACTACCACTGCATCGATGTGTACATCCTCATTACACCACCACTGCAACAATGTGTACTTCTTCACTCCTCCACTGCACCGATGTGTACTTCTTCACTCCTCCACTGCAATGATGTCCACTTCTTCACTCCTTCACTGCACCGACGTGTACTTCCTCATTACACCACCACTGCACCGATGTGTACTTCCTCATTACACCGCCACTGCACCAATGTGTACTTCACTCCTTCACTGCACCGACGTGTACTTCCTCATTACACCGCCACTGCACCGATGTGTACTTCCTCATTACACCGCCACTGCACCCATGTGTACTTCCTCATTACACCGCCACTGCACCGATGTGTACTTCTTCATTACACCGCCACTGCACCGATGTGTACTTCTTCACTCCTCCACTGCACCAATGTGTACTTCTTCACTCCTTCACTGCACCGACGTGTACTTCCTCATTACACCACCACTGCGCCGATGTGTATTTCCTCATTACACCACCACTGCACCGATGTGTACTTCATCATTACACCACCACTGCGCCGATGTGTACTTCTTCACTGCCCCGATGTGTACTCTTTCATTACACAACTGCACCGTACAACTGTACTTTTTCACTGCATCAATGTGTACTTCTTCACTACACCACCCCACAGATGTGTACTGTTTCACACCACCAATGTGTACTTCTTCACAACGCCACCACTGCACTGATATGTACTTCTTCATTATGACACTGCACTCGTGTATTTCTCTTCTCTGCAACAGCACTAATGTGTACTTTACACTGCCACGGCACTGATGTGTAGTATGTCATTCCACAACTGCACCAATGTGTACTTCTTAACTCCACCACTACCCCATGTGTACTTTACTCTCTGCTTCTGCACAGTTATGGACTTCACACCACTACTGTGTATGCACTTCTCCACTACACTTTTATACTGATGTACATTTCTTTAGTGTGCATATTCTAGGCACAGGTTAAATTCAAGGGCTTGTTCACACCATGTACATTGAGCTGCATTTTTCTGCTCATCACTGTACATGTATAGGGTGAATAGGGCAGATAGAAAACTACTGTTTCTAATGTGCCTTGTTCACACCATACAGGTACAGCCCAGGCCAAAAGTTTTGAGAATGGTGCAAATATTTCTTTTTACAAAGCCTGCTGCCTCAATTTTTATGATGGCAATTTGCATATACTCCAGAATGTTATGAGGAGTGATCAAATTAATTGAAATTACTTGCAAAGTCCCTCTTTGCCATGAAAATTAACTTAATCCCATAAAAAAATAACTTTTCCACTACATTTGTGAAGAAGGCTTTAGGGTGCCCGTGAAAGTCCAGCAAACACCAGGACCGTCTCCTACAGTTGATTCAGCTGCAAGATCGGGGCACCACCAGTTCAGAGCTTGCTCAGGAATGGCAGTAGGCAGGTGTGAGTGCATCTGCACACACAGTGAGGCGAAGACTTTTGGAGGATGGCCTGGTGTCAAGAAGGGCAGCAAAGAAGCCACTTCTCTCCAGGAAAAACATCAGGGCAGACTGCTATTCTGAAAAAGGTACAGGTATTGGACTTCTGAGGACTGGGATAAGACATTTTCTTTGATAAACCCCCTTTCCAATTGTTTGGGGCATCCGGGAAAAACCTTGTCCAGAAAAGAAAAGGTGAGCGCTACCATCAGTTCTGTGTCATGCCAATAGTAAAGCATCCTGAGACCATTCATGTGTTGGGTTGCTTCTCAGCCAAGGCAGTTGGCTCACTAACAATTTTGCCTAAGAACATAGCAATGAATAAAGAATGGTACAAAAACATCTTCAGAGAGAAACTTCCCTCAACCATCCAAGAACAGTTTAGTGACGAACAATGCTTTTTAGAGTATGATGAGCACCTTGCCATAAGGCAAAATTGATAGCTAAGTGGCTTGGGGTACAAAACTGAAAGTTTGGGTTCCGTGACCAGGAAACTCTCCAGACCCTAATCCCATTGAGAACTTGTGGTCAATCCTCAAGAGGCAGGTGAACAAAAACACAAATTCTGACAAACTCCAAGCATTGATTATGCAAGAATGGGCTGCCATCAGTTGGCCCAGAAGATGATTGACAGCATGTCAGGGCGAAGTGCAGAGGTCTTGAAAAAGAAGGCTCAACACTGAAAATTAGGGATCAACACTGATACATCGAGAGCCGATATGCACTTTCCCCGATAAATCGGAATCGCCCCCCCCGGTTGCCGATATTGCCAAGACGTCATTGTGTATGTTGTGCCTCTGCACACTGGGACAGCTTCTGCCTTTTTAGGCCGTCTCCCTCAGCCTTATTTGGAGTCTCACAGTGTGCACAGTGTGTTCAACACAGCCGCCGCGGCCACATACCTGAGTCTGGATTCGGGGCAGTGAGTGATTCTTTCTCATACAGTACAGTCACAGTGCGCAGTGTTTAACACAGCCACCTTGGCCACCCACCCACAGCTGCCCGGTGCCAGCCAGCCACCCACAGGCCTGTACCAGCCAGCCACAGGCCCTGCCTGTACCAGCTAGCCAGCCACAGGCCCTGGACCTGTACCAGCCAGCCACCCACCACACAGGATGCCAGCCACCCACCAAAGGGTGCCAGCCACCCACCCACCAAAGGGTGCCAGCTAGCCACCCACCACAGGGTGCCAGCCAGCCACCCAACACAGGGTGCAAGCCAGCCACCAAAGGGTGCCAGACAGCCAGCCACCCACCACCACTGCAGGGTGCCAGCCACCCACCACAGGGTGCCTGCTAGCCAGCCACCCACCACAGGGTGCCAACCAGACACCCACCAAGGGTGCCAGCCACCCACCAAAGAGTGCCTGCCAGCCACCTACCACAGGGTGCCAGCCAGCCACCCACCACAGGGTGCCAACCAGCCACCCACCAAAGGGTGTCAGCCACCCACCAAAGAGTGCCAGCCACCTACCACAGGGTGCCAGCCAGCCACCAACCAAAGGGTTTTTGAAGTCTATATTCAATTTCAGTAGTGCCTTTCAAATTTCAATAGAGATGGATGCAGATAGAAGAATTTAAATTGCGTTCTGGGACTATTTCTCATCTCCATCTCCAGGAAAAGCAGCAGCACTGTGCAACACGTGCACAAACAATGTAAGCATGGGGTCAATAACTGCAAAAACCAAAAATACGTCAAATCTTTGGGCCCATCTAAGAGTTCATCATGTTGAATTGTGTCATGCAACACAGAAAAAAACAAAATGAATCACAAGGTGAAACATCACTATCCCAGGCAACAATAACAGATATGTTTCAGAAAAAAAACAGGCTAAAATCAGATGGAAGATCCCAACTGCTGGACAGAGTAATCACAGAAATGATGGTCACTGATAACCAGCCATTTACAATAGTGTTGATTTAAGCGGTTGATGTCCATAGTTGAGCCAAGCTACACACTGAAGAGTGACAAGTATTATCAAACCGAAATGCTGGGAAAGATTCACCAAAAGGTCGTTGACAAAGTAAAGGCCATGCTGAAACCGTGGAATGCTGGCAACTTAATCTCATTCACGACTGACTGCTGGTCAGGACAAACAGAATCACTAATGAGTCTTACATGTCACTTCTTTGACAGTGGATGGACAAGAAGGCATTTGGTGTGTACATTAGAAAAATGTTTCTAGACGTGTTAGAAGAATGGGGAATCGCCAAAGACCGAGTGATGCTTGTGCTTCGAGACAGCGGAGCGAACATGGTGAAAGGAATGAGACTTGCTGAAGTGTCAGACCTCAGTTGCATGGCACACACCCTTCAACCTGTGGTAAATGATGGTCTGTCAAACCAGAGAGCTTTGCTTGGCATAATTAGCATGCTGAAGAAATGTGCAGGCCATTTCAACCATTCAATCCTTGTCAAGCAGCGACTGAAGTGCATTCAGGAAGACCTTGGCCTACCCAAAAACAACTTGATTCAGGCTGTTCCAACACGATGGAACTCAACACTTCACATGCTGCAAAGAATGCTGGAGCAGAAGTGAGCTCTTACCATATATTCAGGTGAATATGGACTTGGAGGACATTCTTGTCCTACTGCTGATCAGTGGGACATTGTAGCTAATGTCATTAAGACCCTCCTCCCCATAGAGGAAGTGACACTAGAGGTGAGTCATTACGACTCATCTGTGTCATCTGTCATCCCATGTGTGAGAGTGCTGAAGATGCTTCTTCAAGAGAATGAAGGACCCAACACATGTGGCACTAAAACATGTAGGCAGGCCATGAGGGACAGCCTCGCCAAATGTTTTGAGAAGCATGAAGAGAATAAAAATGTTGTGCTTGCATGTCTTTTGGATCCTCAGGAGGTTCCTGCCGAAAAGAAAAGTCAAGAAGAGCAGGTTTCTAATGTGGAAGAGCAGGATGCCTCAAAAAGAGAAAAATTTCCAAAAAGACAACGGACAGAAGAGAAACTTCATCATGGTCGAATAGATGACATGTTCAGTGTTTTAATGGGGCCTCATGCGTAGGATTCTTCTGAATGTTCAATAATGAGCCTGGATGATGAACTTCATCTCTATTTGAAGGAACCAGTAATTGACAGAAGAAGTGGTGATCTTCTGCAGCGGTGGAAACAAAATGAGGCACGCTACAAAAGACTTGCTTCTCATGCTGGAAGATACCTTTCTGCTCCTCCTTCCTCGGTACCAAGTGAGCGTGTTTTTAGTGAAGTGGCAGCAATTTATAAAAAAAAAAGAAGCCGTTTAGCTGGTGAACATGCTGAAATGCTTTCTGCACTATAATATTGTTCTACTTAACTATTGAATGTGTAGTAGTATAGTTCCAATCCATTCCACTCCACTCCAATCCATTACACTGTCTAGCTTGTCTAGCTTTCTTTCTAGCAGTTTTTCACTGACTGCGCTGCGCTGCAGTCAGTGCAAAACTGCTAGAAAAAAGCTAGACAGTGGATTGGAGTCAGTGGACTACTGCTGCAGTAGTGTGCCACTCACTGCTGCAATTTTTTTAAATCACTACTGCAGTAGTGCAGTAGTGATTTAAAATTATTGCAGTAAGTGAGTGTACTACTGCAGTAGTAGTCCACTGACTCCCCACTGTCTAGCTTTTTTACTAGTAGTTTTGCACTGACTGCAGTTAGTGATTTAAAATCATTGCAGTGAGTGCACTACTGCAGCAGTAGTCCACTGACTCCTCCAATCCACTGTCTAGCTGTTTGTTGTTGTCTAGCTTTTTTTCTAGCAGTTTAATTTGCACTGACTGCAGTGTTAAGAATGTTATTTAACAAACATTAACATGTTCAGTAACAGATTTGTGTCAAAAATGTTATTTATTTTGCAAAACTTTAAATGTTCAAAATATCGGCACATATCGGGCGATACCGATATGCAATGGCCAAAATATCAGTATTGGCAACGAAAAACCGACATCGGTCAATCACTACTGCAAATATTGACTTTTTGCATAAACCTACTGTAATTGTCAATAAAAGCCTTTAACATCTATGAAATGCTTGTAATTATACTTCAGTATATTATGGTAACATAGGACAAAAAGATCTAAAAACACTGAGGCAGCAGATTTTGTGAAAATGAATATTTGTGTCATTCTCAAAACTTTTGGCCAGGGCTGTACAGTGGTGATCAGAAAAACACAGTTCAGTGTACATGGAGTGAACAACCCCCAAAGGATAACTGACATTTTGAATATAACAACCTCTTTTTGGCTTTACTAATAGTATCATTTTAGTATAACGTAAAATTGTATTTTTATAGATTAGGATTTGGTGGTGAAGGGCTAGAACTACAGTCAAGTTTGTATTGCTGTCTGTGTCTCTGTTTGAGATTCTCTCTCTAAGAGCCGGTTCACACTTGTGCTGATGCGCTGATCGCGTGTAATTCGGAGCACACTGCTCCTTCATTACATGCGATCTCCTGTGCGGATACGAGTTCAGCCATACACTTTGTAGTGTAAAGTTAACCCCTTCCCTGCCAGTGTCATTTTTACAGTAACAGTGCATATGTATAGCACTGATTACTGCAGTAATGTCACTGGTAACCCCAAAAGTATCAAAAATGTCAGTCAAGGGTCCAATCTGTCTGCTGCAATGTCGCAGTCCCGCAAAAAAAATCGCAGATCGCCGCCATTACTCGTTAAAATAAAAAACAACAAAAATGACAAAAATCTTTCCCTTAGTTAGTAAACGCAATAACCTTTGCGCAAACCAATCAAAATACGCTTATTGTGATTTTTTTTTACCAAACATAGGTAGCAGAAAACAAATTGGGCAAAAATGTAAAAAAATTTTGATTTTTACATTTTTTGGGGGAATTTTATATAAAAAAATGTGAAAAATATTATTTTTGCAAAATTGTCGCTCTTTTTTTGATTATAGAGCATGATCAAAAAATCGCACAGGTGATCAAATATCACCAAAAGAAAGCTCTGTTTGTGGGAAAAAAAGGACGTCAAATTCGTTTAGGTACAGCGTCGCACGACTGCGCAATTGTCCGTTAAAGTCACGCAGTGCCGAATTGCAAAATACCCCTGGTCAGAAAGGGGGTAAAATCTTCCAGGGCTTAAGTGGTTAAGCAGTGCGGGCTGCAAAAGTCTCTTTCCGACTCAGCTGGGATGCGGCTTCCGTGTGCAGGCTTCGCCCCCGTACACGTTACGTTTCCCTGTAACTTCATCAGCGGGGTGGAGCCAGCACAGAGCAGGTCACGTTCCACAATGGTGCATATAAAATAAAGGGAAAGACACTCCTAGTGCTCTCTGTATAATATTTATTAACCGAGGACATATAAAATCAAACTCACTTGGACAAGCACTTAAGCAGTGCGGGCTGCAACAGTCTCTTCCGACTCAGCTGGGATGCGGCTTCCGTGTGCAGGCTCCGCCCCGTACACGTTACGTTACCCTGTAACTTCATCAGCAGGGTGGAGCCAGCACATGGACTCTGTCAATATAGATAGAATACTGAGGAATGTTCCAGCCCCTCGACGCCTCCTCCATTCTCTCATAGGAACGGCAAACAGTCCTCACAGCCACACATGCCGTATGGAAATATCTACACACATCACAGCTAGGGGGACCCTGAAATGATTTAAATATGCCATTCCTCACCTAATAATGGATATAAATGCAAGTAAATAGAAATCCAATTAAAATTTTAAAATTACACCGAAATTCAGAGCCTGCCCACTTCTGCCACCTCCCAGTTGATTAAATATAATCCAATATTGAAGAATTAAATGGTATTAAATAAACTATCCCGTAAATATATATTAAATAAAACGTATTAATGAGTATATATCTTAAGAAATTATAAAATTGTTAAAATATCATGAGTTAATCATTAAAATACAATTACCGTATTTACCGGCGTATAACACGCACCTAAATTTTAGGAGAGAAATTTCAGGAAAAAAGCTGAAATTTTAAATAAACAGCTTTGAACTCAGAACATTTTTTTTAAATCAAATGCAGTCTCACCAGTGCCCACGAATACAGCCTCATCAGCGCAGTGCCAACAAATGCAGCCTCGGCAGCGCAGTGCCCATGAATGCAGCCTAGCCAGAGCATTGTCCTTAAATGCAGCCTCGCCAGCGCAGTGCCCATACATGCAGCCTCGCCAGCGCAGTGCCCATACATGCAGCCTCGCCGGCGCAGTGCCCATAATTGCAGCCTTTCTAGTGCAGTGCCCATAACTGCAGCCTTGCCAGCGCAGTGCCCATAATTGCACCCTTTGCCAGCGCCGGTGCCCATAATTGCAGCCTCGCCAGTGCCATTGACACTATCCGAATCACTTTTAAAAATGTCCAGGAAGCAGCGCCGAAAGGTAGAAGGGGGCGGGCGGCGCCGAGGAGAAGGAAGGACGCGCTGTCATCGGAAAACCCGGCGCCTATGATAGACGTCGGCATAGGAGGCAGGACTTCCTTCTCCTCTGTGCCACCCGCCCCCTTCTACCTCTCAGCGCTGCTTCCTGGACTTTTTTTTTATATCGGTGTATAACACGCATTGTTACTTTTTCCTCCATTTTTAGGAGGAAAGTGCGTGTTATACGCCAATAAATATGGTAAATACACATATAAAATAATATATTTATTTATCACTGATAAAACAATTTAAATCAAAGTCTATATTCAAACCCCTAGGCGCCAAAACTTTAGCCTCATAGATCCAATAAGATTCCCTTTTACTAAATTGTCTAATAAAATTGCCCCCTCTCCAATGTCTAGTTACTCTCTCTAGACCCTAGAATCTAAGTGGACTGGGGTCTTTATTGTGAGCACTTTTAAAATGTTTGGATACATTATGCGTAATGGTACCCTTTTTTTTATATTTTTAACATGTTCACCTACCCTAACGCTAAGGCTCCTTGATGTGCGTCCTATATAACTGTAGTCCACAGCCACATTCTAGCATGTAGATAACACCCGTAGTAGCACAGGTGATAAGATCCTCAATCATGTACTTTATTCCTGTGCTTGTAGAAACAAATTCTCTCTTTTTATTAGTATTTTTTACTGCATACCGACATGCTGAACATTTACCACAAGCATGGAACCCTGCAATGAATGAAAAAAGTCCATCCTTTCTACAAAGAATCACAAAGATATAAATAAACCACCTGGTAGACCCATTATAAATGGGATAGAATCAGTCTGTTCCAGATTGGGGCAATATATTGATTTTTTCCTACAGCCCCTAGTGTCCAAAGCAGAAGCATATACAAAGGACACTAAGCATGTTATTCAGTGTCTCGAGGGACTAGTAGGTACGGAGGATTGTTTATTGGCCACCGCAGACGTAGGCTCACTATATACAATAATTGGACACACTGAAGCTTTAGAATCATGTAAATGGGCACTACAGAATTCTGACTTAACACATCAACATAAAAAGTTTTTATTAAAGTGTCTAGAATTCTGTCTAGAGCACAACTACTTTTGGTATGATCATCAATACTACCTGCAAACAAGAGGGGTTGCTATGGGCGCAAGGTTTGCCCCAAGTGTAGCTAACCTTTTTATGGCCCATTGGGAATATGAGGATATTCTACATGAGACCCATTGAACTTCTATGTTATAGGAGATTCATAGGTGATCTATTGGTGGAATGGAAGGGGGATTTAAGATCCGTTAATAACTTCAGGGTAAAGATGAATAATAACCAAATAAATAATAATTTAACATGGACAGTGAGTGAGCAGCAGGTATTATTCCAGGATTTGGAAATTTTTAAAGAAAAAGGGAGGTTATTGACCCTAAACCACTTTAAACCCACTGACAGGAATTCATACCTACCATTAGATAGCTGCCACCACAAAACATGGTTATGTAACATCCCTAAAGGTCAATTTATGAGGATTAGAAGGAACTGCTCCAAGGATTCGGACTATATGATACAATCAGAAATCCTTGGAAACAGATTCCTAGAAAAAGGCTACACTCAACAAAATAATGATCAGATGAGAAGTGAGGTATGTGCACTTAACAGAGCATCATTACTCACAATACATAATATAAATAATAAAAGTAGTGCTGATTTTGAATATAAATGTATTATGGACTATATTGTCCAGTATAAACAGGTGGAAAAAATTATTATAGGGATGATCGAACTTTTCAAAAGTTCGGTTTGACCAGAACACCCGAACTTCCCAAAAGTTCGGCCCGGATTTCAGAACCCCATTGAAATCAATGGGACCCCAACTTCGGTAATCAAAAAACACCATTTTGAAGCCCTAAAACCCAATAAATGCCCCTAAAAAGTGCCTAGGGTTCTGGGTCATGCCCCAGGGACTATTAATCACACAAAAAAGTTCTTAAAAATTGTCATTTTTGATAGCCAATTATTGAAAAAATTATTGAAAAAAAAAAAAAAAGAGATTTCTTTGGATTTAGTGTCTGGTGCGTCTAAAAGGTGTACCTGTGAAGTTTCAGCTCTGTAGCATGTCTAGAACCAGAAAAAAAAAGATCATTTGTATTAGAACACTTATAGAACAGGGATATGGCTCCGCTATTTTCACACCTTGCCGGTTTTGTAGCAAGCGTTTTTTTGGGCATTTTTTGGGGGTTATTGGAGGCAGGCATAAGATCAGAACTTCTGTGTAGGGGTATATATAAACCTACACATATATAGGTGTGAAAGTAGCAGAACACTATACTTGCGCTAATTAAATAATTAACACCAATATGTCTCCGCTCCTATCACACCTATATATGTGTATGTGTAAAATACATACAAGTGTGTGTGTGTGTATATATATCCCTATACAGAAGTTCATATGTTTTGCCTGCCTCCAAAGACCCCCAAAAAATGCCCGAAAAAAATGCCTGCAATAACACACCTGGGCGTTTTTTTTTTTGGCGCAGGCGTTTTTTGGGCATTTTTTGTGGGTCTTTGTAGGCAGGCAAAACATCTGAACTTCTGTATAGGGGTATATATACACACACACTTATATGTATTTTACACATATATAGGTGTGATAGGAGCGGAGACATATTGGTGTTAATTATTTCATTAGCGCAAGTATAGTGTTCTGCTATTTTCACACCTATATGTGTGTAGGTGTGTATATATACATACATGTGTGTGTATATATACCCCTATACAGAAGTTCAGATGTCATGCCTGCCTCCAAAGACCCCAAAAAAATGCCCAAAAAACCCCCAGGTGTGTTATTGCAGGCTTTTATTTTTTGGCATTTTTTGGGGGTCTTTGGAGGCAGGCATGACATCTGAACTTCTGTATAGGGGTATATATACACACACATGTATGTATATATACACCTACACACATATAGGTGTGAAAATAGCAGAACATTATGCTTGCGCTAATGAAATAATTAACACCAATATGTCTCCGCTCCTATCACACCTATATATGTGTATGTGTATATATATACATATAAGTGTGTGTGTATATATACCCCTACACAGAAGTTCAGATGTTTTGCCTGGCTCCACAGACCCCAAAACAAATGCCCAAAAAACGCCTGCGCCAAAAAAAAAAACGCCCAGGTGTGTTATTGCAGGGGTTTTTTTTGGGCATTTTTTGGGGGTCTTTGGAGGCAGGCAAAACATCTGAACTTCTGTATAGGGGTATATATACACACACACTTATATGTATATATACACATACACACATATAGGTGTGATAGGAGCGTGGAGACATATTGGTGTTAATTATTTCATTAGCGCAAGCATAGTGTTCTGCTATTGTCACAGAACTGCTTCCACTCTCTTCCATGTCCCTGTATTACAATGCTAGGAATTTGGCGGGGGCTATCTTATATACTGGGGGGTGTATTCACTAATGATTGGCCTCTGGACCCCCTAGTCACTCCAATCACATTCCTAGCATTCTCCTGCCCCCTCAATTGGTTTTTACTGATGGTTCTGGTCCAATCACTGGCTTTTAAAGCCCATTTCCTGTCCCATTGCATTTTGGTCGGTTCTGGTTGCCGAATTCCGAACTTTTTCAGCAAAAGGTTCGGAATTCGGCCGAACCCCGAACAGCCAATGTTTGGGTCGAACCGATGGTCGACTCAAACCGTTAGATCATCCCTATTTATAAACATTGGGACATCTTGAGGAGGAATAAAGTGTTGGGTCCAGTTCTGCCAAAAAAACCTAAATGTATTTATAAAAGAGCACCTACGTTGAGGGAGAAATTAGCCCCAGGTGTCATTGACCCCCCCCCCGATACCTAGAAAGGATGGACTGTTTTCATTCATTGCAGGTTTCCATGCTTGTGGTAAATGTTGAGCATGTGGGCATGCAGTAAGAAATACTAAGAAAAAGAAAGAATTTGTTTCTACAAAGACAGGGAGAAAGTACATAATTGAGGATCTTATCACCTGTGCTACTACGGGTGTTATCTACATGCTAGAATGTGGCTGTGGACTACAGTATATAGGACGCACGTCAAGGAGCCTTAGCGTTAGGGTAGGTGAACATGTTAAAAATATAAGAAAGGGTACCATTACGCATAAAGTATCCAAACATTTTAAAAGTGCTCACAATAAAAACCCCAGTTCACTCAGATTTTGGGGTATAGAGAGAGTAACTAAATATTGTAGAGGGGGCAATTTTATTAGACAATTGAGTAAAAGGGAATCTTATTGGATCTATGAGGCTAAAATTTTGGCGCCTAGGGGTTTGAATATAGACTTTGATTTAAATTGTTTTATCAGTGATAAATAAACATATTATTTTATATGTTTATTTAATTGTATTTTAATGGCTAACTCATGATATAATAATAATAATATATAATATATAATAATTTTATACTTTCTTAAGATATATTTGTGGGAGAGTTTATTTAATTCCATTTTATTCTTCAATATTGGATTATATGTAATCAACTGGGAGGTATCAAAAGTGGGTAGGCTCTGAATTTCAGTATAATTTTAATTGGATTTCTATTTACTTGCATTTATATCCATTATTAAGTGAGGAATGGCATATATATATTCGACCGAAATTGTTTTTTTGTTGCCGATACCGATACCGATATTTTGGCGATCGCATACCGGTATCGGCCGATATAGGCCGATATTTTTGTAAATTTTAAATTTTGCAAAATAAACACAAATTTTGACACAAATCTGTTACTGAACATGATAAACTATATTTATTAACATTTTTAACATTAAGGGCTCGTTCTTCACACCTTAAAGAGGAAGTAAACCCTCCTCTACAACTTGTACCTATAGGTAAGCCTATGATAAGGCTTACCTATAGGTACTGTAAATATCTCCTAAACATGTACCGTTTAGGAGATATTTACCTTACATGCAGCCAGTGACGTCACTGGCGCATGCGCTCTGAAGGAACGGCCGCTCGTTCCGTTCCTTCAGAGTCCCGTGCCGTGACTGTCGGCTCTCGGGCGCGTGCGCGGGAGCGACGTCACCGCGGCTCCGGCCAATCAGATGGCCGGATGCCGCGATCCCGGAAGACGGGCGACTGGACATGTCGCCCGTCATAGAGGTGAGTGAGCGGCACGGCGGGGGCTCGTTCTAAGGTAAGTATTGCATAATGAGCTAGTATGCGATGCATACTAGCTCATTATGTCTTTCTCTTGCAGGGTGGAAAATAAAAAAAAAAAAAAAGAGTTTACAACCTCTTTAACTGCATGAGAACTGATAGGAAAACTTCAATTTCAGGGACATTTAGTTTCACATCATTCTGATTGTATATTAATGCATTATAAACTGCTGCATCCACTGAATCCACTAATCCACCACTGAAGAGGATCACTTCTTCTGTCAATTACTGGTTCCTTCAAATAGAGATGAAGTTCATCATCCAGGTTCATTATTGCAGATTCAGAAGAATTTAAATCCTCCACATGAGGCCACAATAAAACACTGAAAATGTCATGATCAATTTGACCACGATGAAGAGAATTCTCTTCTGTTTGTTGACGTATTTTTGGACATTTTTCTGTTTTTGCAGCATGCTGCTCTTTCATATTATAAAAATAGTGATCTGGACTTGTCTTTTCGGCAGGAACCTCCTGCACCTCCTGTTGAATATCTTCTGTCAGCCATTGTTTTGCCTTTGCTAATACATCATCAGAAAAGAAAGCATGGTTCTTGTTTCGAGGATTCAAAAGACTTGCAAGCAGTGGCGGCCGGTGTATTGAGGGCGCAGGGCCCCCCCCATCCATGCATCCAGCCCCCTAATCTGCATGCAGGGGCGCCGGACGCATGGAGCTTAATGGGGTTTTTTTTTTAAATCACCTGATTAGAGCCAGAGGCTCTAATAGGGTGATGCAAAGGGTGGAGCCAGGGCGCAGAGCAGTGCGCCCCGAGCCCACCCATTGTGTGACAATAGCGAATGGAAATTCGCTGTTGTCACACCGATCCTCCAGGCAAACCCCATGCCATTGGCCGAGGAGGAGGCGGGAGCGGGAGGACTGGAGGAGACGTGCCGCCGGGACTGAGGAGAAGCCGCGCCGGGGGACTGAGGAGAAGCCGCTGCTGCTCCAGGTAAGTAAGGGGGCACGCACGCTAATCTCTGCATTGGGGGCATGTATGCTGGTCACTGCATTGAAGGGGGCACGCACGCTGATCTCTGCATTGGGGGAATGTATGCTGGTCACTGCATTGAAGGGGGGCATGTATGCTGGTCACTGCATTGAAAGGCGGCATGTATGCTGGTCACTGCATTGAAAGGAGGCATGTACGCTGGTCACTGCATTGAAAGGGGGCATGTACGCTGGTCACTGCATTGAAAGGGGGCATGTACGCTGGTCACTGCATTGAAAGGGGCATGTACGCTGGTCACTGCATTGAAAGGGGGCATGTACGCTGGTCACTGCATTGAAAGGGGCATGTACGCTGGTCACTGCATTGAAAGGGGACATGTACGCTGGTCACTGCATTGAAAGGGGCATGTACGCTGGTCACTGCATTGAAAGGGGGCATGTACGCTGGTCACTGCATTGAAAGGGGCATGTACGCTGGTCACTGCATTGAAAGGGGCATGTACTCTGGTCACTGCATTGAAAGGGGGCATGTACGCTGGTCACTGCATTGAAGGGAGCATGCTGGTCACTGTTTTGAAGGGGGCACACTGGTCACTGTGCATTGAAAGGGGGCACGCTGGTCACTGTGCATGGAAAGGGGGGTCACTGTGCATTGAAAGGGGGCACGCTGGTCTCTCTGCATTGAAAGGGGGCACACTATACCTTAATTACTGAAGGCCCCTTTCACACTTTTGAAAAGCCTATACATGGAAAAAATCCCCCTGATTGGGACTATAACGGGTAACGACACAGGTAGGTGTAGGAAAGAAAATAATTTATTATTGTATAGACAAAGTGTACAAAAATTGGCAAAGGAGCAGAAATTTTACGCGATTGCACAATTGTAGAAATACATTAAAAATTATGGGCGACTCTTTACACTGTCCCAGTTTAATATATAACTATTTTGTAATTTTCATAATAGTTATATATTAAACTGGGACCACGGTCAAAAGACCCCTGAAGAAGAGTGACATTGAAACGTGTAGGGTCTCCAGAACCATACTTCAGGTCCATCCATGTCAAAATGATCATTTGATCTAACAGTGTAAAGAGTCGCCCATAATTTTTAATGTATTTCTACAATTGTGCAATCGCGTAAAATTTCTGCTCCTTTGCCAATTTTTGTACACTTTGTCTATACAATAATAAATTATTTTCTTTTCTACACCTACCTGTGTCGTTACCCGTTATAGTCCCAATCAGGGGGATTTTTTCCATGTATATGCTTTTCATTAGCTAAAGGAATGAGGGTTTAAAACGACTCAGCACTTCTTCAAACCCATCCAACTCCCACACCCCTTCTTTTTCACACTTTTGTGACCTCAAAGTCACGCAATTTTTACAGCGTTTTTTTGCCGCAAAGTAATGCCTATTACATTTTTCTGTTTGCGCCCCCCCACCCCCAAAAAAAAAATTTTGAGCACCAGCCGCCACTGCTTGCAAGCACAGCATTTTTAATCTGTTCATGCTTCTCAAAACATATATCAATTAAAGCTCTTTGACTTGACAGACCATCATTTGAAAGTTGGAGGGTGTTGTGTGCCATGACACTGAGGTATGACATATCATCAAGCCTCATTCCTTTCCGCAGGTTTGCTCCACTGTCTTGAAGTAGCACAAGCATTACTCTTTGTTGATTTCCCAGTCTTCAAGCATGCCTAGAAACAATTCTCTACTGTACTCAGTGTGGGATCCTTGCATCACTTTTGTATTCAACATCAATTGCCTTTTTGTCCATCCGCTGTCAATGAAGCGGCATGTAAGAATCATTAGTGACTCTGACTCTGTTTGTCCTGACCAGCAGTTAGTCATGAATGAGAGTGAGTTGCCAGCATTCTCTGGTTGCAGCATAGCCATTACTTTGTCAACGACCTTTTTGTAAATCTTCCCCAGCATTTCTGTTCGATAATACTTCTCACTCTTCAGTGTGTAGCTCGGCTCAAGTATGGACATCAACTGCTTAAATCCTGAGTCAGACACCATTGTAAATGGCTGGTTATCAGTGACAATCATCTCTGTGATTACTCTGTCCAGCAGTTGGGATCTTCCATCTGAATCTAGACAGTGACACCTATTTTTTTTTTCAGAAACATAGCTGTTATTTTTGCCTGGGATAGTGGAGGAGGTATTTCAAAATCACATTGATATTCATTTTGTTTTTTCTGTGCTGCATGATATAATTCAATATGATGAACTCTTAGATGGGCCCAAAGATTTGATGTATTTTTGTTTTTTTGCAGTTACTGATCCCATGCTTGTATTGTTTGTGCATGTGTTACACACTGCTGTTTTTCCTGGACAAGGTTTAGACGAGAAATAGTCCCAGACCACACTTTTACTTCTTCTCTCCTCATCCATCTCCATTGCAATTTGAAAGACACAAAAAAGTTAAAATAATTGCTTGCTGCTACCCTGTTGTGGGTCTGTCGGTGGCTGACGCCTGGCAGTGTGGGTGGCTTGCTGGCACACTTGTGGGTTGGTGGCTGACACCTCGCACTGTGGGTGGCTTGCTGGCACCCTGTTGTGGGTTGGTGGCTGACGCCTGGCAGTGTTGGTGGCTTGCTGGCACCCTGTTGTGGGTTGGTGGCTGACGCCTGTCAGTGTGGGTGTTCTTGCTTGCTGGCACCCTGTTGTGAGTCGGTGGCTGACGCCTAGCAGTGGGGGTGGCTTGCTTGCTGGCACCCTGTTGTGGGGTGGCTGGCTGCTGTCACCCTGTTATGGGTCGGTGGCTGACACTTGGCAGTGTGGGTGGCTTGCTTGCTGGCACCCTGTTGTGGGGTGGCTGGCTGCTGTCACCCTGTTGTGGGTTGGTGGCTGTCGCCTGGCAGAGTGGGTGACTTGCTAAGTTGCTGGCATCCTTGTGGGTTGGTGGCTGATGCCTGGCAGTTTGGGTGGCTGGCTGGCACCCTGTTGTGGGTTGGTGGCTGACACCTGGCAGTGTGGCTTGCTTGGTGTCACCCTGTTGTGGGTGGCTGGCTTGCTGGAATACTGTGGTGGGTGGGTGGCTTGGTGTCACCCTGTTGTGGGTGGCTGGCTTGCTGGAACACTGTGGTGGGTGGCTGGCTTGGTGTCACCCTGTTGTGGGTGGCTGGCTTGCTGGAACACTGTGGTGGGTGGCTGGCTTGCTGGAACCCTGTTGTGGGTGGCTGGCTTGCTAGAACACTGTGGTGGGTGGCTGGCTTGGTGTCACCCTGTTGTGGGTGGCTGGCTTGCTGGAACACAGTGGTGGGTGGCTGGCTTGCTGGAACACAGTGGTGGGTGGCTGGCTTGGTGTCACCCTGTTGTGGGTTTGCTGGTATGCTGGAACACTGTGGTGCGTGACTGGCTTGGGGTCACCCTGTTGTGGGTGGCTGGCTTGCTGGAACACTGTGGTGGGTGGCTGGCTTGGTGTCACTCACCCTGGCCTGTTGTGGGTGGCTGTCTTGCTGAAACACTGTGTGGTGGTGGGTGGCTGGTTTGCTCGCTGGAACCCTGTTGTGGGGTGGCTGGCTGGCTGCTGGCACCCTGTTGTGGGGTGGGTGGCTAGATGCTGGCCTGGCACCCTGTTCTGTTGTGGGTCGGATGGCTGGCAGCTGGCACCCTGTGGTGGGTGGCTGAGGCCAGGGCCTGTGGGTGGATGGCTGGCACAGTGAGCACCATGACCGCGCTGCAGCTGGCTGCACAGTGCACACGAGGCTGTCTGAGGCATTGGAGGTGATCTTAGAAGGCAGAACGTGTGTAGCGCGCGGTGAAATGATGTCACATATGGGCCGAGCAGGTGTGGGAGGCGGTCTTAGAAGGCAGAACATGTGCAGCGCAACATACGCAATGACATCATGAAAATATTGGTTGTGTTGTGATGTGTGTGGATGTCTCCATACGGCATGTGTGGCCATGAGAACTGTTTGCCGTTCCTATGAGAGAACGGGGGGGGGGGGCGTCGAGGGGCAGGAACATTCCTCAGTATTCTAAATATATTGACAGAGTTTCTGTGTTGGCTCCACCCTGCTGCCGAAGTTACAGGGAAACGTAACGTGTACAGGGGCGGAGCCTGCACACGAAAGCCGCATCCCAGCTGAGTCGGAAGAGACTGTTGCAGCCCGCAATGCTTAAGTGCTTGTCCAAATTAGTTTGATTTTTTATGTCCTCGGTTAATGAATATTATACAGAGAGCAGTAGGAGTGTCTTTCCCTTTATTTTATATGCACCATTGTGGAACGTGACCTGCTCCCTGGAGCCCCATAAGAGGAGGGTGGAGGAGACAGAGTACTAAGGATTACAGTTGGAGATTCTGGTCAGAGATCCCGCATCCTTTATTCTGGAGGAGGAAGGAGGTGTATGGCATTACTGTATGGCATTAGTGCTAAAAGCTTGTTTGACTCATTGTGACAGATGGGTCAGACACTAAGGTGAGCTGCTATTGAGCACATTATTACACAGATCACCAGAGTGTTGAGTGAAAACCAGCACCAGCACTTTATTTTTATTCAGCACTGAAGATTTATTTACTTATATATTTATCATATTTTGATATTTATTACAGACTATTTGATAATGTACTGTATTGGACTTTATTGGTGCACCAATTCACCTTATGCACTTTATCTATTCACTATTTTATTATTTATTTATTTATACTATTTATGATTATTTATTGATTAGTGTTGCATTGTATTTATTAGAAACTACCCAAATGACCCTGATCAAAAGTTTACATACCACAGTTCTTAATACCGTGTATTGCCCCCTTTTGACATCAATGACAGCTTGAAGTTTTTTGTGGTATTTGTGGATGAGGCTCTTTATCTTCTCATATGGTAAGGGTGCCCATTCTTCCTAGCAAAAAGCCTACAGTTCATGTAAATTCTTGGGCTGTCTTGCATGAACTGCACGTTTGAGATCTCCCCAGAGTGGCTCAATGATATTGAGGTCAGGAGACTGAGATGGCCACTCCAGAACCTTCACTTTATTCTGCTGTAGCCAATGACAGGTCGACCTGACCTTGTGTTTAGGATCATTGTCATGTTGGAATGTCCAAGTACGTCCCATGCGCAGCTTCCAAGCTGATGAATGCAAATTTTCCTCCAGTAATTTTTTTATAACATACTGCCTTCACCTTGACATCAATTCTGACCAAATTTCCTGTGCCTTTGTAGCTCACACATCCCCAAAACATTAGCAAACCACCTCTGTGTTTCACAGTAGGAATAGTGTACCTTTCATCATAGGCCTTGTTGACTCCTCTCCAAATGTAGCGTTTATGGTTGTGGCCAAAAAGCTAGATTTTGGTCTCATCACTCCAAATGACTTTGTGCCAGAAGGTTTGAGGCTTGTCTCTGTGCTGTTTGGCTTATTTTAAGCAGGATACTTTTTGGCATTTGCGTAGTAATGGCTTTCTTCCGGCGACTCGACCATGCAGCCCACCTTTCTTCAAGTGCCTCCTTATTGTGCATCTTGAAACAGCCACACCACATGTTTTCAGAGAGTCCTGTATTTCACCTGAAGTTATTTGTGGGTTTTTCTTTGCATCCGAAACTATTTTCCTGGCAGTTGTAGCTACTGTGTTTTATTTGTTTTTGAATGGTTTGGGTTATGTAGCCACTTTGTTTTGTTCACACAGTTAAAAACTTTATCTTCATTTTTTTGACAGCGCACTTATTTCTTATACACATTTTCTTGCACCCAGTGTTCAGGGTTTATTTTGTTGCAGCAGTCCTTTTATTCCCATTTAGTTAGCGCACCTATTTGTCTTTATTTTTATGCTCGGATAAGGGTCTGGTATAGATTTTGGGGGGCCCACACTGTTTTTTCTCTGCATTTTTCATTGCCAGCATTATTTTGTTTACATTTCAGCTGTCAGTGGGGAAGCCTGCTGACAGCTGATGAGTCATCAATTGTTAAAGATGTGGCTTCCGGCTTCCCAGCCCGCTCCTTAACAACCAGCTATTCTTCACACAGAATTCGAATTGGTCGCTAATTTTTTACCAATCTTAATTCGAATCGTTCCTGAAAATTTTGAATTCATTCAAAAATGAATAAAGGATCAAAATTAAACTAAATGAATTCTGAAATGAATCAAAGAAGCAAAATTAGTCACATACCATCTACCCGAAACTAAACAAATTTTTCATTTCTGCACATGAATATCAGGGTATGAAAATAATGATACAAGAGGTCATACAGTGTGAAGTTACAAGTGGTTACCAATCGTAATAATGGTCTCTCTTGCAGCCTGTCTTAAGTACATTATGTACATGGACCAGGTGGGAAAGCCTCTTGCAGCGAGATTGAAGGTTGTCTGCGCTCCTTCAACAGCGATCCATCTCCCATAGCAGCGGGAGCAGATCTGCACCGCTGGGGACACATGGAGTATGCGCTAGATGCATGGTAGGACCCCATACCATTACTGGGAGTGAGGTAATTATTATTATTATTATATAGGACTCATATAGCATCGACAGTTTACGCAGCGCTTTACAACTTGAGGGTAGACAGTACAAATACAATACACTTTAATACAGTAGGAATCAGAGGGCCCTGCTCATTAGAGCTTACAATCTAAGAGGGAGGGTCAAGAGATACAAGAGGTAATAACTGTGGGGGATAGGCTGATGGAGAAAATAATGGTAATGGTGATATGCTGGAGAGGTTAAGAGGGCAAGGGCTCTGCATGTCCCCCCTAATTGCACAAGTGACAAGTGTGGTGATGTACAGTAACATCAAAAGAGTTTATTAGAGATCAGTCGGCTGTTCCAGTAAAGTTACCCCTTGTGTAAGACAGTAATCTTATTCAAAGTGCCTAGCGTAGCCCAGAAGAACCCACCCTGGGGTAGGCCTCTCATGTGATCCTTGCTTGGTGCCCAACGAGGAGGAGAACATAGAGGACTTGATGACCAACCACACCCCGCCTGCCCTACAAGTAGGTACACCGGCATCCTATGGCTGGGACTCACACCATAAACCATTGCTGTCTTGATAAAGGCTCTGAAGGCAGCCTTTTGTTGAAGGAACCAAGCTGAAAATTGTTGGCTGAATACTGTTTGGGTCTGTGTTAGCAGCTATCAGAAGATCATAGCCCAGCAGGGGGGATTCGGTCAGCCCCACATTATTTGTGTGGATAGAGGAAACTTGAATTTCTTTTGCTTAGCCCACAGGCTGAATAAAATAAATCTAGTAGTGTATGACCAGTTTACCTGGGGGGGGGGAGGAGCCTGCATGGGGTGCAAGTCAGAGCTCGCAAGGGACCGGCTGAACCATCTGGCAATGAGACAGTGGATCTCCACTCCATAGCCGCCCTGTCGCCCCACTCTCCCAGTGCAGTCCCCAGCCACGATCCCCCAGGAAGGAGCCTGGCAAACCGCCAATACTGGACGTGGAATAGGAAGAACTGGAGCGTTCAGAATAGACGGTGCAGTGGAGGAGACCCGAAGAAGTGGTGAGATCTACCCGGCCGTCGCTCCTGGGCAACTGCCTGCACACGTCACGGACCCTCAATCTGCCTGGGAAGCAGGAAGGAGTGAGGAATTGGCAACATTTAAGCCCGGAGCTGGAGGAGACGGGGAAAGTCTCTGGGTCAGAGATGGGGAGAGACTCTGGGTCAGAGGACAGCAGAGGGTTGGAGTAATGGCTAAAAAGTATCAGGAGGAACTATCAGGAAACAAACAACCAGACCCTAAGCTGACCAAAACTTGTCATGCTTGAGCTTTTTCCAATAGATGTAGCCATAGAGATTTGGGGCGAACTGTTCAGAAATAAAAAGTTATTGGTAAGTACAGATAATAAAGGAATTTTATTGCAATAAACTGTCTATTATTAAAGTCACAACCGGTCATTAGGTTATTAAGATACTTGGTATTCATACAATGCGATTAGAGGAGAGGCAATTTAACCTCAGGCTACGCAACCTTTTCTTTTTACAGTAGGGGCAATAAGATTGTGGAACTCTCTTCCAGAAATGGTAGTAACTGCTGAAAGTATGTTGTGAGTGAGTGTGCTGTGAGTGAGGAGAAGGAGCTGCGGGGGAAGCCGGGTGCGGGAGACATGCGGGAGACCTCCGGGGGAAGCCTGTGACTCTACCAGTGTAAAGTTACCGCACGGCGGCGGCGGCGGCGGTGGACGGTCAGGAGGGCTGAAGAACTGGGAGTGAGCTGGTGACCCGGAACAGCAGCAGGGACGTGAGTAGGTGTCAGAGAAATGGCCATGCTGCAACTGGCAATTCCGCCAGTACTTCCAATGGCCGCAATGGACTCAGGCCATAGACTAATTCACTGGCCTATAAAAGGACTCTGCTCAGCTCATCAGATTGCTGTATTGTCTTCAGCTCTTCCTGTTTCCTGAGCATTGCTACTTCCTGGATTCCAACTCCCATTATCTGATCTCAGCTTGGCTCACGGACTTGCTTCCTGTCTACCTGCCCTCCAGTACCTGATCTTGGCTTTCCCATGGACTTGTCTGCTTCTGGCCTTCCTGCTATACCTTTGGCTTGCACCTGTTGCAGCTTCCTGCTGAGCCCTGTGTTTGACCCCCGGCCGGTCTTACACCTACTGCCTGGTTGTTCCTGGTTCCTCCTTGGACTGTCCAGTGTATTCCTGCCCAGCACTCTGCTAGAGACCGCCTGTCTACCATAAGGACCCTGCCGGCAACCAGTGCTTCTGTGGGCGCTACACCCTCTGTCTAGTCCCCAGGGGTGTGCCGCACTCAGCCGCAAGGGGAGCCCTCCCTGCATCTTGGCCTCGGATCAGGTACGTGACAGTAGGTGACCGATCAACTGTTCGGCAGCTGGTGGGGGGGAACCAGAGGGGAATAGCTAGGGACTGTAGGCGACTGACTGTGACCTGCGACTGACTGTGACCTGTGACTGACTGTGCTCTGTGACTGACTGTGACCTGCGACTGACTGTGCTCTGCGAATGACCATGCTCTGTGTGCTCTGCGACTGACTGCTCTGCGACTGACTGTGCTCTGCGACTGACTGTGCTCTGCAACTGACTGTGTTCTGCGACTGACTGTGTTCTGCGACTGACTGTGCTCTGCGACTGACTGTGCTTTGGGACTGACAGTACTGTGAGTACCTGTGAGTACCGGTGAGTGTCTAGAAGTACCTGTGAGTGTTCGGGAGTGTCAGTGAGTTTAGCAGAGTACCAGAGGGTGAGAAAGAGTTAGGAAGCTAGAAAACAGCCACACAGGATAGATTTAAATTACTGAATCCCCATTAGATTAGATTAGTAGGTACAATGCCTGGCGGGTGTGGAGATGCGATTCGGTGTACATCTTGTGGTATGTATATGTTCCTCGATCATGCGATTGAGGGCGAATACAAATGCACGAAATGTAAGCACGTTGCTTCCCTGGAAGCTCAGGTCCTGAATCTAGGGAAGCAGCTGGCAACACTGAGACGAATGTCCATACTGAAGGAGAGCTGGGTTTCGTACCCGTCAGGTGCAGGCAGGGGCCTGCACAGAGGTGGGCAGAGAAACAGAGGTGCAGGCATCAGAGCAGAGTAGATGGGTGACAGTTAGGAAGGGTAGAAGGGAAAAAGGCAAGGAGGCCGATCCTGGGCTGGAGCACCCCAATAAATACGCCCCGTTGCGTGATGTTTGGGAAACCAGTCAGGGTCCAGCATTACTGGAGCAGAGCAACGCCCCTATCTCCCAGGGGAAGAACTCCTCCAATGAGGCCGGGAGAAAGGGAAAGGAAAGACAGGTGCTGGTGGTAGGGGACTCAATCATTAGAAGGACAGACAGTGCAATCTGTCACAAAGACCGTGAGCGTATCTGGTGTATACCAATGCCAGAAGCCTGGCCAACAAGATGGGAGAGCTGGAGCTGCTGATGTTTGAGGAGGACTTAGATTTTGTGGGGATAACAGAGACTTGTTTCGACAGCTCTCATGATTGGATGGCGACCATTCAGGGGTATTCCCTTTATCGCAGGGATAGAGAAGGTAAAAAAGAGGGAGGGGTATGTCTGTATATTAAGAACAGTGTACAGGTAAATATGAGGGATGATATTAATAATGGAGCTATGGACTAGGCAGAATCCCTATGGGTAGAACTTAAAAGGGAAGGCACTATAGGGAAGGTAATATTAGGTGTATGCTATAAGTCCCCCAACCAGAGGGAGGAGGGGGAGGCGGACCTCCTTTTACAGATAGAATTGGCAGCAAGGATGGAAAATGTCATTATAATGGGGGACTTTAATTATCCAGATATAGACTGGGCAGAAGGAACCGCGCATTCAGCCAAGGCTCGGCAGTTCCTAAATGTTTTGCAGGAAAATTTCATGAGTCAGATGGTGAACGCACCGACAAGAAACAATGCGATACTTGGCCTACTGATTACCAACAATACAGACCTGCTCACAGATATAGAGATACGGGGCAACTTAGGAAACAGTGACCATAGGTCAATTAGTTTCAGTATTAATCATAGTAATAGGAAACACAAGGGTAATATAAGGACACTGAATTTCAAAAGAGCCAATTTCCAAAAACTGCGCTCTCTGCTAGAAAATATCTAATTGGATAGATCCCTGGGAACAAAGAACACAGAGGAAAAATGGGAGTGCTTCAAGAGCATACTAAACAAAGGGATTGGCCAGTGCATTCTAAAGGGAAATAAATTTAAAAGAGCAAAACTAAACCCTGGGTGGCTAAACTCCACCATAAAAATGCATATTAAAACTAAAGAAAAGGCCTTCAAAAAATACAAGACTGAGGGATCATTGGCAGCATTCAAGCATTACAAAGAGTGTAATAAGAAATGTAAAGACGAAATCAAGGCGGCTAAAATAGAACACGAGAGACATATAGCGGAAGAGAGTAAAAAGAACCCCAAGAAATTCTTTAAGTATATAAACAGTAAGAAAGCGAGGCCAGAACACATTGGCCCCATAAAAGACAATAAAGGAGTTTTGGCCACAGAGCACAGAGAAAAGGCGTAAGTGTTAAATAATTTCTGCTCTTCAGTCTTCACAAAAGAATCGGGGGGCTACACTAACCCAGCTTGTAAGGCTAAACTAAATAATACACCTCAGGAAGTACCGCCATGGCTAACAGAAGATAGACTTAGAACTAAACTAGAGAAACTTAACATAAATAAATTACCGGGACCAGATGGCTTGCACCCGAGGGTTCTTAAAGAGCTCAGCCAAGTGATTGCCAGACCATTATTCTTGATCTTTAAGGATACAGACAGGTATGGTGCCAGCTATTTGGAAAAAAGCCAACGTGGTACCAATATTTAAAAAAGGGCCAAGATATATCCCGGGTAACTATAGGCCGGTCAGCCTAACATCAGTAGTCTGCAAGATTTTGGAGGGGGATGTAGACTTTAGTAATGAAAATGGTATTATTAGTAGTAATCAGCCAATCTATTAACCTTCTACGATGAAGTGAGCTGCCCCCTAGATAAAGGTAAGCCTGTGGATGTGGTGTATCTGGACTTTGCAAAGGCCTTTGACACCGTTCCTTACAAACGCTTACTGTACAAACTAAGGAAGGTAGGTATGGACCATAGGGTGAGTACCTGGATAGAGAACTGGCTCCCGGAGAGAGTCCAGAGGGTGTTGATTAATGGGGAGTACTTGGATTGGGCGGGTGTGGAAAGTGGGGTCCCCCAAGGTTCTGTCCTGGGGCCAATCCTGTTTAATTTATTCAGAAAAGATCTTGAGGAGGGGATATCGAGTACAATCTCAGTATTTGAGGATGATACTAAACTAAGCATGCCAATATCTTTTATGCAGGATGTGGAAACCTTACAAGCGGATCTGAACAAAATAATGGGGTGGGCAACTACATGGCAGATGAGGTTTAATGTTGAAAAATGTAAAGTAATGCACTTGGGCGTCAGAAACACGAAAGCAAGCTACTCACTGGGGGGGGGGGGGAAACCTCTGGGTGAGTCTAGAAAGGAAAAGGACCTGGGGTACTGGTAGACAACAGGCTTGGCAGTGGCATGCAATGCCAAGCCGCTGCAAGCAAAGCCAACAGAATACTAGCATGTATAAAAAAAGGGGATTCACTCCAGAAATAAAGAGATTATTCTCCCACTCTACAAGACTTTGGTCTGGCCACATCTGGAGTATGCTGTCCAGTTCTGGGCACCGGTCTTCAGGAAGGATGTGCTGGAACTGGAGAGAGTCCAGAGAAGGGCGACAAAAATAATTAGGGGAATGGAGGGCATCGGCTATGAGGAAAGACTACAAGCACTGAACTTATTCTCTCTGAAGAAGAGACGATTGAGGGGGGGATATGATATCAATGTACAAATACTGTACTGGCGACCCTAGCATAAGGAACAAACTTTTCAGAGGAAAAACGGTTTAACCTTAAAATACAGGGTTCTTCACTGTCAGAGCAGTAAGGATGTGGAATTCTCTTCCACAAGCAGTCGTATCAGCAGGGAGCATCGATAGATTAAAAAAACTATTAGATGGGCACCTTAAAGACCACAACATACAGAGGTATACAATGTAAACAGCAAACACATCGTAGGTTGAACTGGATGGACTGATGTCTTTTTTCATCCTCACAAACTATATGTAACTATATATATGTATGGCTACTTTTAAAAGAGTCTTGGACATACATCTCCAAGATCGAAACATTCAGGGGTATGGGAAATGAATACGTCCACACACCTACAAAGGTTGAACTGCATGGACTATTGTCTTTATTCAACCTCAACTACTATGTAACTATGTAATTCAAGAGTTTATCAATAAATATTTGGATTAAAGCTCGTTATGTTCCAGGAAAAGAATCAATTAGCAGGCTTACTTTATTGCTTTCAGATGGATCGCTTCTTTACCCTGATGCCAGAAGCAGATTTATGTGGAGTACCATGCCCTCATTTGTGGGAGCTGATTTAGTGTCAGATAATATTCAACAATCCATAGCTAAATCAACTTGGTTGAGTTATGTGTCCTCCTGGATGCTATGGCTGTCATTTTTAAGAGTGAACAGGATGGATACGTTCTCTTTTTCTGAATAATTTGATGGCCAAGCAATACTCTTGGTCGCACATTAACCACTTAAGCCACAGGCCTATTTCTGACACTTTTTGTTTACAAGATAAAATCAGTATTTTTTCCTAGAAAACTACTTAGAACCCCCAAACATTATATATATTTTTTTAGCAAAGACTCTGGAGAATAAAATGGTGGTCATTGCAATATTTTTTGTCACGCGGTATTTGTGCAGCGGTCTTTAAAACTCAATTTTTTTGGAAAAATTATGAAAAATCACATTTCACTGCATCTAAAAAAAAACTAAACAGTAAAGTTAGCCCATTTTTTTTGTATATTATGAAAGATGATGTCACGCCGAGTAAATAGATACCCAACATGTTACGGTTTAAAATTGCGCACACCCGTGGGATGGCGACAAACTACGGTCAATAGAAATCTCAATAGGCGACGCTTTAAAAATTTTTAACGGTTACCAGTTTAGAGTTAGAGTGTAGCTCTTTTTTTTCATTATTGTTCAATCTCTGGCGATCGCGGCCATACCACACATGTGTGGTTTGAACAGTGATTTAATTCGCGACTCGACTTCCATATGCATTTTCTTTTGTGCGCGAGCTAACGGTGACGGGGTCGGCTAAAATGTATTATTTTTTTTTTCCTATTTATTTTTTTTAACTTCATCACAGGTTTTTAAAAAAAAAAAATCTGATCACTTTTATTGCTGTCACAAGCAATGTAAACATCCCTTGTGACAGTAATATGCAGTGACAGGTTCTCTTTATGGAGGGATCGAGGGTCTAAAAGACCCTAGACCCCTCCACTACACTTTCATGTATTCAAAACGCCGCAAAGGGCATTTTTGAATACACTGTTTTTTTTTTAATTTGCCGCCTTTAGCAGCAGAGTAACCCGGACGTGACGTCATGGACGCCGCCTCCGGGTTACGTCATCGGAGACTCGATCAAAGCCGCATCCGGCTTCGATCGGGACTCCATCCAGCCGGCGGACGTGCCGGCTGGGTGCTCAGGTCTTCCGGTGGTAACGGCCGAGCTGCTCCCGAGCCGCATCGGTCATTATCGCCGGAAAGTCAAACGCCGGCTCTAAACAACGGTGCCGGGGTGATGCCTCTAGCTAGAGGCATCACCCCGGTAAAACACCGTAAAGTCTGCCGATGTACCCATACGTCACTTTGCGGTAAGTGGTTAATACAATTTTGGCAGGAGTATCCTTTTTTGTTAGGTTATACTCATTACCGGCATGTTCAAGTTTTTTCTTGGTAAAACAAGCATTCAAAGGCTTCAAAAAATCGAATCTTTATGTTGACAACAGAGTCCTGATTTCTCCAGAGATTTTGGCGAATTTACGTAAGATAACAAGAGCAGTTTGTTTTGTTTGAAGCTACTATGTTAAGAGCAATATTTTCCTTATTATTTCTTGCAGCTTTCCCTTCATCAGAGGTAGTGGCCGCTTCAAGAAATTATAAGGAAGGCATGCTTATGAAGAATATAATTATAAAAGATAGATGTCTTAAGAGTATTTCTTCCTAAGTAAGTAAGTAAGACGGACCATTTAGGCAAAGGACAATGCATTGTTTTAAATGCTTGTAATAATTCTGATATTTGTCCAATTGCTCTGTTGCAACAATATTTGATCATAAAACCTCCTTCCCAAGAGCTATTATTTATTCATGAACAAGGGTCTCCTTTAACGAGATATCCATTTAACTGTGTTCCTAAGAAATGCATAATAGCGTTAAATTTAGGCCAAGTTAAATTATCATCTCATTCTTTCAGAATAGGAGCAGCAACAGAGGCAGCTAAAATGGGTTAAAAAGGAGAGTAATATTAAAGACATTTGGTGATGGAGTTTGAATGCGTACAAATCGTATATATTCGTCCTAACCAGTTTGTTTGATATTCCAGATACCCCTTTTGTAGCTTGGATTCTCGGTCACTCATTTATATTCTGGGCTAAGAGGAGAGTGTCAGAGAGAAGCTATTCAAAAAAACCTAAGTTTGGATCCTGCTATGTTTCAAGTTTTTGGAGTGGCCGGAGAGTTTAGAGTGATTTGCAATTTGAATTTGGTAACCTTTATGAGCGGTGGCGTCAGCCTGATGTTCTTATAATTCATTTAGGAGGTAATGATATTGGCCAACTAAACTCTAGATTTGATATTCAACATTCAGAGAACCTTGAGACAAATTCATATGATCTCTCCTAAAACAGTAATTGTATTTTCAGAGATCATACAAAGACTCCGCTGGCTCGATTCAGTACTATTACGACCTTTTGAAAATATATGTAAATGTATTAATAGGAATATTAAAAAAATGTTAGTGCATCTGGTAGAATTCTCGTTTAGACATTTAGAATTGAAGGGAGGATTACCAGGGCTTTACCGGGATGACGGGGTACACCTGAGGGCTATAGGTCTGGATATTCTCAACCTTTATTTCCAGTTTTGCATAGAAAAGGCCACCGGCTGGGGTTTAGGTGCAAGTTGAAGGTTGGTTACACCTCGTCTACCATTTGGGGATAATTGATAACCTTTATTTAAAGTGAGGGATTTTAGGCTCGAGCCATAGTGGCTGGGCCATGTGTTTTGAAGTACACAGTATTTTGTTGTCATATGAAAAAGTAAGGGTCCCAACACTGAACCTTGGGGTACACCACTGATAACCTTAGACCATTCAGAGTAAGAATCATTACTCTCTGAATTCTATCTTTTAGCCAATTTTCTATCCATTTACAAACAGATCTTTCCAAACCTGTACACTTTACCATACACATTAGTCGTGTGTCGGAAACTGTCAAACACTTTTGCAAAATCCAAGTATACTTCATCCACAGCCACCCCTCTGTCCAAGGTTTTACTTACCTCCTCATAAAAATAAATCAGGTTTGTTTGACAACTTCTGTCTTTCATTAATCCATTCTGTCTGTTGCTTAAAACAGTTTTTTCCAGTAAGAACTCATCTATGTGGTCTTTTATTAAACTCTCCAGTATCTTCCTGACTATAGAAGTTAAACTAACAGGTCTATAGTTACTTGGCAAAGACTTTTATCCCTTTTTAACTATAGGCACCACATTGCCCTACGCCAATCCAGTGATACTATTCCAGTCCTTAACGAGTCCCTAAAAATTAGAAACAAAGGCTTTGAAATTACAGCGCTCAATTCTTTTAGGATGTGTGGGTGGATGCCATCTGGTCCAGGCGCTTTACCTACCTTTATTCTGTCTAAATATTTCTGAACCATATCACTTTTGAGCCATTGTGGATCATTTGAGGCTGTGTCAATACCATCCTCATTATGGTCATGAGCTCCCCCATGCTCCTTTGTATACACGGAGCTGAAGAAAGTATTTAATACATTTGCCTTCTCTTTGTCCCCAGTCACCCACTCCAGATTATTTTGTAAAGGGTCTACATGCTCAGAAGTAACCTTTTAACTATTAATATATTTGAAGAATTTTTGGGGGTTTATCCTACTATCTTTTGCAATCTGTCGTTCATTTTTGTGTCCTTGACTTCCTTTTTACATATTCTGTTATATTCTTTATGAGAATTAAACAATGATAGTGTTCCTTAATTTTTAAATTTTTAAAAGCTCTTTTCTTATTATTTATAGCTTTTTTTAAACTTTGGCCGTGAGCCACATAGGTGGTATATTTTTAGCCTTTTAAACTTATTGCTCATGGGAATATACTTTGCAGTGAGTTTGCATACAGTTTTTTTTTGAAAAATTCAAATTTCTGCTCTGTGTTCATCTATGCCAATATTCCCTCCCAGTTTAAGTCCTGGAGAGCAGCCCTCATCCTTGGAAAATTTGCTCTCTTGAAGTTAAGTGTTTTTATATTTCCTGTATGCGTTTGTTGCTTACAGCTGACATTAAATGAAATCATATTATAGTCACTGCTACCCTGATGTTTTCATATGAACATTAATAATAAGCTCTGCATGGTTTGAGATTACCAGGTCCAACAGAGCATCAATTCTAGTCGGGGGGCCTCAATAAACTGTACCATAAAATTTTCTTGTAATTGGTTTATACATTTTTGCCCTTTAACTGTTGCAGCAGTGCCATTATTCCAGTCAATTTCTGGGTAGTTTAAATCCCCCATTATTATCACTGTCCCAGCCCTTTCTATCTGTGCAAGGAGCTGAGTCTCCACCTCCTTATTAATACTGGGAGGTCTATAACAAACTCCAATGATAATCTTTGTATTAAGCACACCCATGTACATTTTCACCCATACTGCTGCAGACTCATCACACTCTCCATCAACTAGGTCTTCTTTCACACTCACTTTGAGATCACGTCTCACATAGAGACAGACACCACCACCCCTCCGTTTTACCCTGTCTTTCCAAAAGAGAGCATAGCCAGGAATATCAATAGCCCAGTCATGTAAAGAATGAAGCCAAGATTCATGAACCAATTAAGAACCAATTAAATCATAGTTCTCCTCGTGCACCAGAGCTTTCAACTCACCTATTTTGCTTGACAGACTTCTGCCATTGGTGAACAAACACTTTAATTCATTGTCACATTTTGCACACTTATTTTGGTACAAATAGTACAATTTCCAATGGTTGTTTGTAACATCGGAAGCTTCTTATCCTCTGTCATAACTCTCCCCCCATCTTTCCCCATTCCACCCACCAATAGGGGCTGGCCCCTGTCTGACCTGTCTGCCCCATTATAATGTAATTCACCCTCCCCCCTTAAATCCTAGTTTAAAAACTCCTCCAGCCTTCCCATAAACCTCTCCACTAGCACAACAGACCCCTTCTATTTAGGTGCAAACCATCTTTAGCATATAGGTTTCACCCGAAAGTAAAGTGAGCCCAGTGCTCTAAAAACCCAAATCCCTCCTTCTTACACCAGGTCTTTAGCTTTGCATTCAGCTCTCTAATCTCCCCCTGTCTTTGCTGTGTTGTGCATGGCACAGGTAATATTTTCAGAGAATATCACCTTGGGGGTCCTTTCTTTCAACTTGCAGCCTAGTTCATTAAATTGGTTCTTAAGGAGCCTCCACCTTTCATATAGTCTGTCATTGGTTCCAATGTGGATCAAGACAGTTGGGTCATGCCCAGTCCCTCCCAGTAATTTATCAACCCGGTCCACCGCATGCCGAACCCTGGTACCAGGGAGACAGCAAACTATTTGGTTGAGGTGATCCTGGCAACAAATTATTCTATCAGTTCTTCGGATTATAGAATCCCCAATTAACACCAACTGTTTAGGCCTACCTACAGTTCCCTCACCACCTCTACTAGACGGACTACTCTCCCGGTTGTTAGGGATAGCAGGGACATCTAGGGCTGCAACCTCTGAGCTTGCCACCCCCACATCTTCACTCAACATGGAATATCGGTTTGGGTGTTCAAACCCAGGGCTGGCCTTTCTTTTCTGTGAGCCCCTACCATTCCCTCTGACTGTATTAACCCATCTTTCTACCTTATAATCCTGACTTAACCCTCCACCCTCCCCATTAACCACCTGTTCAGTGAGCAGAGGACCCCTTTCAAGGTTGTCAGTTGTGTCCAGTGTTGCAATTTGCTCCTCCAGATCTCTTATGTGAACTTCCAGAAGGGCAACACGCTCACATTTGTCGCAGCGGTATCCATCATTGGAGCGGTTGCTCCGTTATTGTTTACATGCGACCTTCAATCTTGCTAGCACACATTTTCCCAGTTACAAAAATAATACAACTAATAGAAAATTTTAGATGTTACTTACTGGTTAGAAGACTCCTGTTCAAATCTCCTGTTTTCAACTCTGGTTTTTAACTCACCACTTAGTCAAGGTCCACTTGCTCAGAGATCCAGCAAGCAAAAAGGTGGCAAGCTCAAGAAAGAACAAGCTCAGAAATGAGTCCTGCAGAAAGTAAGACCTGAAGCACCTGTGACCAATTGACCACTCCCCTTAATTAGTAGTCTGAAGGAAGGAAAGAAAGAAAAAAAGGCTATTTAAAAAGGGACAGTAAAGGAGTAAAAAAAAAAAAATATATATATATATATATATATGCAAGGAAAGACCCCCTAAAAATGCAAACAACAATCACCAGCAGTCTAAAGCACAACTGTTTATCACTCTCCACTCCAACTTGCCACTCTTCAGCCTCCAAACAGCAAATCTGGCAAGCTCAGAAATGAGTTCTGCAGAAAGTTATATAGGACCTGAAGCGCCAGTGACCAATTAACCACTCCCCTTAATTAGTAGTCTGAAGGAAGGAAATAAAAAAAAAATTAAAAAAGGCTATTTAAAAAATGACAATAAAGGAGTAAAAGAAAAATATGCAAGGAAAGACCCCATAAAAATGCAAACAACAATCACCAGCAGTCTAAAGCAAAACTGTTTATCACTCTCCACTCCAATTTACCACTCTTCAACCTCCAAACAACAAATCTGCCAGATACAATCCTTGCATCCACCAGCGCCTTTTTTTGTGCGGTTGCAGTAATATTTGTCAGCAATATTTTCATATAGAAATATGAAGATTTAATACTACTTTACACTGGAAGACTAACACTGTGTATTCCAAGATAATGTGTATTCCATGTGCTTGTCTGTGAGAGAGACACACACACAGACTGTTATTGGCAGACTTCCCTATTGTTTGAAATGGAATGTGGATTGTGCCTGCCCCATTGTTAAATGTTAATGACCTTACATTGTTCTGTCCAAATGGCTAGATAATTAGTTTAGGTTAATTATGTTCCTGTATACACTTTCATCTGCATATGCTACTGTAATCAGGCAGAGGGGAGGGATTGTGTACACTGTATGGGAGTGTAAAACTCTGTTTTCATTGGATTGTGAATGTCATGTCCTGTCCTCCACAAGGTCCACCTGGGCGGTAACCTTGTGGGGGAAAACTGTATAAAAGTATGTTTCTTGTTCAATAAAGAGTTCTAGTCCACCCTCGATCTAGAGTTCTGTCTCTTATTGGGGGGAATATGCTACAAGGGATTGCTATGTTCTTCATACTCCCTTGGATAATTACTAAGCTCTTGTGAGAGCTTGTGAAAGAGCTTGTTACTGCTTCTCTCTCTGGGGATAGAGCGGGGTCACCCACGGGAACCTGGAGCCTTGTCGTAGGTCCAGGGTGGGTAGGAGACAGTGAGCCCCAAACCAAGCTGCGGCAGTTCGTGTGATCTGAGGTGTTTATGGTGTCTGGTGGAGTGCTTCGAGCCCTCGGGAATCACTAGGAGCATCCGTGTCAATGGAGGTACCCATTCGGGGTGCCAGTTGATGCATTACAGGGGGTTTAAGTGCACAGTGGGTAAGTGGTTAAATGCATGTCCAAAAAATCACCTAAATTCCATACTAAGCTTAGTGCCCTTAGGTGATAATATCATGACTAACATAACTAAATCCTTTAGCTTTGCACCAATCCTTTAACAAAACATTGAACTCTGCTATCTTTGTTAGTTTTTTTTTTCGAATCAAAGCACATTTTGTACAAATACAGACAAAATACTTGTTGATCCTATCAAACATCTTGTGTCCTTGTAACTTTCTGTATCCTGAAGTGAAATTTTATTGTGATCTTCATTCCCAGCTGTCCTCTGTGGACTACAAAATACCCCCTCCTAATGTTATGGAGACGGGGGAGGGGTGTTCTTTAGTCCAAAACAGGAGGCAAGCCAAGAGTGAAAGTCTTGTTCCACCATGCGTACAGTACAATGAATGAGCATTGTTACGCTAGGGAAGGAATTGTGTTTCTGGCAGGATCACATGGTTTAAATAAAGGACTGGTAAGCTGCAATATATTATGTTTTTGGTTTAAATCGTAACACCGTTATTTTTGAGAAAAAACATTCCCACTCTGGGTGATTTATGTACATTACAAGGATTTTATCCTTATGGGAAAGAGAATCTAATGGGAGTGGTTTCATAAATATCAATCAGCTGTGCACCTGCATTGCATTAATTAGGAAAACTGCTGGGCTTGCATTCCTTGAGACGTGATTTTCTACTGGAAGTATCTCACCAAAAATCACATTTTTGTTGCAGGGGATGCCTGAAATCGGACTTGTATCTTAGGCAGACTTCGATGCAAATTGGTGAGCCAATCACATAAGCAGGAAATTATATTTCTGGGGGGCGTTCGGCATACATTCTTTGTACATTACACCTCCAGGTAGCTATATTGCATTTTATTTTCAGAAAATGACAGAGCTGTAGATTGAATATGACTTGTGTTGCAATTGTATACGCTATATTATTTTTTCTTAATTTTCTATTTCCCCCCACTAAAGTGGAGTTACACTTTAAGTTTTTAACTGTACTTAGAATACCTTTCTTTCCAAACACATTTTGGTCTGGTCAAGAAACATTTTAAACAGGTTTAAGCCTATTTCTGGGGGTAAGTGAAAATCCTCCCTTGTAGAGGGTCTGATTCCCCCCCCACAAGGGTTAAATGTTTATTTAGGTCTAGGGGGCCAGGAAAACTGTATTTTTGTCTTACCATAAAATCCTTTTCGCTGAGGTTCACTGACGGACACAGCTTCAAGTCTTCAGACATAGAAACATAGAATGTGTCGGCACCATTTGGCCCATCTAGTCTGCCCAATATATCTGAATCCTTATGAATAGTCCCTGGCCCTATCTTATATGAAGGATAGCCTTATGCCTATCCCATGCATGCTTAAACTCCTTCACTGTATTTGCAGCTACCACTTCTGCAGGAAGGTTATTCCATGCATCCACTACTCTCTCAGTAAAGTAATACTTCCTCATATTACTTTTAAACCTTTGCCCCTCTAATTTAAAACTGTGTCCTCTTGTGGTAGTTTTTCTTCTTTTGAATATGCTCACCTCCTTTACCGAGTTGATTCCCTTTATGTATTTAAAAGTTTCTATCATATCCCCTCTGTCTCTTCTTTCTTCCAAGCTATACATGTTAAGGTCCTTTAACCTTTCCTGGTAAGTTTTTTCCTGCAATCCATGTACTAGTTTAGTAGCTCTTCTCTGAACTCTCTCTAGAGTATCTATATCCTTCTGGAGATATGGCCTCCAGTACTGCGCACAATACTCCAAGTGAGGTCTCACCAGTGTTCTGTACAGCGGCATAAGCACTTCTCTCTTTCTACTGCTTATACCTCTCCCTATACATCCAAGCATTCTGCTGGCATTTCGTGCTGCTCTATTACATTGTCTTCCCACCTTTAAGTCTTCTGAAATAATTACTCCTAAATCCCTTTCCTCAGATACTGAGGTCAGGACTGTGTCAAATATTCTATATTCTGCCCTTGGGTTTTTACGCCCCAGGTGCATTATCTTGCACTTATCCACATTAAATTTCAGTTGCCAGAGTTCTGACCATTCTTCTAGTTTTCCTAAATCCTTTTCCATTTGGCGTTTCCCTCCAGGAACATCAACCCTGTTACATATCTTTGTGTCATCAGCAAAAAGACAAACCTTACCATCGAGGCCTTTTGTAATATCACTTATGAAGATATTAAACAAAATTGGTCCCAGTACAGATCCCTGAGGTACCCCACTGGTAACCTGAGCTTGTTCTGAATGTTCTCCATTGACTACAACCCTCTGTTGTCTGTCACTCAGCCACTGCCTAATCCACTCCACAATATGGGAGTCCATGCTCAATGACTGCAGTTTATTGATAAGTCTTCTATGTGGGACAGTGTCAAAAGCCTTACTAAAATCTAGACATGCAATGTCTACTGCACCTCCACCGTCTATTATTTTAGTCACCCAGTCAAAAAATCTATAAGATTTGTTTGACATGATCTCCCTGAAGTAAACCCATGTTGTTTTTCATCTTGCAATCCATGGGATTTAAGATGTTCCACAATCCTATCCTTTAATAGGGTTTCCATTAATTTGCCTACTATTGATGTCAGACTCACTGGTCTATAGTTGCTCGATTCCTCCCTACTACCTTTCTTGTGAATGGGCACGACATTTGCCAATTTCCAATCTTCCGGGACGACTCCTGTTACTAATGATTGGTTAAATAAATCTGTTAATGGTTTTGCCAGGTCACCACTAAGCTCTTTTAATAATTTTGGGTGTATCTCATCAGGACCCTGTGACTTATTTGTCTTCACTTTAGACAGCAATCTTAGAACGTCTTCCTCTGTAAAGACACATGCATCAAACGATTCATTAGTCATCCTTTCAAGTGGAGGTCCTTCTCCTTCTTTTTCTTCTGTAAAAACTGAACAGAAGTATTCATTTAGGCAGTCGACTAGCCCTTTATTCTCTTCTACATACCTTCCGTCCTTTGTTTTTAATTTAGTTATTCCTTGTTTTAATTTCCTTTTTTCATTTATATATCTGAAGAATGTCTTATCCCCCTTTTTCATAGACTGAGCTAGTTTTTCTTCTGCCTGTGCTTTAGAAGTTCTTATAACTTGCTTGGCCTCTTTCTGCCTAATCTTGTAGATTTCCTTATCTTCATTGCTCTGGGTTTTTTTATAATTACAAAATACTAGCTTTTTATTTTTAATGATTTGGGCCACTTCTGCTGAGTACCACAGTGGTCTCTTCCTTTTTTTGCTTTTACTGACAAGTCTAATGCAATTTTCTGTTGCCTTCAATAATGCACCTTTTAAGTAGTCCCATTTCTCCTGGACTCCATGTAATCCGTTCCAGTCTGATAAGGACTCATTTATGACTAATTTCATTTTTGAAAAATCTGTTTTTCTAAAATCTAAAACTTTTGTTTTTGTGTGGTGTGACTCTTTCACAGTTCTTATATTAAACCACACTGACTGGTGATCACTAGATCCCAAGGTTTCGCCTACAAGGACATCATATACCGAATCCCCATTTGTGAATACCAAATCCAAAATGGCTTCCCTCCGGGTTGGCTCCTCAACGACTTGTTGCAGAGACAACCCCAATAGGGAATTTAGAATATCTGTACTCCTGGTAGAACTTGCTATTTTGGTTTTCCAGTTTATATCTGGAAGATTGAAATCTCCCATAATGATAACTTCTCCTTTCATTGTCATTTTAGCTATTTCTTCAACTAGTAGTTCATCTAGTTCTTTAACTTGACCAGGTGGTCTATATATCACACCTACACGAGTTACTGCATGATTAGCAAACTGCAACGTAACCCAAACTGACTCTATGTTGGCCTCACCAACTTGTATTAGGTTAGATTTAATGCTATCTTTCACATACAGGGCCACTCCTCCTCCTTTCTTGCCTTCTCTGTCTCTTCTGTATAAAGAGTACCCTGGTATGGTTATGTCCCAGTCATTTCTTTCATTAAACCATGTCTCCGTAACAGCCACTAAATCTACATTCTCAGATGCCATTATTGACCCAAGTTCATTGATTTTTTTACCTAAACTGCTAGCATTTGTAGACAGGATTCTGAGCTTATCATTTCTTAACCTCTGTGCTTCTGACCTGTTCTGGCATTGTTTCGGGGGGCAATTGGACTCTTGTATTTCCACTCTTTTGCCCCCCCTTCCTAGTTTAAATACTCTTTCGCAAATTCTTGGAGTTGTTCACTGAGTACATTTGTTCCTTTGAGAGAAAGATGCAATCCATCTTTTTTGTACAGTTCCTTTCTATTCCAAGTAGAGCTATCATGAGAAACAAAGCCAAATCCTTGCTCTTGACACCATTTACTAAGCCATGTGTTGAACTCCTTTATGCGCCTCTGCCTATCATTCTGAACATTATGCACAGGCAGAACTTCAGAAAATGAAATGGTGGATGCAAAATTCTGTACGTCATTACCAAGTGTGATAAAAGATTTTTTCACCTCTGACACTTCATTGCAAGCCAGGTCATTTGTCCCTAGATGGACAAGAACATCCACGTCCCCTTCCTGCTTTGCTTGCTTAACAATATTAATAATACGTCTTCTATCTCGTCTAGCAGTAGCACCAGGGAGACATCTCACAAAACCATTTTCTTTAAGCTCCACACTTCTTATGATTGAATCACCCAGCAACAGCTGCTTCCTTTGAGACTTCACCACTGGGATTTATGCTCTCTTGCTCTAGGAGTAGGACTAGGCGGAAACCTGGGGCAGTCCCAGAGGGTATACCATCACTTCCTGCTGTAGGACTACAGTTTATAACAAGCAGTGTCAGAAGAACATATAACTCAACCCCAAAGAGGGGCGGGTGCTGTGTCCTTCACAGAAAAGGATTTTACGGTAAGACAAAAAATCCAGTTTTCTCTTTCGTTCACTGACAGACACAGCTTCAAGTCTTCAGACCATTGGCATGTCCCAAATGTCATGTACCTGGGTGTCCTAGAACCGGGAGGTTCCCAGTTTTGCAGCCTGCAGCCTGCAGCCTTGCCTGTTGTGACATCTAGCCTGATGCTTTGCCTTGGACTCACTAGCCCCACCTGCTGCCAGCTGTGAACAATGTACAATTTAACCAGAACATAAATAGCAGCACTTCCTGTTACTCAGTGCCCGTTTGTTTGGATTATCTCCCTGTTGTATGCTCTTTGACTGATTATCGTGTATAAACTTTTGCCTGATTTGTTACTCCTCTTCAGCCTGCCGATTCCGTACTTCACCGCCAGCTTATGTATGACCTCTGCCTGCCTGACCATTCTTTGGATTTCATTTGTATACCGCTTTGCCCAATCTGTTGCCGGCCCGATCTCTCTGACTAGGTTTGTGCCTGAATACTCAGCACTCAGGCTCCACTTTGGACCTTACCTCACAAGTACCTAACACCAAAGCAGTGTTAACATAAGGGGTGGGAAACAACACAGCAAACGCAGAAATCCCAAAGAGGCTAAACATAGCCAACCAGGTAACAAGAGCTCAACTAGGAACAACTAGAGCTCACCACCAGGAAAAATTTTCAACCTCAAGAAGCGGAAGCCTCTGCAAAACTTTGCGGCCAAACACTGCGTCCGAAGATGCAAATACATCCACCTTATAAAATGTTGTGAATGTGTGTACAGACGACCACGTAGCCGCCTTGCACACTTGAACCACTGAAGCCTGATGACGGAAGGCCCAGAAGGCACTAGGCACCCTCGTTGAATGCACTTTAACAGGGAAAGGAGGAACCTGACACTTAGTGGAGTAGGCCTGCACCACCATCTGCCTGATCCACTTGGAAATGGTCGCAGCAGATGTGGCCTGCCCCTTACAAGGTGCATCAGTAAGAACAAATAAAGAATTGGATTTTCAAATCGGTTCAGTCACCGCCAGGTACACCAGTACGTCCTTACCACATCTAAAGAATGCAAGGCAATTTCCTTAGGATGTTTCGGCTTAGGACATAGGGACTGTAACACAATGTCTTCATTCAAATGAAACCCTGAGACAACCTTAGGAAGGAACACCTGACAGGGTCGCAACGTCACCTTGTAACTATGAATCACCAAGTAAGGTGACCGACTGGACAACGCAGCCAACTCTGACAAGCGACGTGCGGAAGTAAAAGCTATTAAGAAAGCCACCTTCTGCGACAAAGTGAGCAGAGGAAGTTCTTAAATATTTTAAAAAGGAGGCTTTTGACGCACCGATAGTATCAAATTTAGATCCCATGGAGGTACCATGTATCGCACCAGAGGAGCCAGATGGCGAACTCCCTTCACAAAAGTGTGAACCAAGGACTGCGCCGCCAGCGGCCTTTGGAAAAAAAAATTTCCAAGGCCGAATTCTGGCCCTTGATGGTGCCCAGAACCAAATGTTGATCTACACCTAATTGTAGAAACTCCAACAGGCGAGACACAGAAAAGGAGCGGGGAGAAACCACACAGGTAATGTACGCCTTCCAAACTTGATAATAAACCTTCCTGGAGGTAGATTTCCTAGTTTTCAACAGCGTAGGAATCACCAACTCCAACAGCCCTCTGGCTTTCAATAGCCAGGCCGTTAAAGCCAGCGACCATAAAGCAGGATGGAAGATTGGTCCCTGAGACAGAACATCTTCCGAAAGGAAGTTTCCAAGGGATGCCTGCTACCAGACTTACCAGGCCTGCATACCAAGACTGGCGAGGCCAGTCTGGTGCCACCAGAACGACTGGAATTCCTTCTACCTCGATTCTGCGTAGCAGTCTCGACAGAAGTTGTATTGGAGGAAAGGCGTAAAGCAGACGATACTGACCCCAAGAAGCCACCAGAGTGTCTGAAGGTGTCGGCCAGAGGATCCCGAGACCCTGACACGAACCTTTGCACCTTCCTGTTGAGACGGGAAGCCAGCAGGTCCACATCGGGGGTCCCCCACCGAAGACACAGTTGATGAAAAACCTCCGGGTGAAGAGACCATTCTCCTGGATCCAACGTCTGCCAACTGAGATAGTCCGCTTGCTAATTCTCTACCCCCAGAATGTGCACAGCAGAAAGGGCCGGAACATATCGTTCTGCCCACCTCAAGATGCTGACCACTTTCCGGGCTCCCCAGGGCACTCTTTATGCCCCCTTAATGATTGACATATGTCACAGCCGTAGCATTGTCCGATTGTATCCGCACAGTGCAGACAATCCATCCATTGAGACAAAGTCTGATCGCCTGAATTTCCAGGATGTTGATCGGCAACCAGGACTCCTCCCAAGTCCAGACACCTTGGGCCGAACACACTCCCAAAACACCTACCCATCCGGACAAACTGGCATCCGTGGTGATTACAGTCCAATACAGGGGAAGAAAGGATTTTCCCCAGACATAGGGCCAGGGAGCGGAACCACCATAGAAGAGACTCCCTCAAACCTCGACTCAACAGGATCAGATTGTCCAATGACAGGGGATCCTTGTCCTTATGATCAGAATCTCCCTTTGCAAGGGTCTGGTTTGGAACTGCGGAAACTGAACCGCCTCGAAGGTGGAGACTATCAGACCCAGCACTTGCATGCAAGTCCTGAGTGATGATCTATGGTTGGCCAACAGGAGCCAAACAGCATCCTGTAGCTTCAGAAGATTTGTCTGAGGAAGAAACACCCGGGTTGACACGGAGTCCAGCGTCAGACCTAAGTAGTCCAGCTTTGTGGACGGAGACAGTGCCAATTTCTGAAAATTCAGTGTCCACCCAAACTCCTGCAGATTTCGCACTGTAACGTTCGAGTTGACTTTTAGAGCCGAGAAAGACTCTACACGCAGAAGCAGATCGTCCAGGTAACCTAGTACTGCAATCCCCTTCTGCCGTAACAAGGCTAACACTGGAGCCAAAACCTTTGTGAACACCCGAGGAGCGGGGGCGAGACCAAAGGGTAATGCCATTAATTGAAAGTGCTCCTTGCTCACGGCAAAACAAGGAAAATGCTGATGCCCGACATATATTGGAATATTAAGGTAGGCGTCCTTAAGATCGATAAAAGCCAGCAGATCTCCTTGATGAAGGAAAGCTTATACTGTGCGGATGGACTCCATCTGTATTTCTGAAGTAGTTCAGAGCCTTAAGATCCAAGATCAGACAAACCTTGCCTTCCTTCCTGGGAACTGTAAACAGATTTGAATAAAAACCTTGGAAAAACTTTCAGACTCTGAAACCGACACAATAACTCCTTGTGCTAACAGGTCCTGCACTGCTCCGTAGAGGCCCTGTAGCCGCTTTGGAGACAGGCGTAAGTCAGAAGGAAAGAACTTTGCCAGAGGCAAGGACCAAAACTCGATCTTGTAACTGAACCGAACCAGTTCGTGGACCCATTTGTCCTGATTGAGCAAGGTTCACGGACCTGGAAAGAAGCAAAGACGTCCCCCCCACCCCAGACGCGGGTAAGGGCGCCCCCTTCAGACTGTAGAACAACAACTGCTTGTTTGCAGAACCAGAAGTGCCTGCTTTGGACTTACCATTCCAGGGTCTTTTGGAGCCTCCCGCAAAGATACTGATGGAAAGGCTGCTTGTGAGCCAAAAAGAAGGGACCCTGCTTATGGCAAGGTTCCATGCCCTTAGCAAACTGCGGAAACAACGTACTCTTGCCTCCCCTATGACCAATAATAATCTCTTCCATAGAGGCACCGAACAGATGGTCACCTACAAAAGGAAGATTAGTCAGCACCTTTTTAGAAGCCTGATAAGCCGACCAGTACTTCAACCAGATCATGCAGCGAAGGATAACAGCCGTCACCGAAACCCCGTCGGCCAAAGGGGCTGCACCCAGGGATGCATCACAAATATACTGTAACCCCTGGATCAACTAATCTGCCAGGTCCGCCAGCTCAGCTGGGTGTTGACTCCAGGTCCTGGTGAAAAGTCTTAGCTCATTCCAATAAACTCTGGGATACCAAGGTGATAGCAAACATTGGTCTGAAAATTGAACAAGCCATGGTGAAGAGGTACCGGGCCAGAGACTCAGCTCTTTTGTCCATGGGGTCCTTAAAGATGGAGAATCCTCCATTGGCAAAAGTGTGGCCTTATTTACCCTGGAAACCTGCGAATCGACAGTGGAATGGTTCGTTTCTTCAGAAGAGACTCTTCAAAGGGATATCTCCTAGCAAAACGCTTAGGCATTCCAACTATGCGTTTCAGGGAACCCCACTGACTAATGACAATCTAGCCAAAATAGGTAGGAAAAGGGAACACCTTAGTCACCTTGGAAGATTTGTGGGTGCCAAACTGCACCGGCGTCGCTGACTCAGCAACAAAGTTTCCCGCACTGACACAATTAGGGCCTTAGTGCTTTTTCATGTACAGCTGCAGAGGAGGTGGACTCACCCTCACTATTAAAGCACTCAGCATGCATGGACGCAGACCCAGTGGGCTGACTCTTGTCCGCAGCGGCCAAATCCACCCCAGAGTCTGAGGAAGCAGAGGATAGAGTTGAAGGCGGGGGGACGTTTCTTGGCAGGCCTCCTTTGCAGGGCCAAGTCTACTTTGGCTAATAGCGACTGCAGGGCTGCCGTCATGGCTGCCAGGGCAGACTTGGAACCAGAGGGTCCCGCAACTTCCAGGAGTGGATCAGGTGGTGAAACGCGCTCCATAGGCTCCATGATCATAAAGGGTTAAAAGGAACCACACTGCTCAGCAAAAAAAAAAAAAGGAGGCCCCTCCCCCCTGTGCACCACAAGAATCAGTGCACTCACGGCACTGTATACAGCAGAGGAAGGATAGGATACCCCCAGAGACTCACCACCCGAGTTGGAGAGCGCCAAAATGGTCTGCCACACTGCTGGATAGCGGAAGAGGAAATGCTGACCTGACACTAAAGACCCCCGCAGCCTCAGCACTGCATCAAACTACAGGAAAATGGCCGCCATTGAAACTATGGGGAAACCAAAAACATGGCCGCTAGACTACACAAACATGGGCGCCGAAGCCGGGAATACAGAATTCACGGCAAAATGGTGGCACCACGCGGCACTGCAAGGGACCCTGGACCCCACAGAAGACAAAAGACCTCAGGAGGGGACCCCCCACGCAGCACTCCAGGTACAGACTAGAGATCGACCGATTATCGGCAACACCGATATATCGGGGCCTGATATGCACTTTCCCCGATATATCGGAATTGGCCTTTGGATTTACTGATATTGCCGATATTTTCATGACGTCATTGCGTATGTTGCCCGCACATATTCTGCCTTCTAACACCGCCTCCCACACCTGCGCGGCCCATACGTGACGTCATTTCACCACGCCCTGCACATGTTTTCTGCCTTAAGACCGCCTCTCACGCCTCGGACAGCCTCATGTGCAGTCAACTGCAGTCCGGTCTGGTCACGGTGCCAGCCATCCACCCACCCACATGCCCTGGCCTCAGCCACCCACCACAGGGTGCCAGCCGCCAGTCATCTGGCCCACAACAGAGTAGGGTGCCAGCTGGCCAGCATCCAGCCACGCACCCCACAACCGGGTTCGAGCGAGCAAGCAAACCAGCAACCCAGATGACACCAAGCCAGCCACCCGCCACCGTGACTAGTGACCACACAGTCTTCCAGCAAGCCAGCCACCCACAACAGGCCGTGGTAAGTGACACCAAGCCAGCCACCCACACAACAGGGTGACCCCCAAGCCAGCCACCCACCACAGTTTTCCAGCAAGCCAGCCACCCACCACAGTGTTCCTGCAAGCCAGCCACCCACCACAGTGTTCCTGCAAGCCAACCACCCACAACAGGGTGACACCAAGCCAGCAACCCACCACAGTGTTCCTGCAAGCAGCCACTCACCACAGGGTGACACCAAGCCAGCCACCCACCACAGTGTCAGGTATCAGCCACCGACCCACAAGGATGCCAGCAACTCAGCAAGCCACCCACACTGCCAGGCATCACCCACCGACCCACAACAGGGTGTCAGCAACTTCAGCAAGCCATTTTTTTATCTTTTTTGTGTCTTTCAAATTGAAATGGAGATGAATGAGGAGAGAAAAAGTAAAAGTGTGGTCTGGGACTATTTCTGTAAGTGGGGGGGGGGGGGGGGGGAATGGCGCTGCCTAATGGCAAAATGGATATATTGTATAAGATGGCAAGTATCAATATATAAATATGGAAATAAATATGTATATAAAGTGACTAAGTGCTAATATATAAGTCTGTAATCCAAAAGAAACCAAAGTATATAAAGCAAAGATGATATACAATATATAAGCTGTATATATAAATAAATTATTGAAATATCAATAGATCAAAGTGGCATGTGCGTGGGTGTCCAAAAGTGACAAGTGCACATATATATATATATATATATATATATATAAACATGACAAAATATAAACTTAACCAAATATGAAATGAATAAATAAATATACTGGATAAAAAGGTGACTACGGTGCAGGTAATGGAATAGGATGGTAGATAGTAATATAAAGTGACTTGGTGCAAAATACTTAAATAAGATGGTGGATGATAATTATAAAGTGATTTGGTGATAAATTATATTTGGAATAGATATAAATGGTGATTAGGTGACTAAAAAGTCCAATAATTAATGGGAAGCGGGTGGCAATCTTCGTGTAGATATTACACACTGAGTGACCCCGTGGTGGGTGGTGAGGTGCTACGTGACCCCTTTCGTAGGTAGCCCACTCACCAGAAATATCCACCCCACACAGGGGTATAGAGCAGGTATGTAAATGGATGGTGCTCCTGTAGGTAGTTCCTTATTCCCTCTGTGGGTCCTGGGATGGACGTACTTGAGGGTCCCTGGGTGGTCCTGGGCTAAGGAAGGATTCCTAGAGGAAGATGGCTTAGGTCTGGTGGGATCCTGTCAATATGGGATGGTAGCTCCAAGATTCCACGGTAGGTTAGCTCGTTTCAGTGGGACGGGTAATGTGCATCAAAAGCGGTATGAAATGAGGGAAAGGCACATAGTGTAATACTTCTGCGGAATTGACTCTATATCTGGACACTGAAAAGCAGTCTTGTTTCATGTAATGGCAGTTCGGGCACTGACCACAAGATGGCAGCAGCCATTAGTGATAGCCGATCCTGGAAGACTATTGGGACTATTTCTCGTCTCAACCTTCTCCAGGAAAAGCAGCAGTGTATAACACATGTACAAACAACATAAGCATGGGATCAGTAACTGCAAAAAACAAAAATATATCAAATCTTTGCGCCCATCTAAGAGTTCATCATATTGTATTATATCATGCAGCACAGAAAAAACAAAATGAATACCAATGTGATTTTGAAATACCTCCTCCACTATCCCAGGCAACAATAACAGATAGGTCTCTGAAAAAAAAAACAGGTGTCACTGTCTAGATTCAGATGGAAGATCCCAACTGCTGGACAGAGTAATCACAGAGATGATGGTCACTGATAACCAGCCATTTACAATGGTGTCTGACTCAGGATTTAAGTGGTTGATGTCCATACTTGGGGCAAGCTACACACTGAAGAGTGAGAAGTATTATCAAACAGAAATGCTGGAAAAGATTCACCAAAAGGTCGTTGACAAAGTAAAGGCTATGCTGCAACCAGAGAATGCTTGCAACTCACTCTCATTCACGACTGACTGCAGCTCAGGACAATCAGAGTCAGAGTCACTAATGATACTTACATGCCACTTCATTGAAAGCGGATGGACAAAAAGGCAATTGGTGTTGGATACAAAAGTGATGCAAGGATCCGACACTGAGTACAGTAGAGAAATGTTTCTAGACAAGCTAGAAGACTGGGGAATCAACAAAGACCGAGTGATGCTTGTTCTACTTTGAGACAGTTGAGCAAACCTGCGGAAAGGAATGAGGCTTGATGATATGTCATACCTCAGTGTCATGGCACACAACACCTTCCAACTTTCAAATGATGGTCTGTCAAGCCAAAGAGCTTTGATTGATACAGAATCTCACAAAAGTGAGTACACCCCCCACATTTTTGTAAATATTTTATTATATCTTTTTATGTGAAAACACTGAAGAAATGACACTTTGCTACAATGTAATGTAGTGAGTATACAGCTTGTATAACAGGGTAAATTTGCCGTCCCTTTAAAATAACTCAACACACAGCCATTAATGTCTAAACCGCTGGCAACAAAAGTGAGTACACCCCTAAGTGACAATGTCCAAATTGGGCCCAATTAGCCATTTTCTCTCCCCGGTGTCATGTGACTCGTTAGTGTTACAAGGCCTCTGGTGTGAATGGTGTAAATGGGGAGCAGGTGTGTTAAATTTGGTGTTATCACTCTCAATCTCTCATACTGGTAATTGGAAGTTCAACATGGAACCTCATGGCAAAAAGCTCTCTGAGGATCTGAAAAACCTACTGTTAGTAGACCGGTAATGATGTTTCTATGAGCCTTCCAGGACGGCCAATGCATGAGAGATGATAGGCTCCTCCCTACTGGAAACACAATCCATTTACAATTTGTTAAAAGGCCCCACCCTTCCCCTTGCCCCTCAGTTGCAAAAGAGTATCTTCCACAACCAATTCCAAGGGAAGAGTTCTTATAATCCTATAGGTACTTACCACCTATGTTATACATTCTTACCACACCCTTTTAACAGGGTGGGAAGTAGGCCGGCCGTCCTGGAAGGCTCGTAGAAACACCGTTACCGGTCTACTAACGGTAGGTTTTCTCACCTCATCTTCCAGGACGGCCAACACATGAGAGGATAATAGATTACCCATAGGCCTACCTTAGGGTGGGACCACTGCCTGTAAGACCTTTCGGCCAAAGGCTAGGTCTTGTTGAGACAGTACTTCTACACGGTAATGTTTCAGGAACGTGTCATGACTGGACCAGGTGGCTGCACTGTGGATCTGTTCCCAAGATGCTCCAGCCTTCTCGGCCCAGGACGTAGCTAGAGCTCTTGTTGAGTGTGCTTTTAGCTTTGTTGGGGCAGGGACACCTGAGACCTCATAAGACATGGTCATTTCTTGTCTGATCCACCTAGAGACTGAAGGTTTTGAGGCCTGCAGTCTCCTTCTGGGCCCAGAATAGAGGACCAAAGGATGATATGATCTCCTAAAGTCTTTGGTCCTCTCTAAATAAGTGAGAAGACATCTTCTCACATCAAGACCGTGAAATTTCTTTTCTTTTTATATCGTTGGGATTATCACAAAAGGATGGTAGATTTATTTCCTGTGCTCTGTGAAATGAAGATGCCACTTTGGGCAGATACAAGGGACCTTGCTTAAGGACAATCCTGTCTGGAAAAATTAACATAAAAGGTTCTTTTATATAAAGAGCTTGTAGATCCTCTACTCTTCTAGCTGTTGTGATGGCTAGCAAGAAGGCTAATTTAAGTGATAAATACTTAAGGGACACCTATTTTATAGGTTCAAAAGGGTTACTAGATAACGCCTCTAGTGCCCTCGTCAGGTCCCTAGGAGGGAACCTGTTTCTAACAATAGGGGTAGCCCTTTGTCTAGCCAACAAAAATCTTTTGACCAATGGCTCTTTTGCCAGACTTGTTTCCAAAAATATCGAAAGAGCCGCTATTTGTACCCTAAGGGTGTTTTTAGTTGCCACACCCTTATCTACTCCATCTTGTAAAAATTCCAAAATCATAGGAATAGAGGTGGAGGCAAAGTTCCTTTGCCTACGCTAGGTAAAAATTTTTTTCCAAATTTTAAGATATATACTTCTAGTGACCGGTTTTCTGCTCAGTAAGAGCGTGTCCACTACTCTGTCTTAGCAACCCTTCATAATTAGTTGCTGGCGCTCACTAACCAAGCTGTCAGATGGAAGAATTCTGGTTTCGGACACAGAACCGATCTCTGAAACAGCAGGTCTGGGAGATTTGGGAGTTCCCATGGGGAAGCTACTGACATGGCTTTCAAAGTTGCAAACCATGCTCTCTTTGGCCACCAGGGGGCAATTAGAATAAGTCGCAGACTCTGAGACCGACTTAATTTCTGTAAGATTCTGGGAATTAGAGCCAGGGGAGGAAAGGCATAAGCCAGGTTGAACTGCCATGGTTGAGCTAGGGCGTCCAAACCCGACATCCCTTTCTGCCGTGTAGGGGAGAAGAATCTCTTTACCTTCCAGTTTTGCAGGGTGGCAAATAGATCTATCTCCGGATACCCGAATCTTTGGACCACTGACTGGAAAATTTTGGGATTCAGTTCCCATTCTCCTTCTTTTATGGGGAGACGACAGAGGAAATCTGCTTGCCAGTTGTTCTTCCCCTTTATGTGAATGGCCATCAGGGAGATTATCTTACCTTCGGCCCAACCAAGAATTTCCTTGGTCAGTGCTAAGAGGGAATTTGACCTGGTACCCCCTTGGCGATTTAGGTAGACGACAGTTGTGGTATTGTCGGACAGGATCTGAACTTCCTTGCCTAAGATGGAGCTTTCAAATGCTTTCAGAGCTTCCCCCACTGCTTTCAGCTCCCTGAAGTTGGATGAGGTCTGGGCTATTTGTTCGTCCCAGATCCCCTGAGCTTGGGCCCCTTCCAGGTGCGCCCCCCATCCCCATGTGCTGGCGTCTGTGGTGATCTTTACAGGGATCCACTGACCCCAGGGCCTGCCTTTTCCCAGATTGTTCGGGTCCAGCCACCACTCCAGTGATACCTGAACATGAGGAGTGAGGTTGACGGTCTCGTGTGTAGACTCTATCCTCCTGTTCCAGGAGAACAGGTGGAAGAATTGAAGGTCTCTTGCGTGGAGTTGAGCCCAAACAACCGCTGGGATGCTGGCCAACATGAGTCCTAGGATTCTTAGGATTTCTCTCCTGGAACAAGAGGGTGCGTTCTTGAGAGCTCCTACTGAAGAGACTATTTTCCACTTTTTGCACTGGAAGAAAGAGTCTCGGTACCCTTGAGTCTACATGGTACCCCAGATAGGTTTGAGTCTGGGTTGGTTCCAGGGAAGATTTCTCTAGGCTGACTAGCCAGCCCCGTTTTTGTAGGAATCTTATCACCTGCCAGGTGTCTAGGTTCACCTGTGCTGCTGACTTGCCAAAAATCTGTAGGTCATCCAGATAGGGGATTAAGGCTATCCCTTGGAGGTGGAGATGGGCTACCGCATCTGCCAGAGTTTTTGTGAAAATTCTTGGGCTAGCTGCCAGCCTAAAAGGAGGTGCCCTGACCTGCCAGTGTGCTGTTCCCTCTTTGGTAACTACTGCAAATCTCAGAAAGGGCTGGTGTTCCTGATGAATAGGAGCATGCAGGTATGCATCTCTGAGATCCAGGGTAGTCGTGAAAACATCTTTCAATAGGTTCTTCCGAACTGAGTTGATGGTTTCCATTGAAAACTTTTTGTATAGTAAAAACTTCTTCAAGTTTTTTAAGTTTATTATGAGGCAATGTTTTCCTGAGGGTTTGGGGGACCACAAACACATGGAAGTAACAGGGACTATTACTAACTGCTCTGCCATTATTTGAATTCCTTGTAGCAGGGATTCCCTTTTTTGAACTTCCATGGGGGGATGGGTAAGGGTTATTGTTACGGGGGGTATCGATGTGAATTGTAGGCGATACCCTTCTTTTATGAGGGAATGAATATAAGGGGTTACTGAGATTTCTTCCAATTTGGGCAGGAATTGGCCTAGTCTGCCTCCCACTTTAATTCTGGCGTCACTTATTATCTCTTGCGCCAGAAGCGGGAAAAAGCAAAAGGTTTCTTTGCCTCCCTTTCCCAAAGCCCCATTTTTAGCAGGTTCTTTTCTGGCTCTCTGCTGTCTTTGTTCTGGAGGGCCACGAAAAAATGTTCTGCCTCCATCCTTTTTGGGTTTGGCAGGAAACTTTTTCCCCTTTTCTGAGGATCTGGTTAGCACATCATCTAAACCTGACCCAAAGGGCAATGAGCCCTCAAAAGGGAAAACCACAGAGTTTGGTCTTTGAAGTGAAGTCGCCTTTCCATTCCTTAAGCCAGATGGCCCTTCTGGCAGAATTCAGAAGAGCCCCTGCCTTTGCTGAGGCTATTACTGACTCCATAGCAGCGTCCGCCAGGTAGGCAACCGCTTTACCTATCACTGACAGGGAGTCCTGTAGGTCTTGGGTTTTTACCCGAGGCAAGTGTTTGTTCAGTCTATCCACCCAACAGAAAGCATTTCTTGCTACACAAGAAGCTGCTAGGGCTGGGGCCATTGCTGAGGCGTTGGCATCCCAAGCCTTTCTCAGTAAGGACTCTGCCTTGCGGTTCATGGCATCTTTTATATTGCCTGTATCCACAAAGGAGAGGTCAGGCCTTTTTGTTACTTGAGATAGTGGGGCATCTAGCTTGGGGTTTTTTAGAAACCTTTCCATTTCCTCATCCTTAAAGGAAAATCTTCTTTTCCAATACTTTGGTTTGACCAGCCTACTTTCAGGATTAATCCTTTCAGGGACTGATGCACAGGTACAACTCTAGAGGGGCTCTTTCCTAGACCCTTATACATTCTGTCCTGTGCTGAAGTTTCCTTCGGGGGTTCAGGTATCTCTTCTGAGGCATAAATGACCTGAAGGAGTCCCTGCATATTTTCCAACCCGAATAAATTCCTATTTGATCCTGAGTCCTCGGGTTCTTCTGAGTCCCTATCTCCCTCACCTTCTGAACTGATTTGGGAGTCTAAGCATTTTTTTCTCCATTGTCAACCTTACTTCCTCCCTGGGCTGAGTTGAGGGGAGGCTTTGGGATACTGCTAAGCACCCTGAAGGCCCAGCCCTGGAAGCTGAGCTTTCTTATGAGGAAACACCTTCTATAAAGGAAGGCTCACTGGACTCTGTGACTTTAGGTGGAACTAATGAGGAACGAACTGACTGAATTGTAGTCAGCATTTCTTCCTGGACAGATTTAAAAAAATCTTTCATTAGCCCAGAAACTTCTTTTCCTGCTAATTTATAAATGCATTTATAACAGAAGGGCTTAGTGTGGGAGCTGGGTAGTCTAACCCTGCAATTACCACACTTTTTTGAGGTACCAGTGCCTGTTGCTAAGGGGGGTACAGTAGTGGAGGTTTCTTGTGAACCGCTTTGGGACTCTGGAAGAAAGGATACAGACAAAAGACAGGGTATCACTCTTCCATAACAAAAAAATGGACCGTAGAAAGGACAGAATATAAGTCCGACTAGGGTCACGGGAAAGGACTTTCCAGGGTTTTTGTTAACACCAGCAGTTTAACAATGCAATGACATAATCAGCACTTACCCAATTCCAACCTGGGTTTTGCTACAGTCACCTGGACCGGCCTTCCCTCCTCCTTCTCCGGGAGGTGGGTTGTAGTGGGCTTAATTTCCCCCGCAGCTGTCCGGGCTCCTGGGGCCTGGGAGCCTCCTTTCCCGCTAGCCAGCGGGTCCAGGATCTCCTCCACATTGCTTCTTCTCTTCCGCATCGCGCTGCGCATGCTCCGCCCCGACGTAACGCCGGAAGTTCCGGTTTCAGAGCGAGGCTTGAGATGCCTGTCCGGCTGACTTTTCGAAAATCCTAGCCGTGGAGGAGACCTGCTGGAGCCAGAGACAAGCATAGAGGGGCACCCTTGGAGACCGACGGCTTGTGCAAAACAGAGGGGACCTGTGAGAAGCCTGAGGAGGCGGCAGGTAGATTGCAGCTCTCACCGGCATTCCTGAACCTGGCTCACAGGGGGACCGTCAGACTTCCATGTCTTCAGGTCAGTGAAAAACAACAAACGTTTCGCTGTAGGAAGAAACACAATCTAAACTGAGGGGCAAGGGGAAGGGTGGGGCCTTTTAACAAATTGTAAATGGATTGTGTTTCCTGTAGGGAGGAGCCTATCCTCTCTCATGCGTTGGCCGTCCTGGCAGGGGAGGTGAGAAAAAAGAATCGTTTCTCTACATAAAGATGCCCTAGGCTATAAGAAGATTGCCAAGACCCCGAAACTGAGCTGCAGCGCAGTGGCCAAGACCATACAGTGGTTTAACAGGAAAGGTTTCACTCAGAACAGACCTCGCCATGGTCAACCAAAGGAGTTGAGTGCACATGCTCAGCATCATATCCAGAGGTTGTCTTTGGAAAATAAACGTATGAGTGCTGCCAGCATTGCTGCAGAGGTTGAAGGGATGGGAGGTCAGCCTGTAAGTGCTCAAACCATACCCCAGACACTGCATGAAATTGGTCTGCATGGCTATCGTCCCAAAAGGAAGCCACTTCTAAAGATGATGCACAAAAAAGCCTGCAAACAGTTTGCTGAAGACAAGCAGATTAAGGACATTACTGGAACCATGTCTTGTGGTCTGATGAGACCAAGATAAACTTATTTGGTTCAGATGGTGTCAGACATTTGTGGCGGCAACCAGGTGAGGAGTACAAAGACAAATGTGTCTTGCCTACAGTCAAGCATGGTGGTGGGAGTGTCAAAGTTTGGGGCTGCACGAGTGCTGCCGGCACTGGGGAGCTACAGTTCATTGATGGAACCATGAATGCCAACATGTAATGTGACCTACTGAAGCAGAGCATGATCCCCTCCTTTCAGAGACTGGGAAGCAGGACAGTATTCCAACATGATAATGACCCCAAATACACCTCCAAAACGACCACTGCCTTGCTAAAGAAGCTGAAAAAGGTGATGGACTGGCCAAGCATGTCTCCAGACCTAAAGCCTATTGAGCATCTGTGGGGCATCCTCAAACTGAAGGTGAAAACATCCACTAGCTCCGTGATGTCGTCATGGAGGAGTGGAAGAGGACTCCAGTGGCAACCTGTGAAGCTCTGGTGAACTCCATGCCCAAAAAGGTTAGGGCAGTGCTGTAAAATAATGGTTGACAAACAAAATATTGACACTTTGGGCCAAATTTAGACATTTTGACTTAGGGGTGTACTCACTTTTGTTGCCAGAGGTTTAGACATTAATGGCTGTGTGTTGAGTGATTTTAAAGGGACAGCAACATTTACACTGTTATACAAGCTGTACACTCTCTACTTTACTTTGCAGCAAAGTGTCATTTTTTCAGTGTTTTCACATGAAAAGATATAGTAAAATATTTACATAAATGTGAGGGGTGTACTCACTTTTGTGAGATACTGATTATGTTTTGAGAAGCATGAACAGATTAAAAATGTTGTGCTTGCAAGTCTTTTGGATCCTCAATACAAGAACAATGCTTTCTCTTCTGATGATGTATTGGCTAAGGCAAAACAATGGCTGATAGAAGATATTCAACAGGAGGTGCAGGAGGTTCCTGCCGAAAAGACAAGTCCAGATCACTATTTTTATAATATGAAAGAGCAGCATGCTGCAAAAACAGAAAAATGTCCAAAAATATGTAAACAAACAGAAGAGAACCTTCTTCACTGTGGTCGAATTGATCAGGATATTTTCAGTGTTTTATTGGGGCCTCATGCGGAGGATTCAAGTTTTTCTGAATCTGCAATAATGAGCCCGGATGATGAACTTCATCTCTATTTGAAGGAACCAGTAATTGACAGAAGAAGTGATCCTCTTCAGTGGTGGAAAGAAAATGAGGCATGCTACAAAAGACTTGGTTCCCATGCTAGAAGATACCTCTTTCTCTCTGCTCCTCTGTCCTCTTCTCCTTCTGAGCATGTTTATGAAGTGGCAGTATTATATGAACAAAACAGAAGCCCTTTAACAGGTGACCATGGACATGCTGCAATGTTCTGCTTTCTGCAGTATAATATTGTTCTACTTAACTGGGAGTATTGAAAAGAGTAGTGTCCACTCAAATCCACTGTGTAGCTGTTGCCTAACTTTTTTTCTAGCAGTTTAGCACTGACTGCCATACTGCAGAGGTAGTCCACTGACTCCAGTCCAATCCACTGTGTAGCTGTTGTGTTGCCTAGCTTTTTTTCTAGCAGTTTAGCACTGACTGCCATACTGCAGAGGTAGTCTACTGACTCCAGTCCAATCGACCGTGTAGCTGTTGCCTAGCTTTTTTTCTAGCAGTTTTGCACTGACTGCACTGCAGTAGTGATTTAAAATTATTGCAGTAAATGAGTGCACTACTGCAGCAGTTATCAGAATGATATGAAACTAAATGTCCCTGCAATTGAAGTTTTCCTATCAGTTCTCATGCAGTTAAAGAGGAAGTAAACCCTCCTCTGCAAGTTGTACCTATAGGTAAGCCTATGATAAGGCTTACCTATAGGTACTGTACATATCTCCTAAACATGTACTGTTTAGGAGATATTTACCTTAAATGCAGCCAGTGACATCACTGGCGCATGCGCTCTGAAGGAACGGCCGCTGGTGCCGTTCCTTCAGAGCCCTGTGCTGTGACCATAATCGCGGGAGTGACGTAATCGCGGGTCCAGCCAATCAGATGGCCGGATGCCACGAACTATGAAGAAGGGTGACAGAAAATGTCACCCATGGGAGAGGTGAGCGGTCGGGGCTTCGTTGTAAGGCAAGTATATCATAATGAGCTAGTATGCATACTAGCTCATTATGTGTTTATCTTTCAAGTGTACTTTAAAAAAAAATCTGAGGTTTACAACCTCTTTAAGGTGTGAAAAACGAGCCCTTAATGTTAAAATTGTTAATAAATAAAGTTTTACATGTTCAGTAACATATTGTGTCGAAAATGGTGTTTATTTTCCAAAATTTTAAATGTACAAAAATATCAGCTGATACCGATATGCGATCGTCAAAATATTGGTATCGGTAACGGAAAAACTATATCAGTCGATCACTAGTACAGACACCCCCACCAGGGGACAGGTAGCGGTGACACCCACTATTTCTCCGACTCAGCACCTTACAAGGCCCCTCAGTCAAAAAAAAAAACGATGAGGACACCTACACAAGGAGGAAAAATATGGGTAGGAGGGAGGACACAGGAGGGTCCTACCATCCCCGGGAAGAGCCCACGACCACCCCAACAATTCTGTAGGAAAGGAGGGGGGACACTACTCACTATACCATGGTCACCAGGCGGGCGCTACTGCACCATCTTGGAATGGGGGTGTTGCAGCCTGAGGTACGCTGCGACTCTGTTTAGGACTGTTGTCATGACCAGGGCTATGCGACCTTGCGAGGTGTTTCACTTGCCGGCTAGCCCCCGTCCAATGGGGCTATGTCGCGGCCAACCTAGCAAGGAGCGAATAGTTGGGTCGCACTCGCAGGCCAGACTGGGAAGGCCATAAGGATCTAGAATATCCAGTGTCCAGTGTGTCACCCAGTCCGGCTGTTGCTTGTAGTTCACACAGGAACAGTTGATTGTAGTTCGCACAGGAACAAAAATAATAATTAAAAAAAAAACAGTACAAAATTCCATTTAAATAATAGGAAAAATGCCAGGACTGCAGATCCCAGCAGAGAGCCAGATCCTTACTCCTGACTATGCAGAAAATAAACTTGAGTTCTACAGCAGGAAGTGTTGGTATACCCTCTGGGAATGCCCCAGGGGTATAACCAAAAATGTTTCTGCCTAGTCCTACTCCTAGAAAAAGCATAAAGCCCAATAGTCTGAAGACTTGGAGCTGTGTCCGTCATTGAACGAAAGAGAAAACAGAATTTTTGTAAGAACGTACCGTAAAATTATTTTCTCGGAGTCCTCCGACAGTCACCGCCCACTCATACAGCCTTCACTTATGGGTATTGTCCTTATCCACAGGGGTGAACTAGGCAAAAGATTTTGTTAAAATCATACATAAAATCATTTGCATGTACACACCCACAGGGGGCTGTCACTCTGGACCATACCCTCATGCTAGCAGCATTCCCAATTCAGTTTGGTAGCAAGCAGTACATAGAGCCAACAACCCCAAAAAGAGGGGCGGGGGCGGCGACTGTCAGAGGACTCAGAAAAGAATTTTACGGTAAGTTCTTACAAAAATTCTGTTTTCTCTTACGTCCTCTGACAGTCGCCGCCCACTCATACAGTCTTCACTTATGGGACGTTCCAAAGCAGTGTAGGACTTGAGGGGTGGGAAACGCAACCGTCCCAAAGGCAACGCAACCCAGGTCAGAGAAAAGAACCTTATCTTCAAGATAAAGTCAAAACACTGGGTAACAGGAAAGCTCAACATGAGCAAACAAAACCCAGGAAGGCAAAAAACCAAGGGATTAATCCCCAACAGGAGGGGACAGGCGCAAACTGCCATGTCACCCCTAAAGTACAGCCGCACCCAGAACTTTGCGGCCAAAGGAGGCATCGGCCGATGCCAAAACATCAAGTGTGTAAAATATGGTAAAGGTATGCACGGGCGACCAAGTCGCTGCATTGCACACCTGGGACACTGAAGCCCGATGGCGAAAAGCCCAAGAAGCACTCACCGCCCTGGTAGAGTGCGCTGTGACAGGGAAGGGTGGAACCCTATCCCTAAGCGAATAGGCCTGCACAATCGTCTGCCTGATCCATTTAGAAATGGTTGCCGCAGATGCAGCCGTACCCTTCCGAGGGCCCTCAGGACGGACGAAGAGAGAATCCGACTTTCTGAGGGAGTCGGTAGACGACAGGTAGACCCTGATCGCCCTCACAACATCCAAGGGATGCAAGGCAAACTCCTTAGGATGCCTAGGCTCCGCACACAGCGAAGGCAAAACAACATCCTTCTTGAGATGGAAATCAGAAACCACCTTCGGAAGGAAGGATTGATGAGGTCGTAAGACCACCTTGTCCTTTTGGACAACCAGTTAGGGAGAGCGGCAGGACAAGGCTGCCAACTCCGACACCCTGCGAGCAGATGTGATAGCCACTAAAAAGGCAACTTTTCGTGACAGTGCCTGCAGAGTAATTTCCCTGATAATTTCAAAGGGAGGGCGTTGTAAAACGGACAGGACTAGAGTCAAGTCCCAAGGAGGTAATGGCGCTCACCTAGGGGGAGCCAGATGACGTACTCCTTGAACAAAGGTGCGGATCAAAGGAATTTGACGCCAAGGGACGCTGGAAAAGAATAGCCAGCGCCGATAACTGACCCTTAACAGTGGTCAGCGCCAAACGCTGATCCACACCAGATGGCAGGAAGGCTAACACCCTCGCCACCGAAAAGGAGCAAGGATGGAAACCCTGTGATTCACACCAGGCGAAATAAGCCTTCCAGGTACGATAAAAATCTTACCAGACGAGGCCTTCCTAGCCTTGAGAAAGGTAGAAATGACCGCCGACGAGAAACCCCGATCTCTCAAGACCCGGCGTTCAACAGCCACGCCGTCAAAGCATGATGGAAGATCAGCCCCTGCGACAGAAGATCGTCTCGTAAGGGGAGCCGCCAAGGAGGCTCGACGACCATTTGCAAGATGTTCACGTACCAAGACCGGCGCGGCAGTCCAGCGCCACCAGGATCACCTGCGTCGGTTCCGAGACCAACCTGCGAAGGAACCAGGACAACAACTGAATCAGAGGAAAGGCAAAGATCAGACGATACCGATTCCAAGGCACCACCAGCGCGTCCGAGGCGACTGCCAAAGGATCGCGAGTTCTTGCCACAAACCTTTCCACCTTGTTGTTTAGATGAGATGCGAACAGATCCACGTCCGGGAATCCCCATAGCGCACACAGCATCTGAATTACCTCCGGGTGCAGGGACCATTCCCCCTGGTCCAGGGTCCGGCGACTCAGATAGTCATCCTGCCAGTTCTCCACACCCGGAATGTGCACTGCCGAAAGTGCAGAGACCCGCGTCTCGGCCCAGGACAGAATCTTGGCCACCTGGGCACTCCTGGTGCCCCCTTGGTGATTGACGTACGCCACCGCAGTGGCATTGTCCGTCTGCACACACACAGGGCGGTCCTGCAGACGATTCGACCAATGCAACAGAGTTTGATCGCTCGCAGTTTCAACACACATATCGGCAGAGAGGATTCCTCCTCCAACAAAGTGCCCTGGGCCGACAAAGTGCCCAGAACACCGCCCCAGCCCGACAGGCTGGCGTCCGTGGCGATCACTGTCCACACCACCGGATGGAAGGATTGTCCTTCCTCAGAGCCGGAGACCGGAGCCACCACAGAAAATCCGTCCGGACTCGGAGACTCAACGGGATCCTCCTTTCCAAGGATTGAGGATGCCTGTCCCATCTGGCTAGAATCTTCGCTCGAAGAGAGCGCGTGTGGGATTGTGCAGATGGCACCGCCTTGAAGGCTGACACCATTAACCCCAGGACCCGCATGAAGGTCTGAGCTACGAGGAACGGTTGTCCCTGAGGGACTTGACCTCGTTCTGTAGAATCTGGGGCTTGTCCACCGGCAGGAAAACTCTTGCTTGAGCGGAGTCCAGAACCATCCCCGGGTAGGGGAGTTGGACAGAAGGGGACAACATCGAATTCTGGAAGTTGGTGGTCCACCTGAACTCCTGGAGCATCTGGACCTCCAGGACTGCAATTCCCTGCGCCCGCAGCAGGGCCAGGACAAGAGCCAAGACTTTGGTAAACACCCTTGGAGCCGAAGTGAGACCGAAAGGTAACGCCACAAACTGATGCAACTGGTGCTCCTCAAAAATCGTGAATCGGGAGATACCGCTGATGACCCTCGTAAATGGGGATGTGTAAATATGCATCCCTGAGGTCGATGGACGCCAGAATCCGACGTACCTTGCCCTCTTATCTGGGCACCATGAACAGATTCGAGTAAAAACCCCATCACTTGTCCTGGTGTGGCACCGGGACGATCACCCCCTGGGCGAGCAGATCCTGCACCGCCCGATGGAGATCGAGGAGACGATCCGGGGTAAATGAAGACTTGAGGGGAAGAATCTGTCTGTCGGGCGTGATCGAAACTCGATCTTGTATCCCGACCGGAGGAGTTCCCTGTCCTGAATCTTTGACAGCCAAGGTTTGGGAAAACATCGCAGACGTCCCCCCACCCCTGAAGCGAGTGAGGGCGCCCCTTCAGGCGGGGGCGGACTGGGCCTGTGTGTTAGGGCGGGCGGCTTTAGGTTTGCCCGCCCAGGGCTTCTTCTGGCCACACGAGGCCTTGAAGGATTTGCACTTGTCCTGTGCCCTAAAGGCACGAAAGGACCCCTGATTGGGTTTAAAGGAAGGGCCCCGCTTGCCGCGGAAAAACCTATCCTTGGCCACTAGGGGTAGCAGAATGCTCCTACCCCCAGTGACCCCTTAACAAACTCATCCAGGGATTCCCCAAAGAGTCAGTTCCCCGCATAAGGGATGTCAGACACTGTCTTATTTGAGGACTGGTCAGCCGATCAGTTCTTCAACCACACAATGTGACGGATCAATACCGCGCATGCAGACAAGCGCGAGACCAGAGGGGCCTCATCCAAGGCCGTGTCACACAGGTATAGCACAGCTTGATAAACCTGGTCCATCATGGCCAACATAGCAGGAGGGGCAGAATTCGCCTCCATGGTGCATTTAATCACCTCTATCCACTCCAGCACAGCCTGAGAGACCAAAACGGAGGCGAACACGGGTTCCAGCAAGGAACCCGCCACCATATAGCAGTGGCGGGTAATAGACTCCACGCATCTGTCTGCCAGGTCCCTAAACACCAGAGATTCCTCCGCAGGCATAAAAGAGTGGCTTTGTTCAACCTGGACACAGTGCGGTCCACCATAGGCACCACAGTCCAGCGCGAATCCGAAAGGAGACGCGAAAGGATGACGGTACTCAAACCGCTGAGGTACCACAAAGTTGCGCTTCAGATTGCGCCATTGTTCATTCACTATTTAATGAAATACGGCATGACAGGGAAAAAAACCTGAACCGATTTCTGGGTTCTGCGGGTCCCAAAGGATGACCGCTTACCCTGCTGGTGTGGCTCCTCCTCCAAATGCAGCGTATATTTTACAGAACTAATGAGCGCAGCCATAGCAGCACCATCTCTGGCCGACCTGGCGGGGGAAACTTCCCCCTCCTCCACTACCCCCTCCGACAGAGAGGACTGAGATCCCCAGAGGGTACACTGTCCGTGGCAACCAGATTAGAATCTGATCAGAAAAGGGTGAAGGCCTGGGCCTTTTCCTACAAACCCTCTCAGACAACAGATCCACCTCTGACGCTAAAATCACAAGTGCAGCGCTAAGAGAGCCCTGCGCCGAGGACTCAGGCGTACCTGAACCCTCCACCAGAGCTGGGGGGGATTTGCTGTCCTGGGAATCCATAAGAATCAATGAAAAGCTTTTTAAAAAGTTTTTAAAGCTCTGGCCCTTTAAGTAGCAACAGCTGCGGATCGCACCGCGAGGTACCGCAAAAGGAATTAAATAGTGCAACATGCAAAAACAGAAGGAAGTGACTGCCAGCATGAAAAAAGACCCAGGAGAAGCTTAAAAGACGCCCAGGAGTGCATACATACAGTCTCCATGCTGCTGGAACGATCTGCAGTCTGAGAAGAGGAAGTGAGGTCACTCTGCTAGAGGACCCAGACTAAGAGAAAATGGCTGCCATGCAAGTCAATGAGGAGGCTCCGGGAAAATGGCCGCCGAACACATGTAATAAAGACCGTGGCACAACCAAGATGGCGCCAAAAAAGGCGCGATTTTGCTGCAGGGGGGAGCCCATACATGAAGCCAAATATGTTGCCCACACCAAAAATGGCGGCCCCGCAAATTTTACCCGCAGCGGGCCCCACGCACATGTCTGGCACCCCAAGTAGTAGAAACACATTGGGGAGAGGGACCCCCCCCCGCGACCCCCCCACAGCGTGGCATAACCGCTATGGCGCCCACAGGGACCGGGGAGTACACCGACAGACATGAGGGGAATAACACAGACACCAAAGACAAACTGCCATTACCACATAGAGGCCCCACAGACACCCCCCCAAGCAGAGGGGTTACTCACCGACCATCCATATCATGGGTGCCGCCGTGAGATGGGAAGCCTCCCACCCCGGGTGGGGTACTGTCAGCCGAAAACAGGACGCTAGCTACACGCGGCATACCAGAGTAGAACCATTCTAGCGAAGTCGCCACATTTGCGGGCTTTGTGCCTGAGGACAGGTCGTTTGCGAGGCCAGGGCGTACGCATAGCCTGCTAAATGCTCGATGGCAGACTGGGATTCCATAAGGTTCGCTGTCCTGGATTAACAGGACAACCAGTCCGATTCCCAGCTCCGCAACGCTGTAGTCTTCTGAAGTCTGACTTACTAAGCGCAGGAACAAATAAAAGTCTATCATAAGAAAGAAAATACACTTTTTCAGAAATAAAAGGTAATAAAAAAGGAGAGAGGCTGAGACCGCAGCCCCAGCCAGGGAAAGCCTGTCTACTCCTTAACTAGGCAAAAGACAAACTGAATTGGGAATGCTGCTAGCATGAGGGTATGGTCCAGAGTGACAGCCCCCTGTGGGTGTGTACATGCAAATGATTTTATGTATGATTTTAACTAAATCTTTTGCCTAGTTTACCCCTGTGGATAAGGACAATACCCATAAGTGAGGACTGTATGAGTGGGCGGCAACTGTCCTCTGACTTAAGAGAAAAGCAGTTTTACTTACCCCATCCTTCTCTCTCCCGTCTGCCACTACTATCCTCTTCTCCCCTACAATCCAGCAGTGCCTGCAGGCCTTTAAGCTCTATATTGTACTTGGTGAAGTTAGAGCAGCCTTTTTCACCCAGGGTGCCTAGTTCTTCAGATTTTTTCAGGTGTGTCTTGGTAAAATGCTTAAAAACTGCCCACAAAATGTATACAATGAATGGATGAAACCTGCATTTTGGTTCCTAGGCTTCTAGCTGTTGGCATTCTAACAATCAATGACATTGTTGATAAGGAGGACATCAGGAACCTACACAGCTTACTTGTTTGCCCCTCCCCTGCCCTTCTCTGTCAGCACTGGTGTCACATTAGTTGAGTGAGGGAGAGAAACTGAAAAAGAAAAACATTGGAATGCTAGTCTGTACCAGTGTGCAAAAGTGTTTATTTTGTAAGAATAAATTATCTCTAATATTGGGTGCCCTACGTTTGTAGATTTTGCTGCATTATGTAAAACTATTAATTTATTTTTTTACATTTTACAATAATACATTTTAGAATGGGGTGGCTCAAGATTGTGGATAATTCTACTAAAAAAAAGGTTGAGAAACACTGCGTCATAGGACCGGTGACTGCTGGTGTTAAGAGGCTCTGGAGACCGGTCTAGCACCACAGAGGGAGCAAAGGATTGGGTAAGTAAAACAGTTTTTTCATCCTCTAAACATAAATGAGCATTTAACCCATGCAGTGTGGGGGCAACCTCACTTCAAGAAAAAAAAAATTTTGCCCTACAATTCCGTTTTAGGGCTCTATTTCTGACCATTAGGTGAAATCGCAAAAAGTGTTAATGCTACATTTCTTTGTACACTTAAGGATAACAAAAAACTGATGCAAATCTACATGGGCTCTATTTGTAAAGTTTTCAATAAATCGTCCATTTGAATACACAGAAGAAGATAGATCTCCTATACATAATATACACATTGGGAATGTTTAATTTATTTTGGTGGTGAAAATGAAAAAAAACAATGTAAATAACAAAATAATATACATGAACACATGCTTTAACAAAACAAAAATGGCATAAAAGGAACCAATCAAAAATAACCATTCCAACTTTCAGTACTTACAGGGTTAAATACTTTTTTTTTTATCCTTTTTAATATACACATACATACTTGCGTTATGGCTCTTAGAACAGCACATCATGAGAACATAATGAAAGAGGACACAAAATTTAACGTTTCAGTACAATCTAAAAATTTACCATTCATGGGTAATGTGCTTACACCGTTTTTTGTTTTTTTAACTGTGAATGTGCATTTGATACACCATTATACATATTTTGTAAGATAGAATATCTATACAGATTGCTACAACATTCACAGTGATTTGACAGAATTAAACATGGCGAATACCAACAATTTTACAAAAGAAGAAAATATTGTTTCAATACAATGCAGTAAAATAGAGTAAATAGTTTAATGGGTTTATTGACCTTTGAAAGACTTGAATGTTTCACTTCCATCAGGATCATTATAGGTCTTTAAAAATCCAAAGAAAAAGTCCAGAAATTTCTGTATCTGGATTAATCTAATAGGCCGAGACCAGCACTGCCTTATCTACAACATAGTTACCATAGTACCATATGAAACCTTTTCTTATTTGGGTGCCTTTCGTTAAGCAGTTTATTGTCCTCTAAAAATGAAGGATTAACATTTATAATCCCGCCTATTTTGAGTTTCAAACTTTTTTCCTATCTTTCATCTCTTGCTGGGAACCGGGGAATTAAATTAGTTTTTGATTCAGAAAATACAGATCAATTAAAGCTGGAATCCTGGCAAATATAAGGCCCTCATTTGATCCAGTTAGGTATATTTTAAAATGCAGTATTTGATTTGATTTATGTTCGTATAAGAACTCACATCTATCTTTATATTAGCATCTTGCAATTCCCTGCACAGCAGGTCTTAAAATGGGAGGTACAGGCTTTATTGCATTGTCCAGTGATGTACAAACGTGGACAAATCTGTAGGTACCCTTCCAAAAGAACAATCCACAGTTTTCTCTAAAATAACTTTAAAATTACCATAGTAATTGGCATCCATCATTGCTTTCAATATTTATTAAAAAGTCATCTATTTGATTTAACAGAATATTTTAAATAATTACAAATTAAAATGGCATTGGCATAAAATGATGAGACCCTATAACCAAATATTACACATCTTTTAGAGGTATTTACTACAAATAGGTGATGTCTTTAGGTCTCAATGAGATTTCTTCACCTGCCAACAGGTAGTTTGGCTAACTCTTCTTGAGCAAACTGCTCTAGCTGTCTTGAGGGTGCCATCTCTAGACTGCATTTTTAATTCTTTCCATAGAATTTTACCAGGATTCAGATGACGGCACATAGAAGGCTACTTCGGAATAGTCCATTGTTTTGTTCCTAGCAATTCATGGAAGCTTTTACCAATGTGTTTTTAGTCATATTCCTGGTGAAGGACCTATGATCTGCGAGTGAGACAGAGTTTTCTGACATTGGATAGTAGGTTTAGCTCCAGAATTCCTTTATAGAGCCAGATGCTTCAGCTCCAAAATATAACTGAGCCTCCTCCATGTTTGTTTTCTTTGAAAGCTACCTTTATTCATCTGTTAACATAGAGCTGACGCAACTTGCCTAAAATGCTTTAGTTTTGTCTCATATGTCCAAAAGGATATTTTCAAAGAAACATTGTGGAATGTTAATGTGCAGTTTTGCAAATTCCAGTCTGTCTATTTTTTTTCAACAGTTAAGCTCATTTGGGTCTTGTTTCTTTGAGACATTTGACCTTGGAGTTTAGATTGTACCTCTTTGGAAGTTTTCTTTGACTTTTTGTCTACCATATGCATCTTTCTATTCATTCTGGGGTCATTTTTTCTTTTGCTGCCACATCCAGGAAAGTCTCCTACAATTCAATGAGTTTCTTAATTCATATGAGTTTTGTCTCATATGTCCAAAAGGATATTTTCAAAGAAACATTGTGGAATGTTAATGTGCAGTTTTGCAAATTCCAGTCTGTCTATTTTTTTTCAACAGTTAAGCTCATTTGGGTCTTGTTTCTTTGAGACATTTGACCTTGGAGTTTAGATTGTACCTCTTTGGAAGTTTTCTTTGACTTTTTGTCTACCATATGCATCTTTCTATTCATTCTGGGGTCATTTTTTCTTTTGCTGCCACATCCAGGAAAGTCTCCTACAATTCAATGGACCTTAAATGTCTTAAATATTTGCAACTGCATCCACAGTAACATCAAGCTTCTTGGAGATAGTCTTACAGCCTTTTACCTTTGACTTGCCAGCCTACAATGTCCTTCTGATCTCATCAGACAACTCTCTCCTTTGCTTTCTCTGGTTCATGTTCAGTGTGGTGCACAAGTGACAGAAATTGTCCATTCAAATAGGCTAACTGATTGATTACAAGATTGAAGACATGATACTAAATTCAAAAAACAGTTCGTTTGAAATATCACTATGATTCAATTATTTATAATGCATTCTAAGGGTACCAACAAATGTGTCCCGGCCATTTTAGATTATTTTTGTACAACAAGCATAATGTGTTTCTATTTCACACTTGCTTTGCTTTTTCCTCTGACATACCAAAGACATGCAAGTTTACATGAGACAACTGCTTTTAAAATTACATAATTTTTAGAAGAAATTAGGCATTTTTTCGAATTATTTGTAAGGGTACCAACAAATATCTTCATGTCTGTAAATATGCAAAACTAGTAGAAGAAAGCAGTGTGAAATTACGCTCATTCATAGTCTAGTCCGTGGGCTGGTGACAAGTAGATGCATTAGTTAAGTTATTGTAAAAAAAGTTATGCTGCCTAGCATTCTGTCAGCCTGAAGTTCAGCTTGTATTACTTTCAGACAAAAACGTGTTTAAAAATTCTACTGCAGAATGTGTCTTATCAAATACAGTCAAAAAATACATTTTATAACCATAACTTCCATTTAATCTTTTATTTCTCTTTAGAAACACCACTTTTACCATGCCAGGAACCTGAGGTCTATGAATAAAGACCACGCCAAAGCTACTGTCTAAAAATAGAAACAAAACTGTATAGGTCCGCGTAATGGACATATTAATAATTGTAAATATGAACTCTGTTTTTCAACTGATAACAGATTTTAGGTTGACTTCTGTTGGAATTAACATTAGAACTAATATTTTTTTTAGCACTAATTTTATGGTATGTAGTAAGATTTTTTTTTTTTTTTAATATCATTAGAATAACAACAGTCTTTTCAGTTCAAGATATATGTTCATATTACCCCGATGTTGCAGTGCTTTTAATCCATTCAGATGCCAGAAGGTGAAAAAATAAAGGAGACATCCAGCTGAGCAAAATAACTGGTTAGAATGATCTGCATGTGAGGTTGGTTAAGGAAATTTCCATAGCTGCATGTGATGCGAAAGAAGTCCAGAATGTACAATTTTAAGTCCAGACCATTTTGTCCTATGCATCGCTGGAACACATGAAGGCTTGCTGCTTTTTTCCTAATAAGAAAAGTATGAGACATCACATCCATTCTTAATCCATACCAAAAACTGTGATATACTGTGTAAAAGAAGACTTAGTAACCCAATGTATATAGATTTCATATATGTATGTATATAGACACTATTTCACTAAGACCACAATATGTTTTGCCCATGTTGAAATAGGTTTTTTTATTTATCATCTATAAAAAATATTGAATATCAAACGATATACAAATTAAAATCAATGTATAATAAATGGATGCCCATTCTGCTTGGCTTCTACTGCATAATCTCTTTATTAATGTGAAATTTATTGTAAAGTCCTGACAGTCTGTATTTTCATATCACTATGACTACTGTCATAGTGTTTTTTCTTTTGTCAAGATAGAACACAATTCTGTAGCTGTCTTGGGGTCAGGACCAGATTAAAATTAGACACATTACCAAGGTAGAGGCTTACACTTTCCCTATACAGTTGTTGACCACACAGTATTTTTTGCATATCATCATTAGAAATAAAGTCAGAAAATAAAAACAGAAAGAAGAGGACTTATACAGTCCACATGAGACAGCGTACAATATCAAAAACAGCTTTATTAATATTGAATAAAAAACAAACAAGTGGAGCCGGAGACCATGCTCACCTCCATATTCAAGTCAGTCCAATCTTTTTAAGCTTTTCAAGTAGGGGCAGCTGACTTCTTACTAAAACAGTGTCATCCCCTAAGTGGATACAAAGTTATATGTGGTTGGTTGTATCAGTATTTCACAAAGGAACTCCTAATGTCATTCACAGTTCAGATGATCATACTGTACAATCCACACAGCATTCTTTGAATAGAATTATGGTTAAGTTGAAGCTTGAGCATATTCAAAGTGTTGATGGATAATGCATACATAAGTAAATATCTTAGCCAGTAAATTAATGATCACGGTATTCCTATTTTGTGCACAAGATGCAGGAGTTCACTACTCCATTTGCATTTTAGTCTTTATTTGATACTACTAATAACCTTAACGCTGAGCAAATGGAGGCATTGTGACGTATCTTATTTTTAAATATGAGTTGGTGGTAATTTACTTTATTGACTTATTTTAGAATAATAAAACATTTTTGATATTGTGCAATATGAGGATTGTATAAATCCTCTTATTTCTGTAGTTGATATTATTTTGTGCTATTTTTGTTTGGAACTAGAATTGGTTGCAGAGTGGACACATGCAAATTCCAAGGCTCTGGAACAGGGTTTTCTCTAGTTTCAAAAGCTCATACAATTGTATTTAAGCAATGTCACAATATTCTAAACTGGTTAAAAACCAGTTCAACAAGGGAAATGTTCTGTTGTAAAGTATATTTTAGCAGAATGGCATTGCTTTGGAACACCAAACTTTGTACAGCTGCAGATAACAGCAATTGAAATCCAGCACTGCCTGGGGGCTCTTGTCCAAGGGAGAAATTATTGAGCCAGCTTTGCTCAGCTGTAAATTATGGTTCTAATAAATCCTGCTAAAATTCCTTAGCAAAGTTAAGTATATCACCACTGTTTGAAGACCCACATACCCCAACCTAAACTAACTGCAGCAGTAGTGCACCCACCCCACTGTGTATGAGACCCTTGTGACACTATTCAATAAATGAGAATTATTTCAGCTGTCAAAGCACAACATATATCACTGCAGACAACACACTAATTAAACTAATTCAGTTTCTTCCGGGAGAATATAGGGTCTATAGATCTATATCTGGAATGCATGGCAAAGCAAAATGCCTTCAAACTGTGTTATATATATATATATATATATATATATACACACACACACACACATACCACACATTTATGTAATCGATTTTGTTGTACAATAAACTATCCGGGTTACTGCAGCCTTCTTTTCATCTTACATTTACATAGCCATCTTTTTATCTTATTTATCCGTTAGGTCCATATTACATTGTTTTGATAACAATTGGTCAGTGGTGGATTGACTTAAGTTCTGCTTTTCATCTATACAGTCTTATGTGTTGAGCTTTAAAAGCAATGGGCTGCCAATGCACCTCAACAGACAATTAACAGACATAATCCTGTATTTCTAATGCATATCAGGGCACCATACTATAAGGTATGTGCACTGTGGTGTAGAACATTGCATTGGCCTTTACATTGCATGTATGTGCATTGCAGAAGCATCATCCTATCGAAATCTGTTTTACTGTGTGCAGCCCAGTAGTAGATTTTTACAGCCCAAGCTGTAGCCAATGAGGGTGGCTTCCACTCCCGGAGGTGGAGAATAAGCACATGCGGGGGTAACAGGGTGTGGCTCAACTTAATATGTTTGGGAGATTTTTTTTATTTTTTAGAAATCTTGAACTTGTTCTTTTTAACACATTTGTTCACTTAAAGTATAAACAAATAAAGGCAAAACTTTTTTCTTAGTTTTGGATGGAGTGGAGGAGTAAAGCCCCTGTCAGTTTTTATTGCTATCTGTGCCCCCGTTAAGGAGATTCACCATCTCTATGTGTCCTGTTTACTATTATCATTGAAAGTGAAAGTAAAAGAAACCCCCAAATTTTGGGTGTTTCCCCAGAAAAGCAATAGATGGGAAATCTTCCAATGTGGATACTAGTTCTGGTAACCTGGGGGTCCCCAAATAATTTACTATGCAGGGATTTCCTCTCACTTCCTGTTTGGCTATGGGACAGGAAGCGAGAGGAAATCCCTGCAGATGTGGGACAGGAAGTGAATGGAAATCTCTGCAATGGAACACAGATAGTGAAAAAAAATCTAACAGGGGTTATGACCCTGCCCATAATACTACTTTAAATCCAGCAGGTGAAAATCCTTCTGAAAGCCACATTTTTTTTACCACATGAAAAAGACTACCAGTGAAATAAAATGCAACACATTCGTGTGTTCATCCAACATAATATATTTGCCTAAAGTAACTTCCTTCGTTTTTACTGCCATATCAGTTTGTGAAGTGCTACATATAGTATGACTTCAATTTACCCAACTTATTTTAACATAGGGGCAGTAGTGTGCAACCAAGTGTTATAATTTTAGTGCAGCCTCAGCTCTTCTTGAAAGAGATGTATGGCCAAAGCGACACTCCAGGCAGAGCAAAGAGCAGTGACTAACAGTCTCTGTTCAGAGCTGACCAAGAAAGAAGCAATCCAAGGTCATGAGCCAGCAAGGGACAGCTGCAGCATCAGACCCATTCTGCAACATGCAGGTGAGTATAGAAACTTCTTTGTTAAGTATGTCACTAGTAAATTTACACAAAATAAATCTGTAAAAAACGAAAGTGGTCAATGGATCATGGGTGCAATGTCAGGCTCCTGCAGACACTTAGTATAGCTGTCTGCCCGTACCTCCCACCTCTCCAGGTGCGGAGACTGAAGCACAGTAACAACTTATATACAGGTATACTATGTTACAAAAGATGAACCTATCCTTAGAGCCTCCGTATTGAACCTTTTACATGATGACTGGTCCCACTGACCTACAAGAAAGCAAAAGAACTGATCCAAGCAAGACTTTTACTTTAAAAGTGAAGATTTGTATTTAACTTCAATATCCTTGTATCCACAGATCATTTTGGCATATAGGTTTCACTAAAGTTAACCACTTTTTAGGCATATTTTTTTTCCATATGCCCAGTATGAACTGCCAGGTTTGCAACAGGTTTACTAGGTAAATTAAAAACTCCAAATTTATTGTTAATCTTCATTATATTTGGGACTTAAGAAAGCAACAATGAAAAAAAAAAAAAAAAAAACAATGAGCATTGGGACTCCTCACTAGAAATTTCTACACTGAACTCCCAAAAGTATTTGGAAATCTGCCTTTACGTGCACTTCAATTGCATACCAGTATTAATTTCGTCGACTAAAACCGACTAAAACGTTTTCGTCGACTAACACAATTCAGATGACTAAAATACGACTAAAACTAAAATGGCATTTTAGTCAAAAGACTAACTAAAACTAAATCGAAATTTGCTGCCAAAAATTAACACTGGTGCATGCTCAAAGCATAAATAATAACATATTAGATTTTTCACTCCAGGACCAGCAGTAGTATATAATGAGTTTGGAAATTGTAGAGAAATGCTTAAATAATGCATTACAAATTACAATTGAACTACACCAATTTGATTATAGATGACTAAAATGAGTTTTAGTCGACTAAAATATACTGGAGTTTTAGTCGACTAAATACGACTAAAACTAAAACACTTGCAGAAGACTAAAATGGGACTAAAACTAAAATGCCATTTTAGTCCTAAGACTAAAACTAAATTGAAATTTGCTGCCAAAATTAACACTGTTGCATACCAGTCTCAGTCTGTAGGGTTCAATTTTGAGTTGTCCCACCCTTTGAAGCTTCAACAGCTTCAACTCCTCCAGGAAGGCTGTCCAAAAGGTTTAGGAGTGTGTCTATGGCAATGTTGGACTATTCTTCCAGAAGCACATTTGTGAGGTCAGACACTGATGTGGACAAGAAGGCCTGGCTCGCATTATCTGTTCTAATACATCTCAAAGGTGTTCTTTCGGGTTGAGGTCAGGACTCTGTGCCGGCCAGTCAAGTTTCTCCACCTCAAACTTGCTCATCCATGTCTTTATGGACCTTGTTTGTGCACTGATGTGCAGTCATGTTGGAACAGGAAGGGGCCATCCCCAAACTGTTCCTAAAAAGTTGGAAGCATGAAATTGTCCAAAATGTTCTTGGTATGCCTATGCCTTAAGAGTTCCCTTCACTGGAACTAAGGGGCCAAGCCCAACCCCTGAAAAACAACCCCCCATCATAATCCCCCTCCACCAAATGATTTGGACCAGTGCACAAAGTAAGGTAGATAAAGACATGGATGAGCAAGTACTTGACTGGCCTGCACAGAGTCCTGACCTATATCCGATAGAACACCTTTTGGATGAATTAGAGCAAAAACTGTGAGCCAGGCCTTCCCATCCACATCAGTGCCTGACTTCACAAATGTGCTTCTGGAAGAATGGTCAAACATTCCCATAGACACACTCCTAAACCGTGTGGACAGCCTTCCCAGAATAATTGAAACTGTTATAGCTGCAAAGGGTGGGCCAACTGAATACTGAACCCTATGGACTAAGACTGGGATATCATTAAAGTTCATGTGCATGTAAAGGCAGGCAGGTGTCCCAATATTTTTGGTAATATAGTTATATATACCGATTGGGGGGGGGGGGGATACTGCGCTTCAGGGGTGATAGGTGCAATTTAGTATAGTTCTGCAGTATATATTGCCAATTCAGAGGCTTATAAGTGTTAAATAAATTAGTAAATAAATAAATAGATATTAGACGTAGGGGAAAAAATGTGCAATATTAGAACCTTCAGTGTACACATTAAATCATTGAAAAATAAAGGAAATCAGTAATGTGCAATTTGAAATAACTATTCAGCAATTGATATAAAATTAAAAGTGACTTTAGTGCGATACAACATAAATATCAAATATAAAGTGCATATTATCAATGAGTAGGGAGATTGTGCAATATTGCGAATCTTCCAAGTGCAAGTGTAAACGACTCTTCCAAGTGTAGGTGCCAATGAATCAAGGTATAAACTAAAAGGTGTTGTTTTTTACAAATCAATTCTATTTCAAATATTATTCAGATTAAGACAAGTCAATAAAAAGTGCTTCAGTGTCAGATAAAGTGCCAATGTCCCAGTTTTCAAATCCAGTATCTTTTGATACACCTCTTCCACCTTTAATGCTTGTGAGTGATGGTGTTCTTCAGGGATAACAACTTCTAGGTGTGCTAACCACTCACCTTAATACTGCAAGTAATACGCCTGTGGTATTATTGCCAGTACGATTCCTCCACTCCTGTCTCGGCTTGGCTGTATTGCGGGACTGCGGGTACTCTTTCAACTCTCTGGGGTATTGTGGGTCTTTCTCACACCGCTATATCCTTTCATCTGCCTCGCATTTACTGTGTCTCAAAATAAGGGGGTCATCATGGTGTAGTAATATCCGGCGGATCCCCTAAAGAAGTCACGTGGTATCGTGACATAACGCGTAGGGCGTACACGGAAGCACACTACCAAAAGTGACGTTACGGGACGTACGAGAGAGTCCCGCGGCTCACAAACAAGCAGCGTATAGCGGTTTAAAATTGTAAGTTACTATGTTTTTTACAAAATAAACACCCGATATTACTACACCATGATGGCCCCATTATTTTGAGACACAGTAAATGCGAGGCAGATGAAAGGATATATCGGTGTGAGAGAGACCCACAATACCCCAGAGAGTTGAAAGAGTACCCGCAGTCCCGCAATACAGCCAAGCCGAGACAGGAGTGGAGGAATCGTACTGGCAATAATACCACAGGCGTATTACTTGCAGTATTAAGGTGAGCGGTTAACACACCTAGAAGTTGTTATCACTGAAGAACACCATCACTCACAAGCATTAGAGGTGGAAGAGGTGTATCAAAAAATACTGGATTTGAAAACGGGGACATTGGCACTTTATCTGACACTGAAGCACTTTTTATTGATTTGTCTTAATCTGAATAATATTTGAAATAGAATTGATTTGTAAAAAACAACACCTTTTAGTTTATACCTTGATTCATTGGCACCTACACTTGGAAGAGTCGTTTACACTTGCACTTGGAAGATTCGCAATATTGCACAATCTCACTACTCATTGATAATATATGCACTTTATATTTGATATTTATGTTGTATCGCACTAAAGTCACTTTTAAATTTTATATTAATTGCTGAATAGTTATTTAAAATTGCATATTACTGATTTCCATTATTTTTCAATGATTTAATGTGTACACTGAAGGTCTAATATTGCACATTTTTTCTCCATCCGTCTAATATAAATTTTTTTATTTACTAATTTATTTAACACTTCTAAGCCTCTGAATTGGCAATATATATTTTTGAACTATACTGAATCGCACATATCACCCCTGAAGCGCAGTATTCCCCCCCCCCCCCCCATCAATTACTAATTAGACTGTTTAAGGTACCAGTTATTATACGAGCAGCATCAGGGGTAGAATTATATGCAATTTTCACACGACAGCGCAATAATCATTCTAGTAAAATTAAAATAGTTATATATACCATTGAAACGGAGTAGATATTTCACACGAATAAAGGCTAGGGTGAAAATGACTCCTTTACTGACTTTTCATCATAGTCCAAAAAAACATATTTAAGCGGAGTACACACTGTGAGTTTGTTTTCATTTAACCAGCAGGCCAAAAAAAAAACCTTACAGATCCCTGCATCCACACAAGTGCAGTTGATCAAATGCTGGTTTTCCAGCAGGACTGTTCGACAGAAGTTGGTCTAACGATCGACTTCTGCTGAACAGAGAGGGCTACACACATTGAAATTTGGCCAGTTCAGCAGGAACCAGCTTAATTTCAATCTGTGTGTACCCAGCTTTGAGCCTAAAAGATCACAGAACACAGACTAAATTAGAACAAAATTTAAGATATATGTGGTTGACATGGATTACTGCACACCAATGCACTAAACACACTTTTAAACTGGATTGGTCTATAAAAAGTGGATCAAAGAAAATAGACATAACTGAAATCAGATGGGTTCATATAGGAAGCACATACATTTTTTGTTTTCAACTTTTACATAATTTAGCTTCCTTTGTCTGGCAGAAGAAAGTAAATAGGACTATGTCAGGACCTTGTGTACATGTATAAATATTAACTTTGTTTTTGTTGATAAAACACACAATTGTAAATCTGAAATTTTATACTGGTTTATATACAATACATAATTGCATTTTGACATATTTACACTATCCATTACACCTTTTGAAAGTGCTGTAAATATTTCAGAAAGACTTCAGAAATGATGAAAGAATAAAGCTTAAATACATGTACATGTCTATATGGTTGTTCTATCTTACATTTTTGGCTACATTGTATGTGGTCATACAGTGACAATGCATTTGTATATTTGGTATTATTCTTTCACCTCTCAATCTTCTTTTTAATTTTTATGGCTGTTATAGCATTTCATAACATAACTTTAAAATCACACACACATTTGCTCTTATGCAGAGAATTCATATATTCTAAACTAACATTGCATGCAAAGTTTAAAAAAAGCCAACTACCCCCTCATCTCTCAGCAAAATAAGTTATACAAGCCAGCACAGACAAATAGAAAAGGGCAGTATGTATGCTAATGGTGCAGAGACACAACCTGCTACTATGCCATTTTGAAGTGTGATGCATTTAAACAGAATTTCTAGTCTAAAGTAATTCTTAAAGACAACAGTGTGATGATACAAGCATCTGATATTTTTTCAACATCCATACTAAATGACTTCTACTCATCAGGGTGTTTGATGTTGGTATCCACAACAGAATGGAGTCCTCTGTTAAGTGCTGTGGGGTAGGGGAAAGCTGCATTGTTACTTGTGTAACCTAGATTTGCAAGCCGTGATAGAGCTTTTATGCTACCTGGAGGTCTCCCTGGGCTGACTTTGTATCCTGCGGCTTTGGTTGTGCCCAGTGGTCTGCCAGGACTTGTCTTAAAGCCGGCAGCTTTGGTGGTCCCCAGAGGTCTCCCAGTGCTGGTTCGGTATCCTGCCAGTTTGGTGGTTCCCGAGGGTCTTCCACGCTTTCCAGACCGCCCAAGTGTTTTCTTTTTCTTTAAATCACTTTTTGTGTCCAGATCTCTGCTGGTTGTGGTCTGCAAATGCGCTTCATTTATAGTTTCTTGTGTCTGACAGGAGATGGACTTTTGGCTGACAGTATGGCTGTATTTGCTCTGCTGGGTGGTGTACAAGCCAAACTGTTCTACACTTCTCATGCTGTCTTGGCTGAGGCAAGAAGATTTGCCACTTCCACAAAAAGTCACATTATTGTTAGTGACAGGACGCATCATTTTCTAGAAGGACAAAACAATCAAAAATTATTTATCTTAGAAGCCACATCTTAAAAATTATATAAAATAACATACCAATAAAAATTTAAATTGTTCAGTTAGGCATAGTTTTTTGCGTTTTTGTAAGCTGGCCATAAACCTTAAACAATTGTCTTTGAAATTGGATAAAATTTCCAACAGTCTTTTCTTAATTTTACGTGGAATAGCAACAGACACCGAATTTTCAAATGAGTATTGTTTAAGTACAAAATTACAAGACTTCCGAGACATGAAATATTCCCTGGCAGCCTGAATGTGCTACCTGACCGCTTGGTCTGCAATACACCCACCTAAAAGATGGGTGGAAATTGAGCAGCTCCGGATTGTTACTATACATACCAACTCCTCAAAGTTTTTCTAAAGGATTTTTTTTCCCTAAAATAAAAAAGCGTATACTTAGCTGCTCTGACACAGCACAGAGCAGTCCCCTACCTCCCCTTCTGGAGTCCCTAACTTTATTATGGTCCTCCATTATAGATATTCCAAATAGTAGCTTGTCAACACTGCTCCACACAAGGAATGTTGGATTATATTGTAAAACTGAATTTTTGTACTTACCGTAAAATCCTTTTCTCTGAAGTTCAAAATGACAGACGCAGCTCCATATCTTCTTAGACCATTGGGTTATGCTCCTCCCATCAGGGATAGGACACTAGGCAGGAAAAAGCTTTACCAAGCAGTGTTTAGAAGACAAAAAACCCCATTCACTAAGAAGCAAAGGGGCGGTTGCTGCGTCTGTCGAACTTCAGAGAAAAAAGGACTCTAGGTACAAAAATCCAGTTTTCTCTATCGTTCATCGACAGACGCAGCTCCACATCTTCTTAGACCATTGGGGTGTCCCAAAGCAGCATTTACATGAGGGGTAGGCAGAAAACGCAAAGAAGAACGTAACTCCCCAAAGGCTAAAACGTAGCCAACCAGATAATATAAAGCTCAACCAGGAACAACTGGAGCTTACCTAGAAAAAACAAACATACACCCTCAAAAGAGAACAAATAAGGATTCTCTTTAAACAGCACCCTGCAAAACCTTGTGGCCAAAGGAGGCATCCAAAGATGCCAACCCGTCAATTTTGTAGAATTTTGTGAACGTATGCACAGACTACCAAATTGCCGCCTTGCAAAGTTGCATCACTGACGCCTGATGTCGAAAAGCTAAAGGAGGTACTCAGCGCTCTATTAGAATGCGCCTTCGCTGGGAAAGGAGGAACCTGACCCTTAATGAAGGTACGAATCAAGGCAAGCACAGCAAACGGTCGTTGAAAATATATAACCAAAGCCGACACTTGGCCTTTGATAGTGTCCAAAGCCAACCGCTGTTCAACCCCTTTTTGCAGAAAGGCCAAAGCCCTAGCTACTGAAAACAATTGAGTGTGCACCTTCAGCAATTCACACCATGAAATGTACGATTTCCACGTACGATAGATCTTCCTGGAAGTCGACTTCCTAGCCTTCAATAGTGTAGGAATCACAAAGTCAGAAAGACCTCTATCCCTCAACACTTGGCTTTCAACAGCCATGCCTTTAAAGCCAGCGACTGTAAAGCAGGATGGAAGATCGGACCTTGAGACAGCAGATCTTCCCTGAGAGGAAATCTCCAAGGAGCATCAGCGACCAACCTTACTAGGTCTGTGTACCAAGACCGGCGAGGCCAGTCTGGAGCCACCAGAATGAACGGAATCCCCTCAACCTCTACCCTGCGTAGAAGCCTTGGCAGGAGTTTCAGCGGAAGAAAGGCATGCTGACCCCAAGGAGCCACCAGTGCGTCTGTGGCGTCAGCAAGAGGATCTCGAGGCCTGGCTACGAACCTCTGCACCTTCTTGTTGAGACGAGAAGCAAATAGAGCGACCTCGGGTGTCCCCCATCGGACACACAGGAGATGAAACACCTCTGGGTGTAGGGACCACTCTGGTAATCCGCTTGCCAGTTTTCCACACCTGGGTGTGCACAGCAGAGAGGGCTGGAACAAACTCTTCCACCCAGGCCAGAATCTCGCACACCTCCCTGGCCGCCAAGACACTCTTGGTGCCCCCCTAGTGACTGATGTAAGCCACAGCTGTGGCATTGTCCAATTGAATCCGAACTGGACAATCTTGCAGACGAGTCATCCAGTAGCTCAGACAAAGCTTTATTGCTCTGAGCTCAAAAACATTTAAATCAGCAGTTTGGACTCTTCTACCATCCAGGTGCCCTGGGCACAGACTTCCCCATTACCCCGCCCCAGCCTGACAGGCTGGCGTCCGTGGTTACCACTGTCCAAAACAACGGTAGAAAGGACTTGCCCTGGCATAGTGCTGGGGAATGAAGCCACCATAACAGAGCAGATCTTGTGTTGTGACAACCAAATCAAGTGTCCGAGGACTTTGGATCCTTGTTCCATTTGACAAGAATCTCTCTCCAAAGGTCTCGTATGGAACTGAGCAAACGGAACTGCCTTGAAGGTTGATCCCATCAGACCCAAGGCCCGCATGCAAGTCTGCAGAGAGGACAGATTGTTTGCCAACAACAACCGGATCGCCCCCTGCAACTTTTGTAGCTTGTCTGGGGGAAGAAAGAGCCCCGATAATCCAGTCTCAAGGAAGGTATCAGGGCGGATTTCTTTAAATTGATGTTCCACCCAAACTCCTGCAGAGAACTGACAGTGATTGTCAGCTCGCTCATCAGGGTTGCATGAGAGCCTGCTCTCAATAACAGATTGTCCAGATACCTCAGTACCGCAATTCCCCCGTTGGCACAGCAATGCCAACACCTGGGCCAGTACTTTGGTAAATACCCTGGGAGCAGAAGCGAGACCAAAGGGTAACACCACAAATTATTAATGCCCTTCTGCTACGGCAAAGCAAAGAAACCGCTGGTGTCCAGCATAGATAGGGATGTGTAGATATGCGTCCTTGATAAAAAATCTCCCTGGTGTAGTGATGCCACTACCGTTCGAATAGATTCCAAACAAAACCTCTGTACCCGCACAAATAGGTTCAGAGCCTTGAGATACAGAATTGTATGCACTTTGCCTTCTTTTCTGGGCACATTAAACAGGTTTAAATAAAACCCTTAAAAGTGTTCCTGAGAGCGAACTGGCACAATCACCCCTTGCAACAGCAGATCTTGTACCGCCTCAAGTAGATACCTTAACCGGTCCGGAGATAGGTGCAGGTTGGACGGGAAAAATCTGTCCGACGGACAACACCAGAATTCAATCTTGTACCCTGATCAGATCAATTCAACCCATTTGTCCTGAATCAAGGAAGTCCAAGGTTTCAGAAAGAAGCGAAGACGTCCCCCCACCCCAGAAGCGGGTGAGGGTGCCCCTTCATGCAGTTGAAGATTTGTCTGCAGATCCGGAATGGCTGGTCTTTGATTTTCCTGACCATGGTTTCTTGGAACTCCCAGAAGAACTGAACGGCTTTCTTTTCTCTTGCGACCCGGAAGAACGAAAAAGTCGCTTATGAGCAGTGAAGGAAGACCCCCGTCTATGACGTGGCACCTTGCCCTTAGAGAACTGAGAAAGAAGAGTACTCTTCCCACCCCTAAGGCACTTGATCAAATTATTCAGAGAGGATCTAAACAACCTCTCCCCCATAAAAGGGGAGATCCGTCAAAGCCTTTTTGGAAGCCTGGTCCACAGTCCAGCTTTTTAACCACACCATCCGCCTAATCGCACTCCCCACTGCCGACACTCTGGCCACTAGGAGAGCCACATCCAGGGATGCACCACACATGAACACCGGGGCTTGAGTCATCTGGTCCATTAGTTCAAGTACCAGTGGGTGGAGATACCTTTTAGTAACTTCACCCATTCAGTAACTGTCTGTGACACCAGAACATTCACAAATATTGGTTTCAATATGGAGCCCGCTAGCATGTGTAGATGGCGGGACAGAGACTCCACTTATCTGTCCACAGGGTCCTCAAAGGCCAGGGTTTTCTTCCACTGGAGCCACAGTAGACTTATTCAGCCTGGAAAATGGGTGATCCACCTTTGGTGGCCCGGTCTACCTAGCGGAAAATGCATCTGCAAAAGGAGAATGGCTTTTAAAGCGCTCGGGCACCACTAGCATGTGCTTGATGCGCTGCCATTGTTCATTGACAAAATTGTACAAAAGCTTTGGGCAAGGAAACACCTTGCCCAATATTCAGGATTTTCAGGAGCCAAAAGACATCTGCGAACGCTGTAGATTCATCTGCCATTTTTAACGTTTCCCGCACTGAAACTATAAGTGCTTCCACCAATGCGCGTTCCTGCGGCGGCTGACGAGGACAGGTCCTCTTCACCATCAGAATGCAAAGACACCGATCCCTCAGGGTGGGGTGCGTCTGCGCTGGCCATATCTGCCTCAGAATCTGAGGAAACTACAGAGGGAGGTGAAGGCAGAGGACGTTTGCCGCTAGCGACACTTTTACATACAAAATCTACCTTTGACACAAGGCTTTCCAAAACGGCTGTAAGCGCAGACAGGGGTTGCGACCCAGAAGGTTCCACAGCCGCCCTTAGGGGGTCTGTAGGAAAAATATTATCCTGGGACTCAATTTTACACAAGAAGAAATTAATGCAGTCACTTTTAAAAAGGTCGCTAATTTGCGATCCCACCGCTAACTTCGAATCTGATAGCGGGCGGGTGAGGAAAACCTACAGGGAACCCCAGAAAACATTACCAAACCACTCAGGAGACTGCCAGCACGTTCTGCGAAACAAAGTAAGACGATCTGACACAGGAAATACAAAGCACAGCCTGGGTCATTGCTAGATTTTTGTGTGTCATGTCGCTTGCCTGTCCAGCGATCGTGGACTACAAGAAAATGGCCGCCCCATGCATTCCTATGGGGAACTAACTAAAAATAGCTGCCCATGCATTTTCAATGGGCGAATATAAAGCATGAATCTGCAGCAAAATGGTGGCCCCCAGGGCGCCCCATTCGGTCTCCTGGACCCCCAGAGCGGGTCCCAGACAAGAGGTATTGGAGGGCCCCTATGAAGGGACACCACCAGGACAAAGCCACCCCCACATAAAAACGCTGCAGCGGCTGCAATATTTCCACCCACCGGAGGTAGGACCTGCTATGGGCAGGGGGAAAAGACTCTGAGGGGGTAGGCCTAGTATCCCAGAGGCCAGGGGAACCGAGGGAGTCCCGAGGGTCCAACTATTGCAGAGAGGGGGCCCACATCCACCCCGAGACTGCCAGAGGATTGGGGGGACAGGATTACTCACCATACCACGGTACCGGTGGTCACACTGTATACCGTACAGTCCACCTCCCACCTGGGGTGGGGTGCTGCCAGCCATGGGGTACGCTGCGACTCAGGGCATTCCAGGTCGATCACGTCCCAGCGAGACTTGTCCACTTGCAGACTCAGCCCCATCCATCGGGGCTCTGTGGTGGTGAGGCCTAGTTCTGGACAAATAACTTGCTCACGCTCGCTGGCCAGGCTGGGGGACATTAAGGATCTAGAATATCCAGTCCTAAAACACAGCCGGCTGTTGCTTATAGTTGTCCAGGAACTCTAACTAGTGAAAATAAAAAAAATCACAACATAACAAATTTCCTTATCAATAGCTAATACCAAAGTCCCAACAGGAAACTAGGTCCTATTCCTAAACTAGGCAGAAAAAAAACTAGAGGCTGTAGCACAGGGTGTGGAGTTATGCCTGCAGGGACAACCCCCATAGGCGTAGTAAATCTTTTTCCCACCTAGTGTCCTATTCCTGATGGAAGGAGCATAACCCAATGGTCCAAGAAGATATGGAGCTGCGTCTGTCGATGAATGATAGCGAAAACTAGATTTTCCTTTTCTCCCTTGACATCTCAAAATTACCTAATTCATGTATACCCCTTGTGAAAAAGATAAAACATACTCTGAGACCCACTATTGCCACATCCCTAAAAAATGGCAGTGAAAAGAAGAGAGGAGGGGAGTGAGAAAATCCCACAAATGGAATTTCTCAACCTCTCAAGTAGGTTGGAACTTTATAGGCTATAAATGGGTGCTGATCTTGATGGGAACAAAATGCAACAGTCGTTTTTTATATATAAAAGATTAAACCATTTATTACATATATACGTACAAAAGTGTTCAATAAAACATGATAAGTACATGCATATAAGTCATAAGACAAAATTGGTTAACCACTGGATCCCCAAATGCCTCTACTGGCTAGGGCAACTATACTGAGGCATATACCAGATCATGATAAATCATGATATAAGATCATACACATATGGGGTATGATCCAATTTTTGCAGAGGAATCAGTCTGTCCAGTGCATATCTTGCTTTAGGCAGATGCAAAGAAAAAATTTTGTTGCCAAGAAAGGGGGGACCCGGTCCCATGCGATACACCAGCCGCCTCTCCTCACGGAGCTCACACTGTCTACTAGATTCCTCTGCAAAAATTGTATACATTCCACTACTGTATATGTGACTACCAATATATGCTTTGGCGGCTAATAGGGGACAAATCAGTGGAGCCATATGTGATATGTCCGCAAATTAATTGGATACCCCATTTGATCAAGGGGTTAAGTAGGATAACAGTGCTTGTTCTGTAGACAATTTTCCAGGAATCGCCTGAGGAAGCGACCGAGCGAAACGCGTCGCGATTCCCCAGTTACCACAGGAGAACCCCATATGTATATGATTTTATATCATGATTTATCATGATCTGGTATATACCTCAGTATAGTTGCCCTAGCCAGTAGAGGCATTTGGGGATCCAGTGGTTAACCAATTTTGTCTTATGACTTATATGCATGTACTTATGTTTTATTGAACACTTTTGTACGTATATATGTAATAAATGATTTAATCTTTTATATATAAAAAAACGACTGTTGCATTTTGTTCCCATCAAGATCAGCACCCATTTATAGCCTATAAAGTCCCAACCTACTTGAGAGGTTGAGAAATCCCATTTGTGGGATTTTCTCACTCCCCTCCTCTCTTCTTTTCACTGTCATGTATACCCCTTGCTTTCCTTCTAGTACTGAATGTATAATGGGCAGCCTTTGATTAGAACACAATCTGTTCCATTTCAGCAACATCAACAATTCAGTTACAGATCAGCTCTGCTTTTTCTTTTAACAATATACATATATATAAAACATACCAACCAGAACCTTATTCACACATTTAAAAATGTAAACATTATACTGAAACACTTAAAGCCAAATCTATATTTGCTAAACTAACCTCATTTGAAAAAAAAAATGTGTCTAGAAGGACCTTATTACAACACTGAACTTTTTCCCAAGCATAAATAGAAGACTAAATATGAAAAAACATAGGTTGCACCCTAGATATGGAGCACTTGGAGGACATTTGGGATAATGTTAACATCTATCAGTATAAAATTAATTTTAATTGGAATCATATGCCTGAACTTCTCCACACATTAAACTCAAATATCTTTTGGGCTCATCTTTACAAAACTACACCAATTTAGCTACAAAGTTGATTTCCCACACTTTTTTGGCAGAGGATGTCTGATAGCTTTAACATGGAAAAAGATTGCCCCACCATGCCTAGAAGATCCATATAAACAAATTCATGATGTTTATAACATGGAAGACTAAACAATTCCATCGATAAATATACAAAGTCTAGGCATATTTTAGACCTCTCCTAATTTCACCTGTGGATTTATAATTTTGGTTCCATCTGCCTATGGAGAATTTCTGACAGGGAGGGGTACTAGTAGGGATCGACCGATTATCGGCAAAGCCAATATATCGAGGGCCGATATGCACTTTTCCCCGATATATCCGAATCGGCCCCGAAGGTTACCGATATTTCTGCAAAGTGCATGTACTGGAGTGATGCCTGCACCTGTAACAAAATGTATATGTATACCCTTTGAAAATTTTTAGTAAAAAAAAAAAAAAAAAAAGTTTAATTAGGATGTAATTTGGCTAGTAGACACACTAGACCAGTTGACAAGTGACAGAGTGTGGGAGTGCGAGTGTGTGTGTCTGCCCTGACACGGTGCGCTCTGTTCAACATTGAACGTCTGTATCTGCCAGTAAAGACTTCTCTACCGTACATCTTAATTATAAAAAAAAGCATATATTCAATCTATACTTTAGATATAAACATTTTAAAGTTAAAAAAAGTAAATAGTCTGTCTGCTTATTGGTTTGATTTGTCTGATTTAACCACTTAAGGACCGCCCGTCGCAGATATACTGCAGCAGTCAGCCCCTCCTGTGCGAACCAACGTAGCTGTACATCAGTCGCGAGCCTGCAGCTAGGGGGCGAGCGCACCGCCGCCGGCACGCTCCCACCCCTACTCGGCAGCGGGGACTCTGATGCACGGGGGACGGCGGCTCCGATTGCCGCCAGGCACCTGTGATCGTTCCCCGCTGAGAGAGGAGGACGGTCAGATGTTGTAAACACAGCTGACCATTCTTCTCTCTGGAATGATCACAGAGCGCCTGTGATCCTGAGATATAGGATCACAGGTCTCTACGATCATTTCAAAAGCTCAATCCCCCCCACAGTTATAATCACTCCCTTAGGCTTACATTTACCCCTGATCACCCACTGTGTTAACCCCTTCCCTGCCAATGTCATTACAGTAACAGTGCATATTTTTAGCACTGAATACTATAGTAATGTCACTGGTCCTCCCAAAAGTCTCAAAAATGTCAGTTATGGGGTCCGATCTTTCCGCCTCAATGTCGCAGTCCCGCTAAAAATCACAGATCGCCACCATTACTAGTAAAAAAAAAACCACAATGAAAATGACAAATCTTTCCCGTAGTTAGAAGACACGATAACTTTTGCGCAAACCAATCAAAATATGCTTTTTGCAATTTTTTTTTTTTTACTAAAAATATGTAGCAGAAAACAAATTGGCCTAAATAAAAAATTTAAAATTTTTACGTTTTTGGGGAAATGTTATATAGCAGATTGTGAAAATCTCTTTTTCAAAATTGTCGCTCTTCTTTTTGTTTATAGCGCAAAAAATAAAAACAAAACATTGCAGAGGTGATCAAATTTCCACCAAAAGAAATTTGTGGGAAAAAAAGGACATCAATTTTATTTAGGTACAGCGTCACACGAAATAGTCCCTTAAAGTAACGCAGTGCTGAATCGCAAAAAAATATCCTGGTCATTTAGGGGGGCAAATCCTTTCCGGTCCAGAACTGGTAAACCTCAGATATATGACAGGGAATCAGTCTTCTAACATTCAACTGTGCAGAGACATTTCACCTTGAGCTATTGAAACTCTGTAAGAAGCAAGCAGCTAAAAAAGTTCCACTGGACTACTTCATAGAAGGCATCTTATTCAAAAGCAATATTTCATATTTTCTCTTGACTAAAATATAAACTATATTTTCTTCAGTTGACCATTATATGTATAGCATATGTTGATCCGACATACCGTAACTTGATGACCAATGACAGGGAAAGTGAAAAACTGATTATCTTGTTACAATGGTATCTGAAAGCCAGTGGGAAATATTACCCAGCAAGTGAACATTCGGTTCCTAAAGTTGATGTGTTGAAAGCAGAAAAATTAGGTATCACAGTGTGCTGTGTATGGGGCTGCATAGCCAAAGACAGGTTTGGGTACCCACGCTGACCAGTGTCTACAGCCAAATGCACCTACAATGCGCGCATGACCATCAGAACTGGACTAAGAAGCAATGCAAGAAGATGGCCTGGTCTGATGAAGAACCTTTTATTTTACATCATGTGGATGGCCGGGTGCGTCACTTACTTGGGGAAGAGATGTCACCTGCATGAAGTATGTGATACTTTAGCGATGTTCTGCTGGGAAACCTTAGATCCTGCCATTTATGTGGATGATATCTGACAAATACCACCTACCTAAAAATTGGTGCTGACCAAGTACACCCCTGTGTGGAAACAGTATTCCCTGATGGCAGTGGCCTCTTTCAGCAGGATAATGCGCCCTGCTACATTGCACAAATTGTACAAGAATGGTTTGAAAAACACAAGGTAAAGATGTTGACTTGGCCCCAAATTCACCAGATCTTAATCCAAATGAGCATCTGTGTAATGTGCTAGAAAAACAAGTTCAATCCATAGAGTCCCCCCCCCCCCGCAAGTGAGAGGACTTAAAGGATTTGTTACTGATAGCTTGATGCCAGGTATTACAGCACACCTTCAGAGGTCCACGGTGACATCCATGCCTCGACAGATCAGGGCTTTTTTTTGTGTGGCAAAAAGGGGGACTTACGCAATATTAGGTGGGAGGTCATCAAGTTATGGCTGATTGGTGTATGTATGAAACCACTATATATTCTTTAATATAACATTATAAAGCCTTTGTCTACTATAGAATAACCAAAGAGAATACAAATATTAGACATTATCACAAAAAAAAAAAAAAAGATCACTCTTATTGGTAACCTGCCTTGATATTTTGTGCATCCAGAACAAATGGATCGGAAACACCCGTGCAGGTAAAGGATTCACGTACATGCATTCCAGGCAGGTCCTGACGTCTGAACATGACAATGCTAGTCAACTTCTACTTAGAAGAAAGTCACAATATTGTACACGTCTGCTAATCGTTCTTCTAGTTAGGTGCCATCAGTGACTGGCCACATACAATGCATAAGGGCAGCTGCCTTGATGCTTATTAAATTGAGGTTCTTCCACCTACAAAGGAAGAAAAGGAAAATGTATTAATGTAAAATCTTTACAAAGAGATCTATGCAAAGATGGCATTTATGATGCATATATTCAACTCTGGCAAAACATTATTTCAGTGTTCTAACAAAATAATATAAAAAAAAAATATCTATAGTAAAGCCCAATTCCAAGCGCTACCATTTTTAAATTTCAATACATTTTTATAAATTTTTGTAGAACCAAACGACCATTTTTAAATCCCCCCAGGTGTTGAAAAAGCAGCTTTTAATTGCAATAATCATTTTCTATCTGTATCTGTACCAAACAGTGCTTCTTCCCAGTAAGACATTCTAAATCTTCTGGCTTGCATGACTTCTGACATCCCTCAACCCAGCATATTTTATACATACAGTGAATGCAGAACTGCACGAGTCACCACCCAGGGTGGTGTAACCATAAACCTTTCCCAGTGTACTCGAACAGAAAGCAACGCTGATGTCAAGAACCTAAAGAAGAGTTGAAGAGGACCCTGCATTGTCACATGACTGGCCTAATGAAAAAGTAAGTATTAAAACTAAAGTTTGCTGTTGGGGGGGGTCACAATGGGGGGGGGGGGACAACTTGTAGGAGCTGTGATTTAATGCCAATGGGCTTTTTCCCCCCTTTCCTCCATAGTCCAAGGAGAACACCTGTCAAGGGACAAGCTGGAGGCTTGGCATGCCTGCCAATACTCTGCATGGTCATGCCCGTCTGCACAGGACTGCATGCACATCTGAAAGAAAAAGGCCAGTGCACATTTGTTCATGGAGCAAGCCTGTGGGTACTGACGCATGCTACGTGCAATATATCTTGGCGACCCCTGGCCTTTATAAGAATGACCGTTGCTCAAAGGCTTTGCTGACTGTCTTCAGTTCCCTGTTGCACTTTGTAAATAATAAGAAATAGTGAAGCGCTAGCCCTCATAAGACGTGTATGGGTCTAATAAGTGCAAAAGACTGATGTTGATGTGAATATACAACATAGAAACGAACATTTGAAACAGTGGTGGAAACCCCCTTTATCAAAATTGAATTTAAAAAAAAAACAAAAAAAAAAAAAAACAGGCTTTATCTAGCAGCTCAGCACGATTTTAGCTCTTGCACTGTGGCTTCATAATGGCAACCACAAGCTGGAATTGACTTTTGTTTTTTTTTTTAACTACTTAAGGATCTCACCACATACATTTACTGCGGCAGGGCGGCCTTTAAGCGAAAACCATGTACCTGTACGTGATTTTGTTGAAAGGCTATAGGGGCGGGCGGGCAGACGTGCGCTGTCAGAGCCGCACTCCTGTTAGGATTAGACACAGCGGGAACCAATCAGCGGGTCCGGCCGCTGTCGGCCACCCACGAACGTTCAGTAGAATGACAGAACAGTGGTCTGCCTATGTAAACAAAGTAGACCGCTGTTCTGTCAGACAGAAAGAGAGAGCATGTGTTCCTACTAATCAGGGACACAGAACTCTCTTTCTGCAGTCAGTCTACCCCCCACACTGTTAGAAAGCATTCCCTAGGAGCACACTTAACCCCTTGATTGCCCCCTTGATGTTATCCCCTTCCCTGCCAGTGTCATTTATACAGTAACAGTGCATAATATTTAGCAGCGATCACTGTAGTGTAGTGTAGTGTCACTGGTCCCCATAAAATGTCACTTAGTGTCACATTTGTCTGCCGCAATGTCGCAGTCCCGCTAAAAATCACTGATCGCTGCCATTACTTACGTTTTGTGCAAACCAATTAATATACGCTTTATGTAGCAGAATAAAAATTGGCCTAAACTGATAAAGAAATAAGATTTTTTAAAAATAATTTATTGGCTGTGTTTTATAGCAGAAAGTAAAAAAATGTTTTTTTTTTTAAAATGGTCAGTCTTTTTTTTGTTTATAGCGCAAAAAATAAAAACCGCAGAGGTAATCAATTACCACCAAAATAAAGCTCTATTTGTAGAAAAAAAAAAGGACATCAATTTTATTTGGGTACAGCGTCGCACGACCGCCCAACTGTCAGTTAAACTTGCGCAGTGCTGTATCGCAAAAAAATGGCCTGTCATTAAGGGGGGGGGGGTAAAACCTTCCGGGGGCTAAAGTGGTTAAACAGATTGGACCCTAGGAAAATAGCCACGTTAGGCTTTAGCAAAATGGTGCCCGCAATATTGGGATTATTTTACTAACCGTAAAATCCATTTCTCTGAGTTCATTGACGGCACTCCATAAATCATAACTGGTGGGTTATATTGCCTTCTCCAGGAGTAGGAATAGGCAGAACAAAAAAACACCTGGCCACGCTCATGGGCCATCCTCAGCTGGTATATAACCCCCCTCTCTCATAATTTTGCAAGCCCAATTTTTCAGTTTTTTTATTTGTTGAAGTTTGAAATATCCAATAAATTTCGTTCCACTTCATGATTGTGTCCCACTTGTTCATTCTTCAAAATAAAAAAAATTACAGTTTTATATCTTTGTGTTTGAAGCCTGAAATGTGGCAAAAGGTCGAAAAGTTCAAGGGGGCCGAATACTTTCGCAATGCACAGTATATGGTCGAGAATGGAGGCCCGGTAATAGTTATAGATATTGGGGAGGCCAGCTCCACCCTTGTTGTAGGGTCTAGTTAACCACTTACCGCATAGTAACGTACCGATACGTCGGTACACTTTGCGGGGTTATACCGGGATGATGCCTCTAGTTAGAGGCATCATCCCGGTACCGTGGTTTGAAGCCGACGGTCGGCTTTCCGTCTGTAACGATCGATGCGGCTCGGGAGCCGCTCGATCGTTACCCGTGGGGGGGGGGCGGGAGGGGGCGTCCCCCACCGCCTTCCGTGGCTTTGCTCGGGGCTCCCGTCCCACCGGGAGCCCCGAGCACCCAGCCGGCACTTCCGCCGGCTGGATGGAGTCCCGATGAATGCCGGAAACGGCATCGATCGGGTCTCCGATGACGTAACCCGGAGGTGGCGTCCATGATGTCACTTCCGGGTTACTGTGCTGCAAAAGGCGGCAGTTTTGAAAAACGGCTGTATGCAAAAATGCCGTTTTCGGCATTTTGCATACAGGGAAGTGTAGTGGAGGGGTCTAGGGTCTTTTAGACCCTCGATCCCTCCATAAAGAGTACCTGTCACTACATATTGGTGTCACAAGGGATGTTTACATTGCTTGTGACAGCAATAAAAGTGATCAGATTTTTTTTAAAAACTGTAATAAAGTTTAAAAAAAATAAAAAATAAATAGGAAAAAAAAAAAAAAATTAGCCGCCCCCGTCACCTCGGGCACAAAAAAAACTTATACGCAAGTCGAGCCGCGAATGAAATCGCTGTTCAAACCCCACATGTGAGGTATCGCCGCGATCGCCAGAGCGTGGGCAATAATTTAAAAAAAAGAGCTACACTCTACCTCTAAACTGGTAACCGTTAAATAAATTTAAAGCGTCGCAGATTGAGATCTCTATTGACCGTAGTTTGTCGCCATCCCACAGGGGGGCGCAATTTTAAACTGTAACATGTTGGGTATCTATTTACTCGGCGTGACATCATCTTTCACAATATACAAAAAAATGGGCTAACTTTACGGTTTAGTATTTTTTAAATGCAGTGAAATGTGATTTTTCAATTTTTTTCCAGACCGCTGCGCAAATACCGCGTGACCAAAAATTTTGCAATGACCGACATTTTATTCTCCAGAGTCTTTGCTAAAAATATATAATATATATATATATATATATATATATATATATATATATATATATATATATAATGTTTGGGGGTTCTAAGTAGTTTTCTGGGAAAAAATACTGGTTTTAACTTGTAAACAAAAAGTGTCCGAAATAGGGCTGGGGCTTAAGTGGTTAAGATATAGTTCACGCACCTAGGGGGTTTCCCCCCCCCCTCATCTAAATTTTGTCATGCGTCTCTGGATGGAGGGTAAGTAGGATTGGGGGAGGGGTATTGTCAAGGTGCGAAATAGGTAGAGAAGTTTCAGTAGAATCATCATTTTGAATGTGGCAATTCTACCCAATCTGGATAAGCCATGTGAGTGCATTGAGTGGAGGAGCAGTGGGAGTTGTTAGAGGAAAGTCTGAGAGTTAGGTGTGTAGAGTTGTTTTATGGTGGGTGCCAATTATATTCCTAGATATGGGATAGAGTTGTTTGCCCACAAAAAGGGAGTGGATCTCTTGACTTGGGTTTATAGTTGCGCGGGGAGGCATATTGGAATTAGGATAGATTTTGGGCTGTTGAGCTTGTAGAAGGAGAGCTCAATAAACTGGTGTATGATTTCCTGGGCTGCAACAGCAGGATAACATCGTCTGCAAATAGACTTATTTTATGGTCAGTGATATTGCAATGAATCCCTGATAATTCTAATTTTTGTTGCTAGAGCTTCCATCAATAAGGCAAAGATTAACGGTGAAAGGGGGCAACCCTGGCATGTGCTGTTGGATATAGCAAAGGGGGCGGATAGGGCTCCTCCTGTAAGGACTCTAGCAGAGGGGTTGGAGTAGAGGGAGAGAATTACATTTTTTATCCAATCGATGATACCACGCTTTTAAAAAAACCCCAGTGAACTCCAGGGATGGAAGCAGAGAAGGTGTTTGCTTCTGGGTGGCAAGGTGGATGAGATTTAACACCCTTCCAATAGCGAAGCCATTAAATCCAGCGACTGTAAAGCAGGATGGCTAGAAGATCCTCGCCCCGTGATTCCCCGCAGGAACTACGGAAGAAGCCTGAGTCGAGGATTATGCTGGCCTTATCGTTGCCCTTGGACGCCTGCGTCGTCTGTCAGAGGACCCCGTGATTACACCATGAACTTCGGTATCCTCCTGTGGGGCCAAACCTGCTAAAGGAGCTGCATGTAAGACTGTGCAAACAAAACTGTCTTGAAGGTGGATACCACCAGACTCAGAATCTGTATGCAAAAATCGGGAGAGAGAACTGTCAGTGTGACAGCAGCCAGTGAATTACGGCCTGTGGTTCCTGAAATTTGTCCAGAGGAAGGACCACCCTTGTCAGAATTAAAATCAGACCTAGGTAAATCAATTCCCTGGACAGGAATAGGTGGTTCAGACTCAGGACCTAAAAAACCTGAAAAGGACAAGCTTTGTCCCCCTTCCAGGGTACCCCCAAAAGAAACCTTTTGCAGATCTCCTTGGCGCTCACCAAAGAAGTCATGGGGCCAGAATACAGCGAAGATGTCCCCCCACCCCAATAATGGGTGAGGACAGACATTCATGTTGAAGGGGTCTTCTCTGCAGGTTCAGAGAAGCTAGCTCTAGGCTTACCAGACCAAGGTTGCTTGGAACCTTCCAGGGAAGATTTAAAAGATCTACTTACAATATTCTCCGTCCCAGAAGCACAAAATAATTTTCTATGGGCTGAGAAGGAGGGCCCCTGTCTGCGACGAGGCTCCCTTCTTTTCTTGGAATGTAGAAGGAAGGTACTCCCCCCCCCCCCCCGTAATACCCTTAATGGTGTCATCCAGGGTCGCTCCAAACAGACGATCGCCTTGAAAGGGCAGATCAATAAGAGCTTTCTTAGAGGCTTGGTCCAATTCTTAAGCCACAGCACGCCTAATCACCACCGCTGAAACAGAAAGTTTGGACAGCACAGGAGCTGTATCCAAAGCTGCATCGCAAATAAACTGCAGCCCATGGACCAACTGGTCCGCTAAATCAACATAAGCAACATAACATAAGCAGCAGGGACCTACTCACCCCCCAGGCCCTGGCGCAAAAGCTTTGCCCATTCAGTTAGGGTCCGAGACACCAGGGCTGAGGCAAAGACTGGCCGCAATGCCGAATCAGCCATAGTGAACATGCTGCGTGCCATTGCCGCTGGAGTATACTTCGAAATATTATGTGTAAAATTATTAAACAGCGCTAGCAATCAACCAACAATGTATAAATAGTAAAAATTGATATAAACAATGACAGATTTAATATATGAATAATAATAGATTATTGTAAAAGTCTCTCATATAAATACGTGTAATATAATTAAAGTGCTCAAGTGCAAATCTTTTTTCTTCAGTGCAGATATTAAATAAAGGTGCTCAGGTGCAAATCCTTCCAGATATACAAGGTGCTCTCATGAGTGACCCTCCAGGTCCCCTACTCACCACACTGTAAATATATCCGCGTTTTGACAAAAACTGATGGGACTTGTGATGTCCGAGCTCCAGTATTTCCTCCAAATTTGTAAGGAAAACCACTGATGGGATTGCTCCAATGGGATGTAATTCATATATCCCGATACATGTGAAATAAAAAGAGGGGCCAATAGTGTAATGCGTCCAAGATAGTTTATTGTCCCCCAAAGCCTTAAATGTACTTACAAAAGGATAAGTTGAAATTCGCAATGAAATACAAGCAGGAACGCCGCAATTGGCGTGCATTCCACAGAACCCAGAAGCCCAACCGGAAGTGACGTTACGTGGCGCCACGCCGGAAATACGTCAACGCGTTTCACCCTGAATGTGGGCGTTTTCAAAAAGACCGAAATATTATGCTTTTGGAGAAAATGTATGTATATATATATATATATATATATATATATATATATATATATATATATATATATATATATATATATGTTTCTGGATTTTAATAAGATGCCTTATCTGCACATGCATCCCTGAAAAAGAGCACCTTGTTTGGGAAATGCGCTGGATAAACAGCTCAGTGTACACACTTCTAAGTTTCATGAAAGGGCTCTTTCAGATGGGTGGACCGATCAGGTCAGCCTGTCCGTTTTTTAGGTGGACCAAATGGGAATCCATTCCCCACCTGCCTGGCGGATTGTATTGAATGACAATCAGATGTAAACAAACAAGCGCTATTTTTACCTCTGACTGCCCATAGAGGGAAACGGGCTGTGTTTATGTCCATAAGTAGAGCGGACACAGGCCTGTCATTCGCCTGCTCAGCGAGGATCAGCGGACAGATAAAAGAGCCCTTAGATGAATGTACAAGCAAGTGTGGATACAGAAAGTAATATATCTCCAACAGTAAAGTCTGATCAGCTGAATTGTATGCTGTAACTACTTTTTTAGCAATTTTGAGCACTCGGTTTTAGTAAGATATACATGTAATAAAGATATAACAGCTTTTAGATTTGGGGTCAGTGTGTTGATTTTCTACACAATTTCCCCTATTATACACTACTTTTTTCTCTTGCAAATTAACTCATTTCAGTTTACTGCAATCCAGTCATTGATGGATTGATTTTAATCGGTTTTGATGTTCATGCTGCACTGTGCTTTACTGAATAAGCCCACATGTCAGGAAACCTGCTGCTTTGCTTATTCCTGTGATTAGGCTGCGAAAGACTATTACATTTCTGCAGCTTATAAAGTAGAATTCCTCCAGTCATGTAAAAGGTACAAAATCTGCAGTATTCTATGTTTGCGGCAACTGCTGTAAAAAGAACAAAAAATGTGGGTCACTTGCTGACAGAAAAATAGAAAATGCATCAGTCTAATTTAGGAAAATAAAGAAAAAGGAATTAAATCTTGCACGTTTAATAATTTATCATTGATCTTCTTTAGATCTATCCGTAACATGTCAAGTAAAGAACCATAGCAATATTAAAAGCTAATGGCTACATACAAAGCCCTGATGTTTCTTCGTTGTCCAGACTGCACTAAAATGGAAGTCTCGTCTATGAAATATTAATGAACAGGCGAGGCTCTTGCTATACGAGTAATAAGACAGCTTGCAAATACTCCACCTCCGGCAAATCTCTACCTCCTTTTTGCTAGCACTCACTTATCGCTGCATGTTTTATATTCTAAATATATAAAATTCCTGAACAAGTTTAAACCAGGAAAAAAAAATAAAAAATCTACACATCCTCCCTGGGGCTAAACGTGGGTCATGTTTTTTTTAAAAGAACATCTACTGTTAAATAACCTCCACACATGATTTGAACTCGTCTGAATAACAGAGGGGGTTCACACATCTCACAATTCCTGAGTTTTTGTAAAGAAGTCAGCTACGATCCCAAAAATCAATCTACAGGTAGTCACATATGGAATGATATTGTGTAAATGATTTGGGCATCGAAATGTGTTTAAGGGATCTTGGGAGTTGTAGTTCTGCAGCATGCCACAGGCACATGATGTGACGTACAATCTGCATGCATAACCCCTCCCCCTGGTGACATAAAGAAATGCTAAGCAACTGGCCAAGAAAGGGAGGTTAAATAACAGTGGTGATAGGTAAGGTAGATTTAAAAAAGAAACATGTTTATCTAAAGTAAATTTTCTTTTAGATTTGGATACTTTTGTGAGGGGGTAGAACCTCTGTCAGTTTTTTTTTTGCTGTCTGGGTGTATGATGGAGATATTCACACACTATCTGGGCCGGTTCACACTATTGCGAGTGCGGCGATCGCATGTAATTCGGAGCGCACTGCTCCTTCATTACATGCGATCGGATGTGCGGATCCAAATTCAGCCAGGAAGGCCATTTAAATAATTAAGTGCTGAATCGCAAAAAATGGCATGGTCATCAACCACATAATGACCTAGGCAGATATACTGCGGCAGGCAGCCGCTGCTGGGAAAAGTGACGTAGGGGTACGTCACTCGCCCACGAGCCTCTAGGGGGCGAGCGCATGCCGCCGGAGGCGCGCTCCCGCCCCCGCTCGTTCCCTGACACCCGCGCGCAAATTATTCCTCTTTAAAGTATGATGTTACAAGCTTGGCACACCTATTTTTGGGCAGTTTCTCCCATTCTTCTTTGCAGGACCTCTCAAGTTCCATCAGGTTGGACGGGAAGCGTCGGTGCACAGCCATTTTCAGATCTCTCCAGAGATCTTCGATCAGGTTCAAGTCTGGGCTCTGGATGGTCTACTCAAGGACATTCACAGAGCTGTCCCGTAGCCACTCCTTTGTGATCTTGGCTGTGTGCTTAGGGTCGTTGTCTTGTTGGAAGATGAACCTTCGCCCCAGTCTGAGGTCCAAATCGCTCTGGAGCAGGTTTTCACCAAGGATGTCTCTGTACATTGCTGCATTAATCTTTCCCTTGATCCGGACTAGTCTCCCAGTTCCTTTCACTGAAAAACATCCCAACAGCATGATGCTTCCACTCTTCAGTGATTGTATTGACCAGGTGATAAGCAGTACCTGGTTTTCTCCAGACATGACGCTTGCCATTAAGGCCAAAGAGTTCAATCTTCGTTTCATTAGACCAGAGAATTTTATTTCTCATGATCTGAGAGCCCTTCAGGTGCCTTTTGGCAAACTCCAGGCGGCCTTTTACTGAGGAGTGGCTTCTATTTGGACACTCTACCATAGAGGGCCGATTGGTGGAGTGCTGCAGAGATGGTTGTTCTTCTGGAAGGCTCTCCTCTCTCAACAGAGAAACACCGGAGCTTTGTCAGAGTGACCATCGGGTTCTTGGTCACCTTCCTGACTAAGGCTATTCTCCCCCGATCGCTCAGTTAGGCTGGGCGGCCCACTATAGGAATGAGTCCTGGTGGTTCCAAACCTCTTCTTTTTACGGATGGAGACCACTGTGTTCATTGGGACTTTTAATGCTGCAGCAAATTTTCTCTTCCCAGATCTGTGCCTCAATACATTCCTGTCTCAGAGATCTACAGACAATTCCTTGGACTTCATGGATAGGTTTGTGCTCTGACATGCACTGTTAATTGTGGGACCTTATATAGACAGGTGTGTGCCTTTGCAAATCATGTCCAATCAACTGAATTTCCCACAGGTGGACTGATTTTTTTGTTTTTTATTTTTAATAAATTTGCAAAGATTTCAAGTAAACATCTTTTACGTTGTCATTATGGGGTATGGTTTGTATAATTTTGAGGAAAATAATCAATTTAAACCATTTTGGAATAAGGCTGGATGCCCTGGAGGCCGGATGCCCTGTATCCTTGCAGCGGGGATGTACCCCCACTACAAAGAAGGACTTCTACTTTTCCTTACAGTTCAGCATTAACTTTACCAATCAGGAAAAAAAAAAACCATAATGTTCAATCTATGAGCTGTAACACAGACACACACACACACACACACACACACACACACACACACACACGTGCATCTCAAAAAAAATTTGAATATCATTACGGACTGTGGAACATTTTGCATTTCATTTCATTTGAAAATCAAGGTCCCAGAGTCTGGAGGAAGAGTGGAGGGGCACAGAGTCCAAGTTGCATGAGGTCCAATGTGAAGTTTCCACAGTCAGTGATGATTTGGGAAGCCATGTCATATGCTGGTGTTGGTCAACTGTGTTTTATCAAGGCCAAAGTCAGCACAGCCCCCTACCAGAAAATTCTAGAGCACTTCATGCTTCCCTCTGCTGACCAGCTTTTTGGAGATGCTGATTTAATTATCCAGCAGGACCTGGCACCTGCCCACACTGCCAAAAGTACCAATACCTGGTTTAATGATCATGATATCACTGTGCTTGATTGGCTAGCAAAGTCATTTGACTCAAACCCCATATAGAATTTGATCGCCTCCTTGCCACGCTGCATTGATGAAGTAATTCATGCAAAAGGACCCCCGACCAAGTATTGGTAAAGTGCATACTATACTGGACATCAGGCATGTCCAACCTGCGGCCCGGATCCGCAGGCAATGCGGCCCACTGCCCCGACAAATTTATTTATTTTTGCTGGGGAGGAAGGAAGTTGAGTCAGGGCACGGCCACAGCGGCTTTCAACTAACTGTAGGCAGAGGCTGCCTCGGAGGGGAGGGGGCGAGTGCTGCCAGATTACAAACAGAGCGGGGATCTCCTGCTTACCCAGCGGCTGCTGTCATACAAAGCCCCACCCCCTGGACCGGCTCCTATGATAGACAGCACATGGGTGACATCTATCATAGGAGCCGGTCCAGGAGGCAGGACTTCGCATGACAGCGGTCGCCGTGTAAGCTGGAGAGCCCCGCTCTGTAATCCAGCGACTCTCCTCTCTCTTCATTGCAGACTGCATTGGATGGGCATGCACTGGTAAGGCTTTATTGAATGGGCAGGCACTGGTGAGGCTACATTGGATGGACAGTGATCAGGCTGCATTGGATGGGCATGCACCGTTCAGGCTGCATTGGATGGGCATGCACTTGTGAGGCTGCATTGGATGGGCACTGATCAGGCTGCATTGGATGGACACTCATTGGTGAAGCTGCATTGGATGGGCATGCACTAGTAAGGCTGCATTGGATAGGCATGCACTGGTGAGGCTGCATTGGATGGGCACTGATCCGGCTGCATTGGATGGGCATGCACTGGTGAGACTGCATTGGATGAGCACTGATCTGGCTGCATTGGATGGACATGCACTGGTGAGGCTGCATTGGATGGACACTGATCAGGCTGCATTGAATGGACATGCATTGGTGAGGCTGCATTGGATGGGCACTGATCAGGCTGCATTGGATGGGCACACACCGGTGAAGCTGCATTGGATGGGCACTGTTTAGGCTGCATTGAATGGGCACACACTAGGCTACAAGTTCCGTGAGATCTCCCGCCTGCCGCGGGAGACTTAGGACGTCTGCAGTCAGTGACCGAGCTACTTCTTCCTGTATAGTTCTGGCTCTGTCACAGGGGGAGTGATATGAAATGCACTCCGCCTGTGACAGGAGCCATACAGTAAGCAGCAGCTCTGCTCTCTATTGCAGCCGCTGCTTCCTCCAGCAGTACCCGACGTCATGACCAGCAGTACCCGCCAAAAGTAACCGCACCAGCAGTACCTGCCAGCAGTCATCAAAATAAATAGAAAAGGTATGTGCATTAGTGTGTGTAAATTGTTGCAATATGTTTTTTAATAACTAGTTCTGTTTTGTCATGATATGTCGTCCTTATTCATACATATATGAATAAGGACATGACATTTTCTGGCTGCATAAGTCATATGTGCTGGGGGCTAGTTGCACCCCTAGCAAATAACTGTAAATATCCCAGCATGTGCAGTGTTTCTGACTCCTACCACCATGACCACTTCAAATCACTGAAGTGGTCATGATGGTTAGAGTGTTCCTTTAATATCTCTCAGAAGAAGTAAACCTCTGTATACTGATTCCATTTCATCATCCTCTAGGCGGCACGGGAATGGCACAGGAGCGTTTTATTACTTCTATACCTGAACTATAGTATATATTTTATATGCGGCCCGAGAAAATTTCTCTACACTTAATGTAGCCCAGGGAAGCCAAAAGGTTGGCCACCCATGATCTAAACCATTCCATTGTAGCTCTGGCTGCATATTTAGGGTTGTAGTCCTGCTGGAAGGTAAACCTCTGCCCCAGTCTCAAGTCTTTTGCAGACTCGAACAGGTTTTCTTCTAAGATTGCCCTGTATTTGGCTCCATCTATCTTCCCATCAACTCTGACCAGCTTCCCTGTCCCTGCTGAAGAAAAGCATCCTCAAAACATGATGCTACCACAACCATATTTCACGGTGGAGATGGTGTGTTCAGGGTGATGTGCAGAGTTTGTTTTCCGCCACAGATAGCGTTTTGCTTTTAGACCAAAACTTTCAATTTTGGCCTCATCAAACCAGAGCACCTTCTTCCACATATTTGCTGTGTCCCCCACATGGCTTCTTGCAAACTGCAAACGGAACTTCTTATGGCTTTTTTTCAGCAATGGCTTTCTTATTGCCACTCTTCCAAAAAGGTCAGATTTTTAAGTGCATGACTAATAGTTGTTCTGTTGACAGATTTTCCCCACCTGAGCTGTGGATCTCTGCAGCTCCTCCAGAGTTACCATGGGCCTCTTGGCTGCTTCCCTGATTAAGTGCTGGTTCACACATATGTGATGCGGGAACCCTGCGAATCCACTGCATTGCACTTGACTCGCAGGCAGTTCACACTGCCATATGCGAATCGCTAGGGGTGTCAATACAAAGTTTACGTCACCCCCAGTTTGCATATCACAGTGCGAACTGTCAATTCGGACATGAATCGGATGGCATAGGTGTGAACACCAATGCGATCCGATAGGTGTGAACACCAATGCGATCCGATTCTAATGCAGACCAAAAAAAGGATCCTGTGCGACTTTGGTCTGAATGAGATGCAAATTCAGCCATACAATTTTTATGGCTGAATTCGCAATGCACAGACACTGCATGTGATTTTCAGAGCAGTGCGATGCAAATCACATGCAATGTCTGACATTGCATGTGTGAACCGGCACCAATGCTCTCCTTGCCCGGCCTGTAAGTTTAGGTGGACATATATGACTTGGTAGGGTTTGCAAATGTGCCATATTCTTCCCATTTTCGAATGATGGATTAAACAGCGCTCCGTGAGATCTTCAAAGCTTGGTATTTTTTTTATATATATTAACCCTGCTATAAACTTCTCCACAACTTTATCCCTGACCTGTCTGGTGTATTCCTTGGCCTTTATAGTGTGGTTTCTTCACTAAGGTTCTCTAACAAACCTCCGAGGGCTTTACAGAACAGCTGCATTTATAGTGAGAATAAATTACACACAGATAGTCGGACTCTATTTACTAATTAGGTGACTACTGAAGGTAATTGGTTCCACTAGAATTTAGTTAGGGTTATCAGAGTAAAAGGGAGCTGAATACAAATGCATGCCACACTTTTCACATATTTGTAAAAAAAAATGAAAACCATTTATCATTTTTCTTCCACTTCACAATTATGTGCCACTTTGTGTTGGTCTATCACATAGAATCCAAATAAAATACATTTTCATTTTTGGTTGCAACAAGACAAAATGTGGACAGTTTCAAGGGGTATGAATACTTTATCAAGGCACTATATACACACACTGTAGATATACATACATACATACTGTATACACACACACACACTTAAAAGGTCCAACAATCTAGAGTCTGTGTGCTTCCTGCCAATTTTTTCCCTGCTGTGCAAGGCTAAACCACTATGTCCTCGTGAATCCACCACTCTACTCCTTCTCCACTGTGCAGTCCAACACATTAGGTCCAGCCATAGACGAGTCGAGAACAAAATAAAAAGTATTGCTCGTTCGTTTTTTTTACATCATTAGTGTGCCAGCTGCGAAACTTAGTTTTCATGCCGCAATCTAAAGTGCCTGATCCAACAAGCTTAATTCGGTTTAGAAAAACAAAACATTGTATGTGCAATTTTCATTTTTCAATCAACGTTTGGTTTTCTACATGTCTACAGCAGGCCTAACTGTGTGAATGCCATACAGAATGCAAACATCAGTACACAATGATCCCCTATTGCTAGAACTGCGCTTATTTCAAAATTTCCTCAGTTCAGATCTCGTATACTTTTGTTTTCCAGTCTCGGTTATGCCAACAGATAACATAGATCAGATAGTGTAAAATGTTTATTAAACATAGAAAACAATGCATTTTCTGTACCTGGGCTTAATAATGGCACTGGTTTACAGTGCATATTGATTTAAAAACCTTGCCAGGTAAAACAGGATTTGGCCCCTTTGTCCAACACATTTCACCATCAATTATGTTTAGAAACATTCTCATCACCCTACACTCCTGTATGCTGCTGAACACATTCCTCGTGTGCCAAACAAGCCCCATATTTCGAAGGCCACAGTTGCCACAAGGTACATTTCCCAAACGTGCAAATCAATGTCTTACTTCAAAAAACAAACATCAGGGGAGAAATACTAATTTTTCCATAATGCTGTCATTCTCTTCCAACACCATATACAAAACATTATTAGCTGGTGCTGTAAATGAAATGCTCTGACTGTATAGGTGTGTGTGATCGGACTTTGCACAGCTTGTGTGTACTGTAACTACGAGTGCTCCAACTTTAAACATTCTCCTTTTGCCATTACCATGATACTGCTGGATATACCAAATGCCAGCAAGGCACAATAACATGTGAGTGAATTATGTTTATGTCACTGGTTTTAATTAATAGAGATGTTCAGTGATACTCTTTTCTATCTCCTGGACTGAGTCTAATACAGAGGATTTGGCATTCACTCTTGGGCCTTGCTCTTTAGTGGATCTGTGTACAAGAGGGTCAATAGCAATCAGTGAGTGTACATCTATGTGGGGAACATGAGCATGGCACAGAGTGTAAGTTCCACTGTGATTGGAGCACAGGCACTTTGAATTGTTCTTTGGACTAAAGATTATTTGAGGAAAAATGATTTGTCCGTTTGGACCTTTGCATGTTTGTATTAACCCTACATAGAGTGTCACTAATAGGCACTGATGTTTATAGAATATGAGGAAAAGGAGGGCTGAATTAGCCCCCTTTTCTTTATGGGATGGCAGCAGGGGCAGTTAGAAATCAATATGACCTTTTATTAACCTTTATTTAAGTATAAGGCTATCCCTGAGGTAAGGGTTGTTTGACCTTTTTTCTCTGGGGTCATTTAGCCTTCTTTCCCGCTCATTTCTAGCTTGTATCTGGGTAGTTTTTCAAACAGCTATAGCCTTCCCGCCAAAATGAAGCCTGTTTCTGGGGAGATTTTGATGTGAACCCCACTTTCACATTCAAATCTCCCGCCTAGATAGCCAGTCCCATCCAGTTCTTTTTAGGGCTATTTAACCACTTCCATACTGGGCCATTGTAAAATGACGCTGGCAGGAAGGGCTCCTCGATCCGGGCAGACGTCATATGACGTCCGCCCGCTCTCACCTCTACTGCGCGCCGATCAGGGATGAGGCTCGTCCCTCGGACTGAGCCCATCCCCGTTTAAGGTAAACAGCCAATGAAATTGGCTGTTTACCACGTGACCGGCTGTCAATCAAAGCCGGTCACAGAATGTCAACAGAGAACACGGTAACTAGCTGTCACCGTGTTCTCCTCCTCACACACTGATCCTGTGTGAGGAGGAGATTGTGGTAACAGCTAGTTACCCATCATAGTGCACCCCAAAACACACTGATTGCCCCCCCCCCCAATAAAGAGGACCTGTCACTAGCCCATCAAAGTACCTGTCCCCAGCCCATTAGAGTACCCAAGTACCTGTCACCAGCCCATCAGGTATTCGGGTACTCTGATGGGCTGGTTACAGGTACTCGGGTACTCTGATGACGGGTACTCTGATGACAGGTACTCGGGTACTTTGAGTACCTGTCATCGGAGTACCTGAGTACCTGTCATCGGAGTACCCAAGTACTTGTCACCAGCCCACCAGGTACTCTGATGACAGGTACTCGGGTACTCTGATGGGCTGGTGCCAGGTACTCTGGTGACAGGTACTCGGGTACTCTGATGACAGGTACTCGGGTACTTTGAGTACCTGTCAGCGGAGTACCCGACACCAGCCCATCAGGTACTCTGATGTCAGGTATTCGGGTACTTTGATGACAGGTACTCGAGTACTCTCTCGGGTACTCCAATGACAGGTACTCGGGTACTCTGATGACAGGTACTCGGGTACTCTGATGACAGGTACTCCGATGACAGGTACTCAGAGTACCCGAGTACCTGTCATCAGAGTACCCGAGTACCTGTCTCTAGCCCATCAGAATACCCAAGTACCTCTCTGAAGCTCATCAGAATACCCGAGTACCTTTTTGTAGCCGATCAGTGTACCTGAGTGCCTATCTGCAGCCTATGCCTCCTAGATTATGTGTTGGGGTTTTTGCTTTCCAAAATGGGGTCATTTTGTGGGGGTTTCTATTGTCCTGGGGTTCCAGGGTCTTCAAAATGTGATTGATTATATGTGTAATTTATGCTCCTAGAACACCTGACGGTGCTCCTTGCATGTTGGGCCTCTGTATGTGGCCAGGCTGTGTAAAAGTCTCACACATGTGGTATTGCCATACGCAGGAGTAGTAGCAGAATGTATTTTGGGTTGTAATTGCAAGTATGCATATACTGTGTGTGAGAAATAACTTGTTATTATGACAATTTGTGTAAAAAAAAAAAAAATATTTCTTCATTTTTCCAAGAATTGTGGGAAAAAATTACAACTTCAAAAAAACTCACCATGCCTCTTACTAAATACCCTGGAATGTCTACTTTCCAAAAAGGGGTCATTTGGGGGGTATTTGTACTGTCCTGACATTTCAGGGCCTCAGGAAATGAGATGTGATCAATTTTCAATGATTGGCACCATAGATTATAGACTCTATAACTTTCACACAGACTAAATAATAACCACGAATTTGGGTTATTTTTACCAAAGATATGTAGAAGTATACATTTTGGCCCAAATTTATGAAAAAAAATTACTTATTTGCAAAATGTTATAATAGAAACTAAAACAAAATGTGTTTTTTTTCCAAATTTTCGCTCCTTTTTCACTTATATCGCAAAAAATAAAAACCCATTAGTGATTAAATACTACCAAAAGAAAGCTATATTTGTGTGAAAAAAATGATACAAAATTTGATTGGGTACAGCGTTGTATGACTGAGTAATTATCATTCAAAGTGTGAGAGTGCTGAAAGCTGAAAATTGGTGTAACTGCTCTGTATGGAAGTGGTTAAGGTGGACCCCCAGCGGCTCTGACTCGGACGCCTCAAGAACCTGAGCTGTGGTGTTCCCCTCCCTCCCTCTTTTTCTTTGGTTGTCACAGCCAGTTATTAATTATTGGTTAAAATGTCGCCTTTGTGTAATGCTTAGGTGGACGTTGGTGGTTTTTCTTTTCAAGTTGAAGTTTTTAATTGGATACAGTTATTTGAATTTCATGTTGTATAATTTCAACCTGAGCCGTAGTGGCTAGGTTGTTGTAAAAGTGTTGTGTTGTAATATTTTGAAATAAAGTATTTTATTTAAGTTTATTATACCAATAATAAAATGGCCGTGGCCTATTTATTCCAATCCAATGTTGTGTTTATTAATTTAGATAAGCTAATTCAGGTATAGTTATTTATCACACATCCTGCCTACAATCCCATTGGTATCATTTAACCACTTGCCGTCTGCTTACGTTGACACTACTGCGGCAAAGTGGTCTGTTATCGTCTGACGACGTAGACCTACGTTGCCAGACACTCCCCTTTCTCGGCGGCCCGCACCGCCGGAGGCTCGCTCCCGCTGTATTCAGTCACAGCGGGAGTCGGGCCAGGGGAGGAGCAGCGGCAATCGCCGCTGCTCTTCCCCGATCGTCGGGGATCTAGTGTGGAGATCCACCTGCTTGTGTAAACACAAGCGGGCGGATCTGCTGACAGGCAGGGTCAGATTGCAGGGTTCAGCATAGCTGAACCCTGGATCTGTCCTTGTGTCACTCAGTCACCTCCCCCCACACACATCAGTAAGCACCAGGCATACATTAACCCCTCCCTCTCCAATAAAATGAGCCCCTTCCCTGCCAGTGTCATTTTTACAGTAACAGTGCATATGTATAGCACTGATTACTGCAGTAATGTCACTGGTAACCCCAAAAGTGTCAAAAATGTCAGTCAAGGGTCCGATCTGTCCGCCGCAATGTCGCAGTCCCGCAAAAAAAATAAAATAGCAGATCGCCGCCATTACTCGTTAAAAAAAAAACACCAAAAATGACATAAATCTTTCCCTTAGTTAGTAAACGCAATAACTTTTGTGCAAACCAATCAAAATACGCTTATTGTGATTTTTCTTACCAAACATAGGTAGCAGAAAACAAATTGGCCAAAAATTTTAAAAAATTTTGATTTTTACATTTTTTTGGGGGGAAATTTCATATAAAAAAAATGTGAAAAATAGTTGTTTTTTCAAAATTTACGCTCTTTTTTTGTTTATAGCGCAAAAAGTAAAAATCGCACAGGTGATCAAATACCACCAAAAGAAAGCTCTGTTTGTGGGAAAAAAGGACGTAAATTTGTTTGGGTATGGCGTCGCACGACCGCGCAATTGTCAGTTAAAGTCGCACAGCGCCGAATCGCAAAAAGTGGCCCAGACGTAAGACCGCGAAATCCTCCAGTGGTAAAGTGGTTAATGCATGAACACAGATTTTTGTTTTTAATATTTTGTTTTTCGTATTAACAAGCGCTGTTTAATTTTACTTTTCACTTGGTTAGTAGCACAATTGGAACAACAGCTGGATAGCATATAGCACTTCCATAGCACAGGTAACATCTCAACACAATCACAGTAGTAGCAGTTTCCAAGCTGGAAAACTGCCATACCTAAACTGCTTTTAACAACTACAGTACAGTGATTTCCAGCTTCCATGGGGATCCCACAGGTATGGCACATACTTACATTTCTCCAAGCTGGAAAACGGTCATACCTAAACTTCTGCTTTCAACAATGTTTTTGGGTATACAGCACAAGGGACATAAGTTACCAAAGTTTAGTATATACTACAATCTGCAAGTACCTGTAAAAATCCCCCATTCAGTAATGCTGGATTCTCCTCAGTGATGAACTTCCAGCACTTCATGGGTTAAATTGCCTTGCCTGTAACAGTGAAGAACTGCACCACTCTCACTTCTTCCGCCTTCTCGTCCATTCACAAAACTCATCATGTATTATGTTCACAGAACGTAAACTATTTATTGCAAAAAAAAAAAAATCCATAATGGAAAAAAAAAAAAAAAAAAAGGACCAGAATTGGGTTTCAATATTTAATTTATGGTCTACTGATCCCATTATATACTTGAATCATTAAGTGCACGTTATTGGGCATGATCCTTTGATGACTGTTTGGAATGCCAAAAACGCAGGTTAGGAAAATCCCACTGACTTTAATTGGGCCGTACACGTTTCTCTGAACGCACTACTGTGTCTTACTGTGCTGTATTTCAACTGTATGCAAAGCAGGTCAAATGCAGCCTTTTCTTGTCAAACTCTGCATTTGCCATTCAAACGCATGCATTTGCATTTGAAACGAACACTGGTTGTCACAAGTCCTAAAATGACCTATGTTTCTCTGTTGCACAAGTACATTATTTATTCAGGGTGAAAATATCAAGACAGTGCCAAATCCATGCACTAAATTTGTTTACAAAGAGTTAATTATTTTAAGTGCTCTGATTTCCTGTGGGTTGTTCTGGAATTTTTTTGGGGGAACATCACGCTTTTAGGGTTTTTTTTTTTTTTTTTATATTTTTCTTTCCTGTAAACTCTAGACAAACATTTTCTTTTCCAGTTGCTTTATTTTTTACTGCGGTAGCAGCGACAATGTGTATTTCACTCTCCTTCCACCCTCCTCCATAAATTTACGAGACTGAGGAAAGGGGAAAAGAAATTCAGGAAAACCAGATGCAGATTCCATATTTGGAAATATTTACAAGGGCACAAAATTCCAAACCATTTAAGTTATGAATCCAGGAAACATACTGTACATAAAACTGCAAGAATACAACTGTTTTTTTTTCCTTTTCAGCACCTGAAATTTCTGTAACATATTTTAAAAGCAATTTCTGGACTACGCAGGGGTAACAGAAATGAATGAAGAAGTACTATATGCAGAGACTATATGGAGGGTGTGTTTTTTCCCCATTTTTCTACCTTCTTCAAAATCTGACTGCACACCACACAAAAGCTAAAGCCCCGTACACACGTAACGATTATCGGTCGACCGATCGTCCGTCTTTTGTCCAGTTGTGTTTTGTTGGTTGGAATGGGCCTAGACTGCACACAAATTTTCTCGCCCAACAAAAATCTACTTCAGAAGTGATGTCATGTGTTGGTTTGCTTTCTTGGTGTTCTTTCTTCTCTGAACATGCCCAGACTTGCTCATAAGATTTTTCCCTGTCGAAATCTGTACTGACTACACGAAAATCGGCCGTGTTTTGACGGCCAACAAAAATTTTATAGTCTGCACACCAGATTTTTTTCAGCCAAAAAGTCGGAGTCGGTTGTCAGAAGCATCATACTAACAAGCGGAAAAATCGGCAGATCGGACGTTGGACGAAAATTCCCTGCCAATTTTTGACGCGTGTGTACGAGGCTTTACAACCCCAAAACAGATTAATGCTTGCAGACACTCAACATTTAGCATAGCAATATAGCCAACCAGCCTTGGGTTTTCTAACTTTCATCCTGAAATTGGCTCAGTATCTCTTGCTGCTATTGTGTAAAATCTGGTTGAAGGTAACATGAGGTTTACGTTATTCCCTTCCTGTAATTTTATGCCAGGGATTACCAACTCCATGCATCAAATCTCTGTATAGTATTATTACACTGTTGATCAGTCAGAAGGAAGTCTCAATGCAACATTGATGTGATTTAGAGTGCGATTATGCGGGGTTGACTTTGCAAATTCTACAGTATGTGGCCAAGTCACACTGTAAATCACACCAGGAATATTTTCCAAAATCGCACCATTCTGAGTTGCACTGATAGGAACAGAAACCATTGTAAACAATGAGATTTCCTTTGTCATGCGATTCAAGTTGCATCAGAAATCGTACCAGTATGAACCTGGCCTAATTCATACCCTTGTTTCTACTGTCCCACCCTTTAGTGGTCGTTGAGATAAATTAAACAAACAGCATAAGAACATCAACATCAGAGTAAGGCCCCGTTCACACTGGGGCGATCCGACTTGGGGGGGGCGACCTCCGATGTCGCGGTGCGAGCAGCGCGCCGCGACCTCGGAGCGGCCGGCATGGACTTCATAACATTGAAGTCTATGACGGTCGCTCCGGGTCGCCCCAAAGAAGCTCCGGACCCTTTTTCTAAGTCGGAGCGACTTGTGTCGCTCCTATTAGAACGGGTCCGCAGCTTCCCTATGGAAGGCGACCTACGGCGACTTGTGAGGCGACCAGGTCGCCTCACAGGTCGCCCCAGTGTGAACGGGGACTAAGAAGATGACCTGCCTCTAATGCATCAAAGGTCTGTCTTTTGAAACTGCAAATGAGAATCACTGTCTTTTGTTTCTAAGCTCTACTGAATTCTCAAAATAATAATTTTTATCATTAGGCCCCTTTCACACGGGTGGTGCCCCCGACGGATTCCGTTTTTCTCAGCAGGGATCGATCCCCTGATCCCAGCTGAGCAGGCGGATGACAGGTCTGTCTCCACTCTGTGTGCACAGACGGAACTGTCAGATCCCCGCTCTCCTCTATGGGAGATCAGATGAAAAAACGGGCCGCCTGTCCGTTTGCATCCGATCTTATCTATTCCGATCCTAATGACGGATGGAAAACAGGTTTTCCATCCATCCCGATTTCACAGACCGGATCGGATCATATAGCAGCGGGTGTCAGAGAGATGTTTCCGCTGACATCCGCTGCTCCATAGGGCTGCATGGAGCATCTGATCAGGTCCGCCTGAAAAACTGACAGGCAGACTGGATCGGAAAGCCCGTGTGAAAAGGGGCCTTAGGCAACTTATTTGGTAAGATCTAAAGCTACTCTTAAGTAAAAACTTAAGACATCATCCATTTGAAAAAGCCAGACAAACACTATATTTGGTCAAAGCCATTACTTTATTTTGCTGCTTTAAAATCATTAATAAAAAGGTCCCATCTATTCCTGCGTGTTGTATTAGGGCAAGTTTAGGTGCACAGTGTTAAAGTGGAGTTCCACCCATTTTTAATAGGTTGGAATACATAGATCTATGTAATCCCCTTTAAAACGGCTTTTAACAATGGAAACTTTTTTTTTTTGCTAGTAAATACCTTAATTTCGGCTTTATTCCTCCTCTCCTCACTTCCTGGTCCGATCGGCGATGACGTCATTCGGCGATCCGCAGTGTCTGCTGGGATGTATTCTATTCCAGAAATCTCGCAGTAGCTGTATCTGTACTGAGCCGTGCCTGCCCCGCCTCCGCCCTGCCTCCTCTCATTGAGTTGCATTGTATGAATGTATTAAGGCTGTTCTCTGCCCCGCCTCCTCTCATTGAGTTGCATTGTATGAATGTATTAAGGCTGTTCTCTGCCCCGCCTCCGCCCCGCCTCCTCTCATTGAGTTGTATTGCAATACAACTCAATGAGAGGAGGCGGGGCAGAGAACAGCCTTAATACATTCATGCAATGCAACTCAATGAGAGGAGGCGGGGCGGAGGCGGGGCAGGCACGGCTCAGTACAGATACAGCTACTGCGAGATTTCTGGAATAGAATACATCCCAGCAGACACTGCGGATCGCCGAATGAAGTCATCGCCGATCGGACCAGGAAGTGAGGAGAGGAGGAATAAAGCCGAAATTAAGGTATTTACTAGCTAAAAAAAAAAAAAAAAAAGTTTCCATTGGTAAAAGCCATTTTAAAGGGGATTACATAGATCTAAAGTTCCAAAAATGGGTGGAACTCCACTTTAAGTAGACTATTCAAACGAATAGGCAACCAACACACCAGAATGTACAGTGGATATAAAAAGTCTATAAACTCCTGTTAAAATGTCAGGTTTCTGTGATGTTAAAAAAGGAGACAAAGAAATCATTTCATCTAAACAATACAAAAATGTGCGCTCAGCTGAAAATATGTAAAATCAAGAAACTGCTGCAATCAAACACACCTTGAATAGTAAGGAGAAAAAGGACATTGTAAATTAAATAAGATGCGTGTTTTTTGACTAAGATATCCTAAAAATGATTAGGTAACAGATGCAATAAGCAAGCTCAAACAATAATGAATGTTCAAATGGCAAAGTGTCACTAGATAAGTGAAACTCTTGTTGCCTGGAACAGTGTTAAAGTGCATTATTACATCAAAAACACATTTTTTTGGTGAATAAGTAGCCACAGTCTGTTCACAAAAAATGACAAATAATAAATGGTGCAAAAAGTTCATAAATAGTCCAGTGCTCCACAATTCAATGTGTTTAGTTAAGAGATAATACTCCAAGTTTCCCACATGCAAATACAACAAACTATTTGCAGTGCAGCTGAAATATTCCACAATGGAAAGTGTATCATCGATGTGCTGTATACGTAAAAATTGGCCGCTTACTAGAGCAGCACAATTAACCCCCCCACAATGTTAAAACAGCATGTCCTCGATTCAAACAGAGCTGTTCTCTACTAACTCACAGCTGTCAGGGGAAAAAAAACATTGTTAGGGCTGCTAGATAACTATAAACACAATGTTTTACAATGTATCATTTCGTTCTTAATTTAGATCATGGGTGTCCAACCTTTTGGCTTCTCTGGGCCACATTGAGTGCAGATAAAAATTCTCTGGCCGCATATAAAAATTAAAACTATAGTTAAGGTATATAAATAATAAAAACGCTGCCGCGCCCTTCCCACGCCTACATGCGCCCCCCCCCCCCGCACTAATTTAACACAACTAGAGGATGTTCAAATAAAATGGAATCAGTATACAGAGGTTTACTTCTACTGAGAAATATTAAAGGAACACTCTAACCACCATGACTGCGTCAGTGATTTGAAGTGGTGATGGTGGTAGGAGTCAGAAACACTGCACATGTTGGGATATTTACAGTTATGTGCTGGGGGACAGTTGCACCCTAGCACATGTGACTTAGGCAGCCAGAAAATGTCATGTCCTTATTCATACATGTATGAATAAGGACATGACATATTATGACACAACACAACTAAAATTGCAACAAATTACACACGCTAATGCACATACCTTTTCTACTTATTGTGCAGACTGCTGGCGGTTACTGCTGCTGGCGGGAAATGCTGGTGGTTAGTGCTGGTGGGTAGTGCTGGCGGGTACTGCTGGCAGGTAGTGATGGCCCATCAATGCAGCCTCACCAGTGTCCATAAATGCAGCCTGATCAGTGCCCATCAGCCCAGCCTCGTCAGTGCCCATCAGCCCAGCCTCGTCAGTGCCCATCAGCCCAGCCTCGTCAGTGCCCATCAGCCCAGCCTCACCAGTGCCCATCAATGCAGCTTGATCAGTGCCCATAAGCTCAGAATCACCAGTGTCCATAAATGCAGCCTGTTCAGTGCATGGGGATTAGAGAGAGGAGAGCCGCCGGATAACACAGTGTGCTGTCTATCATAGGAGCCAGTCCAGGAGGCGGGACGTTGCAGGACAGCGGCCTACAGGTAAGCGGAAGATCCCCACTCTGTGTAATCCGGCCATGCTCACCCCCCCCCTTCCCCTCCAAAACAGCCCAATGGGTCCAGCGGGACCCATGGTAGGGTTGGCCCTGGGGGCTCTGCTGCCCCAGCTTGCGGTGCACCTGCATAGGATCAGCCCTGAAAAGCGGGACAAAACTAGGGACATTTGGTCACCCTAGGCTAGTGGCCAGCAGGTCCCACAGGCCATGGTAAGCTTCCAGAAGAAACAGGGCATGGCCAGCATCCAGAAGGACCCACAAGTCAGTGGCAAGCAGGACCCAAAAGTCCACAGACAGCTCCCAGCTTGACCCACAGCCAGTGGGTTCTCCTGGGAGCTGGCCACAGACCTGTGGGTCCTGCTGGTTACTGACCTGTGAGACCTGCTGGTCGCTGGCCATGACCTGTGGGTCCAGCTGGCCACTAGCCACGGTCTGTGGGTCCACCTGGCCACTGACCTGTGGGTCTTGCTGGTCACTGACCTGTGGGTCCTGCTGGCCATGGCCTGTGGGTCCTGCTAGCCACTGACCTGTGGGTCTTGCTGGTCACTAATCGGATGGTCCCACTAGCTGCTGGCCTGTAGGTTCTGCTGAGAGCTGGCCATGGACTATGGGTCACAGGCCATGGCCAGCAGGACCCATGGGCCATGGTCTATGGGTCCTGCTGGCCATGGCCTGCAGCCCACAGGCCATGGTCAGCGGCCAGCAGGACCCACAGGCCAGCGGCCAGCAGGACCCACAGGCCGTGGCTAGCGGCCAGCTGGACCCACAGGCCATGGCCATCTCTCAGCATGACCCACAGTGTTGAGGGCTATTTTGAGGTTACTGGGTGGGCACTGGGGCAGGGTAAATGGGGAAGAGAGATAGATGGGATGATCATGTAGGGGTCAGCTGGGGATGTCAGGGTCTTCAACATCAGTGATGGCAGCTGCCAGCTCAGTTCCAGGTACTCACACGGCCTCCTCCAGTCCTGGGGGGGTTGATGCTCCTGTCCTGGGGTCAAGTACAGTTGCAGCCAGCAGCCAGCCCAGCAGCCCAAGCCAGTAACATGTGTCCCTACTCCCTGGCATGCCCTTCCTCTGCCTGCCTCCGAGAGTCGGGAGTTGTAGTTTGCTAGCTGCGCTGCTCTAAGTTCTCCACTCACTGGAAGCCTGAGCACGCATGGATTACAACTCCCAGAATGCAATAGGCGGCCGCGGCGGCCCTGGCCTGACCTCCTCCGAATAAAAAAAAAATAAAAAAACGGCAGCGGGCCGCATATCAGGTCTATGATAACGACCATTATAGGCGGGCGAAACGCGTTGACGTACTTCCTGCGGACGGCTTAACCACACAACGTCACTTCCGCCTACTCGTGGAACGCACGACGGCTAGCGATCCCGGAAGTGGACGCAAGATATGTTCTGATGTGATTTTTACAAACGCTGTCTTATACTTCTACACTTGTGAGTAGTTTTTTAATGATATTGATTGAAATAAATTTTTGCGGGCTTCACTATGTCTGGCTCCTTCCTTCCTTTTTGAGTACCTAACCAAGAGGGGCTATTATCAAAAGTTGGAGGCCTGTTTGGTGGTGTGCTGATCCATCCATTCCCTGGGCTATCTTTGAGAATAACTGCTTCTGAGGCTTGATTATTCCTAGTAACTGGTGAGTGGATCCCCAAAAGGGTCGTTTTGGAGCACTTATCACTGTGTTGAGCACTTCAAGCACTTTTTGTCCAGCACTTTATCCGACAACTCAGTGAACTCATATTTTTGGACTGCACTTTATTCTGCATAATTTCACTTCAGCACTTAGCATTTTTGATATATTGCAATATTTTTATATATATTTATTGATATGTATATATACTTTATCATTAAGTGCACTTTATATTTATGAATTAGATTGTTATATTAATTTATTGAAGGATTATATTTATCACTTATATCACCTTTCTGGCAGCGCTGTGTTTTATAATGTCTTATTCCATCTTGACCTTTTGCCTAAGTGAGCAGCAGCTTCAGGTAGCACTGGTTCACATATATTAGCACGGGTTTTAATTTAATATTTTTTTCTGACATATGTTGCTTACAAGTTAAAATCAGTATTTTTTGCTAGAATATTATTTAGAATCCTCAAACATATATACATTACACACACACATAAAAAAAAAATATATATATATATATATATATATATATATATATATATATATATATATATATATATATATATATATATATATATATATATATATATATGTATTAGCAGAGAATAAAATGGTGATTATTGCAATCTTTTGTGTCACACTGTATTTGCGCAGAATCTTTCAAACTCAGTTTTTTAGGGAAAAAAAAAAAAACAGTAAAAAGTTAGCCCAATTTTTTTGTATAATGAAAAAGATGACATTACGCCGAGAATCATGACCTTTATTCAAAGCAAAAAAAATCGTGAATCTCATTTTTATCCAAAATCGTGCAGCTCTACCGCTTACCAAATCAAAGGATCCTACCAAGAGATCATATGCGTGTGAGTGGAAGCACCTCTGAATACAAGTGGTCAGCCAGCTCCAGAGAATGTATCCAGGCTTACGCCGAGAATCATGACCTTTATTCAAAGCAAAAAAAATCGTGAATCTCATTTTTATCCAAAATCGTGCAGCTCTACCGCTTACCAAATCAAAGGATCCTACCAAGAGATCATATGCGTGTGAGTGGAAGCACCTCTGAATACAAGTGGTCAGCCAGCTCCAGAGAATGTATCCAGGCTTATGATGCTCCCTTATCTTGTTAATCACATAATTTGGTTATAAAGGATAATGGAAGACGCTTACAGTGCATTAATCCATATGAAGCTAATTTATTTAAAAAAAAAAGTTGCATTTACATCAAGGACAATGAATTAACGCGATATGGGTTAAAATGTTGCACGGCCACCTGCAGTGCGGTCCACGCTTGTTGACGTCACATTGCTAGCTCACATACAATGCGTTTCCTCTCAGAAGGCATTGACTGGGATGGAGGTTCAATTTCCACAAATCCAATTATTTTAGCTGTAATACACTTGATACTGTTCCAGGCAACATTTATTAAGTGACACTTTGCCATTTGATCATTCACTATTGTTTGATTTTGCTTATTGCAAATCATTTCAGAACTGACATTTTAGGGGGGGGGGGGGGGGATTAAAACTAAAATAATGTGGTTGCATAAGTGTGTACACCCTCCTATAACTGCAGATGTAACTGTGTTCAGAATTAAGCAATCTAATAAAAAATTATGTTAAATAGGAGTCAGTACACACCTGCCATCATTTAAAGTGCCTCCATTTAACCCCAAATAAAGGTCAGCTGTTCTAGTAGGTCTTTCCTGACATTTTCTTAGTCACATCCTACAGCAAAAGCCATGGTCTGCAGAGAGCTTCCAAAGCATCAGAGGTATCTCACTGATAAAATGTATCAGTCAGGAGAGGGGTACAAAAGAATTTTCAAGGCATTAGACATACCATGAAACACAGTGAAGACAGTCATGATTAAGTGGAGAAAATAGGTCACAACGGTGACATTACCAAGAACTGGGACATTCCTTTCAAAATTGATGAAAAGACGAGAATAAAACTGGTCAGGGAGGCTGCCAAGAGGCCTACAGCAACATTAAAGCATTAAAGGAGCTTCAAGAAAATCTGGCAAGTACTGGCTCTGTGGTACATGTGACAACAATCTCCCATATTCTTCATATGTCTGGGCTAAGGGGTAGAGTGGCAAGACGGAAGCCATTTCTTAGGAAGAAAAACATCCAAGTCCCGCTAAATATTTTGCAAAAACACATCTGAAGTCTCCCAAAAGCATGTGGGAAAATGTTTTATGGTCGGATGAAACCAAGGTTGAACTATTTGGCAATATTTGCAAAAGAGAAGTTTGGTGCAAAAACACTGCACATCACCAAAAGTACACCATACCCACAGTGAAGCATGGTGGTGGCAGCATCATGCTTTGGGGCTTGTTTTCTTCAGCTGGAACAGCTTTACTCAAGGTAGAGGGAATTGTGAAGAGTTTCAAATACCAGTCAATAGAAAGCTGAACATGAAGAGGAACTTCATCTTTCAACATAACGACCCAAAGCATACATCTAAATTACCAAAGGAATTGCTTCACCAGGAGAAGATAAAAGTTTTGGAATGTCCCAGCCAAATCCCAGACCTGAATCCGATTAAAAATCTGTGGGGTGATCTGAAGAGGGCTGTGCGCAGGAGATGACCTCACAATCTGACAGATTTTGAGTGTTTTTGCAAAGAGTGGGCAAATATTGCCAAGTCAAGATGTGCCATGCTTATAGACTCATACCCAAAAAGAGTGAGCGCTGTAATAAAATCAAAACGGTGCTTCAACAAAGTATTAGTTTAAGGGTGTGCACACTTATGCATCCATATTACTTTAGTTTTTTTATTTTTACTTCCCTCTACCTAAAAGATTTCACTGAGTTGTACAGTTTATAGGTCACATTAAAGGTTAAAAAATTATTCATCTTTGTCCCATTTTTTTACTTCACAGAAATCAGACATTTAAACAGGGGTGTGTAGACTTTTTATATCTACTGTATTGCGGTACCCTGCAACAAATGTGCATCAGAGGTGTGCTGTCTTAGTGCGTGCCAATGAAAATTACTGCCACTGTAAAGCACCACCATGTGCATGGGGTGTTACAGTAATGTGTTTAATATTCGTGACTGGTTACTCCCCAACTCCAATAATGCTTGTACTGCTTTCTACAGAGACTGATGGAGTTTTTGTAAATAATGTTATGCAATGCTTCAAAAGATAAAACCATTTTGCCATGGACCAGGGCACCACATTGCTCCATACCGCCTTTGCTAAATTATTTTTTTTTTTTCTACATAACTAGAAGGCTAGACAATGAATTCCCCTATTGGGTCAAACCCTAATCTTTTGGAGTTTTATTGTTCCTAATGCTCGGGACTGGTTCTCCTTAGGGATTAAAATATGTTAAAGTGGTTGTAAAGACATTTTGTTTTCTTCCTATAATCCCGTGTTATATTAAAGTATGTGACCCAGTGCATGTTATTTATAAAAAAAAAGCTGCTTTATACTTCAATTCAGAGCACCCCTCGGTGCTCATGTGACCACCTACCACTGTCTTTCCTGATTCTACAGATACAGCGGGCAGGGCTGAAAATATCTGGCTGACATCAGCCAGGAGGAGAGCTGCAGCCGGTCACGTGAGCGCCACTCTAAAATTAGGTCTGAAGCTGCATTTTTTTTAATAAATAACATACACTGGGGCATATACTTGAATACAACACAAGGGATTTTAGAAAGATGACAATTACGTCAACCAGACAACCTCTTCCTATGTGGCAATATATGCTCCTTTTAGATACAAATACAAAGAAATAAGGTGATATAGATTTACTTTTTTCAACTTTCAGATTAGATCTGGAAAAAGATCAGGGAGATACCTAGTGCTTATCTGTTGTCCTACGGAAGACAGTATAGTATACCTAAAACTCTACCACCAGATACTCCACTCAAATTTTAATATTTGGGTATACATCCATCACAGCTTTGTTTTGTTTGTTTCTGCAGTTGTAGAGAAACAGAAGACTTCTTTTTCGCTTTGTGGATCAAAACAAAAAAAAAAAATAAAGGGTTTGTAACCCTAAATTATGCCTTGCTGCCAAAGCCACTCTTTCAAGCTCCCATCCTGCATCGTATAAGTGTTTGTAAGAAACAAGGCCTCTAAATACCTTTTTGTGAAGCATCTTCAGGTCGGTCACATGACTCCTGGCCACTCTGCTACTACTATCACGTGGCCACAAAGATGGCCCCTTAGTCCCCTCCCACTGTAGCCCTGGAATGTAGTATTACAGCGGCCGGGAGTCACGTGACCGACCTAAAGGCTACTTCACAAAAAGCTATTTAGAGGCTTTGTTTACAAACACGTATACAGTGAAAGATGGGAGCTTAAAAGAGAGGGGCTGGCAGTGACACTTTACTTTATTATTAACAGCAGTGGGGGGTGGGGGTGGGCACAGACAGAGACACAGGCTCCTGAGCTGACAGGCAGGGAGGGGAGGGGGGAGAGCAGACAGGAGACAGTGGATGACGGAGGCATGCAGGAAGACCATGGTAGTCAGGGCTCATTAGCTATGATTATCATGGTGAGCACAAAAAGGGGGACAAAGGAAGTGACAGGCTCAGTCAGCTTTTTACAGTTTTCAGAGGGGCAGCTTAGACCGCACAAGCGCTGGGCTGTTTAACCTGCTATAAGGAAACAGGATCTTTTTTTTTTTTTTTTTTTTTGGGTAACAAACACTTTTACCTTATCCACCTTTGGGCTACCCAATCTCTGTAGTAAAATTTCTCATTCTGGAGGATCTGCTGTTTATAAACATTATAAAAAAATTCCTGTGTATAAAAACAAGCCCTGACAAAGTCATGGTGGTCTTCTACAATCACTCAACGGAGGCATAAAATGATATAGTACCTAATCCCCAAAAAAATGGCTGCAATTTTTAGGTAATACATAAATACGAGCAGATCTGGATACCATGGATAGAACGCAACCTTCCTAAAGATTTTGATCGGTCCATGCTTACTCTATTACCACTTGCCGATAGACGCAAGTACATATACTGCGGCGGTCAGCCCCTCCTGGGCAAAGCGACATATTGCTACGTCGCTCGCCCACGAACCGCTCGTTCAGTAACATCCCCGCACGAGTGACCGGCGGCTCCGATGTCCGCCGGTCACTCGCGATCTCCCGCTGGAGAGGGAGAAAGGCAGGCGGCTGAAGTAAACACAGCCGCCTGTCGTTCTCCCTGGTGTAACTGCAGAGATCATACGATCCTGCTATGTAGAATCGTATGTCTCTGTGGTTACATCACAAGCCACTCCCCTTGACAGTTAAAACCACGCCCCTAGGGACACACTTAACCCCTTGATCGCTAATAAAGTTAACCCCTTCCCTGCCAGTATCATTTCTACAGTAACAGTGCATATGTAAAGCACTGATTACTGTAGTAATGTCACTGGTACCCCCAAAAGTGTAAAAAATGTCAGTCAAGGGTCCGATCTGTCCGCCGCAATGTCGCAGTCCTGCAAAAAAAAAAAAAAAATTTGCAGATCGCCGCCATTACTAGTTAAAAATAAAAACAAATAAAAAATGACATAAATCTTTCCCGTAGTTAGTAAACGCAATAACTTTTGTGCAAACCAATCAAAATCTGCTTACTGCGATTTTTTTTTTACCAAAAATATGTAGCAGAAAACAAAGTGGCCTAAAATGTTAAAAAAAATTTTGATTTTTACTTTTTTTTTTGAGAATTTCATATAAAAAAAAAATGTGAAAAATATTGTTATTTTTGCAAAATTGTCGCTCTTTTTTTGGTGATCAAAAAAAAAAAAAAAAAAACAGGTGTCTAGCCAAAAGAGTCTTATTTGCACTCCCTGGTGCATGTGCCTGATTAAACATTGGCCTGGGGGCATTGAAATAATGTTGATATAATGATCCATCCCTATTGTGAATAAAGACTGTATAGAGCTCTACAAATGCCAGAGTAGAGTAGACACACAAAGCTGGTGTTGAGAAAGAGGACAATTAGAAATTGCCTGACATTGATCAATAAACTTGGTACATTCAGCCTGCCCATACACGTTTCAAATCTTGGCTGGTTCCTGCTGAACTGGCCTGAGATTCGAACAGTCAATGGCAAGCCTAACATTGGTGTGAAGATGATGCCGCTAACTGTCAAGCACTAAAAAAAAAAAAAAAAAGCCCAGTTGAAAGGTACCATTTAAAGAGGTACCGTAGTGAAAAAATATATATGTTTTTGGAGATAGAGCACCAGTGATTATTTGTATGGTGGAAGGGTGCAGAAGAGAAAGGCATAGACCGAAAGTCCGGTGTCAGACAAATAGGTGCTCTATCTAATAAAGCATGCTAATTCCTTTTGCCTCACTTCACTGACCTAACAGATCCTATCCCCCACCACCACAAATGCATACATACTGAGATTAAGTTTACAGCCTCTTTTGTTTGTTCACATTTATTGCCTTAAGTCCTCTCTCTCCCTGGCAGCACCTGTGCAGTGAAGCCCTATAGACATCTTTATGGCTGTACTGCACAGGTGCATCCAGGAAGAGTAGACTTGCAGTGATGGATTTCAACAAATACATAAGGTTGCAGGTGTCCAATCTTGGCGAGTATGCATCGGTGGAGGGAAAGGATGGAATCTGTTAGGTCAACAGAGAGTGGGACAAAAAAGAATAAGTGCACTTTGTCTGAAAGCACACTTATTCTTTAAAGGCCCCTTTCACACTTGTGTGACTTGTCCTGCGATTTGAGACTGCAAAGTCACATGACAAGTCGTACTCCATGATTTCAAATTAGTACCATTCATATCTGTGCGACTTCAAGTTGCAACGACTTTAAAGCAGTCCCTGCAGTACTTTGGTCTGACTTTGATGCGTCTTGAGCTCCATAGGACATAGGCATTGCTTCAGTCCAGTCAAAAATCGCGGGACAAAAATTGCGGTAAAGTCACTGGACTTTTAGGTCGCACAAGTGTGAAAGGGGCTTTATGGTGGAAACACTTTTTGGGGGGAAAACTGCTACCAGCCATATCTGTACTGAACTAAAGAGAACCAGTCTCAAAAAGACTTTAGTAAAAAAATGGGATTTTTGACTTACTGTAAAATCCATTTCTCTGATGTTCATTGACAGACAGCTCCTTACCTTCTTGACCATTGGATTATACTACACCCTACAGGGGTAGAACACTAGGCAGGAAAAAGCTTGACTACGCCTATGGGGCAGTCCCGGGGGTATACTCCCACTCTCAGCTATAGGCACTAAGTTTTCTTACAAGCAGTGTCAGAAGAAAGCCAACTCCACAAAGGAGTGGGTGCTGGGTCCGTCAATGAACATCAGAGAAATGGATTTTACAGTAGGTCAAATAATTCAATTTTCTCTTTCATTCATTGACGGACACAGTTCCTTATCTTCTTGACCATTGGGAGGTCCCAAAAGCAGTGTCAAACATGAAGGGTGGGAACAGCAAGAAAAAATTCCCAAGGCTAAACCGTAGCCAACCAGGGTAACATGCACCAAGGAATGTGTGGCCAATGGGCGTTGAAAGAAAACAGCGAAGAACGAAACCTGGCTCCTGATGGTGCAGTACTCAAGGCCAGGCGCTGCTCAACTCCCCGTTGGGAGGAAAGCCAAGATTCGAGCCACCACAAAGGAGCGAGGGAGAACCCCAAATTCTATGATTTACGTCTTCCAAGCACGCTGGTAGCTCTTCCTAGAGGTAGATTTTCTATCCTTTCACAGCGTAGGAATCTCTGATTCAGACAAACCTCTATCCTTCAGCACCTGGCTTTTTAAAAGGCAGCGACTGTAAAGCAGGATGGAAGACCTTGGGACAGCAGATCTTACCTGAGAGGAAGTCTCCAAGGAGCATCGGCGACCAGCCACACCAGTTTGGCGTACCAAGATGGGCGAGGCCAGTCTGGAGCCACTAGAATAACCGCAATCCCTTCTGCCTCGATCCTGCACAGGAGTCTTGGCAGAAGTTTGAGAGGGGTGGGGAAGGTGTAAATCAGAAGACATTGACTCCAAGAAGCAACTAATGTGTCTGTGGTTAGAGGCAAGGCGTGTAATGGCAAGAGGATTCCGAGACCGTGCCACAAATCTCTGTACCTTGCTGTTGAGACGAGAGGCCAACAGGTCCACCTCGGGAGTACCCCACCGGAGATTCAACTAATGAAACACCTCCGGATGAAGTGACCATTCCCCCTGGTCCAACTCTGATTCCCCCTGGTCCAACTCTGGTCGACTGAGGTAATCTGCTTGCTAATTTTCCACCCCTGGAATGTGTACAGCAGAGAGGGCTGGAATGAATTGTTCTGCCCACCTTAGAATGCCGGCTACTTCCCGAACCGCCAGGACACTTCTTATGCCCCCTTCGTGATTGACATAGGCCACGGCCATGGCACTATCCAATTGAATTTGTACCGGACCCCCCTGAAGACGAATTATCCAATGATCCAGATAAAGTCTGATTGCTCGGAGTTCCAGTACATTGATCGGCAGTCTGGACTCTTCCAGAGTCCAGATCCCCTGAGCACAATCTGTGGCGAGGACACCTTCTCACCCGGGCAGGCTGGCATCTGTGTTGACAACTGTCCAGAACAAAGATTTTCCCTGTCGAAGTGCCGGAGAACGAAGCCACCAGATCAGGGACCCTCTCGAACCCCGGCTCAAGGGGATCAGATTGTCTAGATACTGTGGATACTTGTCCCATTTCACCACAATCTCTTTTTGCAGAGATCTCGTGTGGAACTGTGCAAACTGAACTGTCTCGAAGGTAGACGCCATCAGGCCCAGCACCTGCATGCAAGCCCGAGGGATGACTGTCTGCCAGACAACAGAAGCTGAATTGCCTCCTGTAATTTCTGGAGTTTTTCCAGAGGAAGAAACACTCTGGCTGAGGCTGAGTCCAGAGTCAGACCCAGATAGTTCAGTGTTGTGGAGGGAACCAGAGCAGATTTCTGAAGGTTCAGAATCCAACCGAACTCCCTCAGAGTAATCTCCAAGTTATCCATCAGAGCAGTCGGAGACGCCACGTGCGGAAGAAGATTGTCCAGGTACCCCACTACCGCGATCCCCCGCTGACGCAAAAATGCTAGCACTAGGGCCAACAGATTTGTGAAGACCCGAGGAGCGGAGTCGAGACCAAAGGGTAATGCCACAAACTGATAATGCTCCTCGCCTACGGCAAAGCAGAGGAAGCACTGGTGACCGGCACATATTGTAATGTGAAAGTGGGTGTCCTGGATGTCGATAGAAGCGAGAAAATCCCTGAGGTAGGGACGCCACTGCCGTGCAAATGGACTCTATTGGGATTTTCTGTATCCGCACAAAGCAATTTAGCGCCTTGAGGTCCAAAATTGGACGTACCTTGCCTTCCTTCCTGGATGTGTAAAGAGGGTTGCGTAAAACCCCTGAATACGTTCCAAAGTCAGAACCGAGACCATCATCCATTGAAGTAACAAGTCTTGCACTGCCCCAAAGAGACCCCGTAAGCGATCTGGGGACAAGTAGGAAGGGAAGAAGCTTTCCGGAGGATAAGACCGAAGCTCGATCTTGTAGCCAGACGGAATGACTGAGACCCTGAGGAACAAAAAGGCCTCTTATGAGCCGAGAAGAATGGTCTACATCTACGACGGGGCTCCTTGCCCTTGGAAGCTGCGGAAGAAGAGACCTTCGATGTCATCCAAGGAAGCTCCAAACAGGCGATCCCCTACAAAGGGGAGATCAGATAAGGCCTTCTTAGAAGTCTGGTCCGCAAACCAGTATTTCAGCCAGATAATACGCCGAAGGACCACTGCTGACACAGACAGCCTAGAAATCAAAAAGGAGCCACATCCAAACAGGCATCGCAGATAAACTGGAGCCCCTGGACCAATTGATCCGCCAGCTCCGCAAAGGCAGGGGGAAGCCGTTTCCCCTCCAGGTCCCGACGCAAATGTTTAGCCCACTCGGCTAGAATTTGGGACACCAGGGAAATAGTAAATACCGGCCTAAGTGCCAAACCAGCCACAGTGAACATATGGCAGGCCAGAGCCTCCGCCCTCCTATCAGCTAGATCTTTAAAGACCAGGGACTCCTCAACCGGAATTAAGGTAGCTTTATTTAACCTGGAAACTCGGGATTCCACTACAGGTGGGACCGTCCACTTTTCAAGCAGGGAATCTTCATAAGGATACCGCATAGCAAAACGCTTAGGGACCACAAGAGTGCCAAAAGGGACCGGCACCTCCGACCCAGCGTCAGCTGCATCCTCTAGTTTTATTGTTTCATGCAGTGCATCCACCAGCGCCTTTTCATGCGCGGCTAGAGGAATCATCCTCACTATCTGAGCACTCAGGGTGCGTGGATGCAGACCCAGTAGGGTGACTCGCATCTGCAGGGGTCCAATCAGAATCAGGATCTGATGAGACACATGAGGCAGGGGAGGGCGGGGGGCGCTATATACTAAGCTCACTCACAAAATATAACAGTCAGGAGAGGGCAGCCGACTGTGTTCTCCCAAAGGGGACGCCGGCCAAGAGCCCACAAATGGACCACCTACTGGACCCCGCAAAAAAAACAAGGGGGGGGGGGTCGCCCACCGAGCCCCTCCATATAGGCCCGCATATTAGGAAATACCCCCCTTAAAAAAGGGGGCTGTCTGCCGTGACCCAGACGCATAGGCAGGGTACCCTGATGGTCCTGCAGCTCTAAAAAAAAAAAAAAGGGCAGGTGCCCTACACAATGGCAGGAAGGCTGCCATCAAAAAATAAACCGCCCCCACATCGCCACCCCTTCCAAGGGAGGCGCCAAGCTGGCCACATGGCCTAGTAGGCCACAACCACGGCCTAAATGTTTTTGAAGGCCCAGCCACAAGAGCCTGGATCCCAGCCAGGCAGATGCCCAAAGGAAGAGGGGGAGCTTCAGCTAACCCCACTAGGGCTGCCTCCCCAACGGAGGCGCCCGACTCGGCCGCGTGGCCTAAATTTTCATGGATGACCAGCCGATTGGGTGCGAGCCCCAGAGGAGCCAACCACCCAAGGGTAGTAGAGGGGAGGGCGGATGCCCAAAAGGAGGATAGTGGCTTTATCCACCCTCACTGGGGCTTCCCCACATAGCTCCCGACCAGCAGGTCGCAAAGCCCACGGCCTAAGAGCATGTGGCAAAAGCCAGCTCATAACCTCATCCCAGGGGGGTTGGGTGAAGAGAAGACCCACAGTGACCACCGAAATTTTAAAGGAGCTGGGGCGGATAGGAGGGGAACCCCGGGGGTCCCACTGTCTCGGGGAGGGGCCCATATCCACCCCAAAACCCTCCAGGGGAAAAGGGGGAGTTACTTACCATACCAGGAACCACTGCTCCAGATAGACCACCTCTCTATTGGAATGGGGGGCTGTCGGCCAGGAGGAAACATGAGATTCAGGCCAAGGCCAGGTTGTATGCGCCCTTTGCGAGGTGTTTAACTCGCAGGCCAGCCCCTGTCCAGTGGAGCTATGTCGCGGCCGACCTATCGCGGAGCTTAGGTCTGTGCGCACTCACTGGCCAGACTGGGGGGACCCTCTGGATCTAGATTATCCATTCCATCATCCAGTCTGGCAGTTGATTGTAGATTCTCACTGGAACAAAATAACAAAGATAGGAAAAAGTTCCATTTAAAAGGGGAAAAAATTGCTAGGACCAGAGATCCCAGCAAGGTACTAGGTCCTTACTGCTGACTAGGCATAAAAAAAACTCAGTGCCTATAGCTGAGAGTGGGAGTATACCCCCCCAAGACTGCCCCATAGGCGTAGTCAAGCTTTTTCCTGCCTAGGGTCCTACTCCTGTAGGGGGCAGTATAATCCAATGGTCAAGAAGATAAGGAGCTGTGTCCATCAATGAACAAAAGAGAAATCAAGATTTCCACTAGGCTGTTATAATGGTGTAGCCTTTTCTCTAGTGTGCAGTTATTTAGTTGTATTATCTTCTTGCCAAGACCACAAATGTCAGACACACTGTCCAGTCTGCTGGAACTGCTCTTGTGAGAATGCAGGGCTGCCGTTTATTCTGAATAGCACCCCCAGGCATCTCAGCCAGCAGCACAATCGCTGGTGCGGAAACTGCATGGTCAAAAGGACCATGTGGTTTCACTGCAGCAGCATTTTTAAAAAGGTGTATGCACCTTTTTTTGTGTGGTTCACGCAGCACAACAGCCCATTCAAATAGATGGGCTGCCATGCCCGAGCAAACACGGGATGCACAGCCCACACTAATGTGAACCTTTAAAATAATTTTTATGCATCAGGAAACCCCTGCTTAATGATCACATCCACAGCTAAAAGGTACATTATCTTAATCAAGAAGTTTTAAATATAACATTAATTAAAAGAATAAAGAATGTGGCCAAAATAGCCTATTTAGGACTTTTAACATTCCCTTGCTCTATAGCAAAGTTATTTTCAGTAGTAATTGTAAAATGAAAAGAAAAAAGTGTAACGAACAGAAAAAACACTGAGTAAAAACTGTAGCGCCCCTTTAGATTAGTGTTCAGGGACAAAATGCCACTTACACTGGTGGTCAATGTAAAAGTGCCATTGACCTTGGTGGACAGAGTAGTGGTCCCATATATTGGTGGCTAATAGAAGGACCCCTGTATATTAATGGCCAATGGGAGATGGACCCTCCTACATTGTTGTTCAGTGGGAAGTCTGCCTCTCATAAGAAAAAGTTAAAATGTCATTAATGTCAGTAGTTGCTGACAAAAATTGTTGACTGCTGAGGGAAGCTCTTGCAGCCTTTGCACTAAGTGCCGGTTCACAATATAGCGTGTGCGGCGATCGCATGTAATATCGGAGCGCACTGCTCCTTCATTACATGCGATCGGATGTGCGGTGCAAATTCAGCCACACACTTTGTATGGCTAAATTCGTACATGACCCTTTTTTTCAGCCGCATCAGGATCGGATCGCACAGTGGTTCACACTTGTGCGATCCGATCATGTGCGAATGTCAGATCGCACTGCGATATGCGATCAAACTGGGGGTGTCGTTAACATTTCATTGACACCCCCTGCGTATCGCATATGGCAGTGTGAACTGCCAGATGTGCATTTGCGATGCGGGAACAGGCTTCGAATTCGCAGCCTTCCCGCATCGCACAAGTGTGACCCGGCACTAACACTAGAAGACCCAGATTACCAAAGGCTTGTCTCATCAGTACTGAGATTGGGCAGGAGATATGACTGTTGACTGACAGCCCGACTTGCTGCTCTAAAAGGATATAATACAAGTACAGTGCTCAGAATTAATGCGAACACCCCAACAGATTTGTCAGAAAACCTTTACTTTCAGAATCAACATTTTCTATAGGACACTAATACTACAAAATACTCCCACAAATGCGGGCCATTGATTGCAACCAAGATTTGTTAATCTGCTCACAGTATTTTTACTAACAAATTCATTCAAGACCATGTTGCAAAAATGAATACACCCCAATGAAAGTCTTAGGAGCAAAGCTAAATTTTAGACAACAAAATCCTAATTAATAGGAATAGGCGAGTCTAACTATTCATTAAACAGGTGTCCAGCAGACAGTTGACAAATGGCATTGCTCTTTGCAGTCTAGCTAATGCCCCGTACACACGTGCAGATTATCTGAAGACTTTTGTCTGTAGACTTACCAAAACCATATAATATGAGGTCAAACCTAAACACTTTCAATTTGTATGCAATCCGGCAGGCCCTTGCACTACATAGAAAAGGTAAATCTGAAGACAAAAGTCTTCAGATAATCTGCACGTGTGTACGGGGCATAAGAGACAGTCCAGTGCTTCAAAGAGACAACCTAATCCAGCCAAGAGAGTCTGAGGCTGAGAAGGAGGACAGGCTACCTACCCACACGATCCAACGATCATCTACATCACATCTTGCTCTCACACAGCGAGCTGACTGGTCAGTCTGCATTGGGAGGTGGAGCGGAGATTACTCCACCTTCCGCTCTTATAGGCTGTAGCTGTTTGATCCCTTAACGGCCTCCCTGCTTTGTTACAGGCACCGCAGCAGGCTACACAGATTTGGACGCGGGGGAATGTGCTCTGGCGGAGGGGCCTTCGCATTTGATCCCTCCACAGCCGACGTGCTTTGTTAAAGGCAGCGCGACAGGTTACCCAGATTAGGATACGGGTTCTAGTGGAGGTGCTGGAATGTTGTTTTGCCGGAAGAAAAAAAAAAAAAAAAGATATATTTAAACAATCAGTGCCTACATTAATGTTTCAATTTTCCAAAACAAGTTAGAAAATTATATAATGGATGCAATTTGCTGCTTTAAGCAAAAACCTTTATTCCAGAACTTGTGGAATTGCCCTCTGTCCATAATCACATGAATGAGTCACTGCCATAATGACGATATATGCATACCTATAGGTGGATGTTGTTACATTCCTGTCCTTTCTGAAACATTTGTATGTTGCCTAAGGGCTCTTTCACACGGTCCACCTCCGTAGGCGGATCCGTGTTGCTCAGCGGGGATCGATCCGCGATCCCCGCTGAGCCGGCGGATGACAGCTCCGTCTCCGCTTGCAGTGCGGAGAGGGAGGTGTCTCAGCCCCCGCTGCCCTCTATGGGGGATCAGATGAGAGCGGACCGCCTGTCCGCTCTCATCAGATCCGATCCGATTACTGAATGGATGGAAAAATAGGGTTTCCATCCGTCCAGATTTCATGGACAGGATCGGATACGGATGCCAGCGGGTGTCAGCGGAGGTGTCTCCGCTGACACCCGCTGCCCCATAGAGCTGCATGGAGGATCCGATCAGATCCGCCTAAAAAACTGACAGGCGGATCTGATCGGATCGCCCGTGTGAAAGAGCCCTTACTATTTGTTATCACTGTTGGAAAAAACAATAAAAATTACATTCATACAAACTTCTGTCAGCTTTCTCCTGTGTAGATAATAAGTTATGCCTGTGTCCAGGAACCCTTCCTTTTTCTTACAAAACAGATCAATGTACAAATCATTAAACCCTGAATTACGTGACACAAGTAAACAGAGCTTAACAAATTTGCTTTGAATCTAGGGGCCAGCTAAAAAAGTACGGAGCAGATTTTTTAAAATTAACAAAGCTTTATTTTTAATGACAAACCCAGAGGTGCCAAGATGTGTGGAGAAAGAAAAAAATAGCTCTGCTCTGGTAAGCAGCAGAGCTAAAGTTTTTTTTTAGCTCTGCTGCTCACCAGAGCAGAGCTATTTTTATTTTATTTTTTCTGTTTTTAGATGTTAACCACTTGCCTACTGGGCACTTTCACCCCCTTCCTGCCCATGCCAATTTTCAGCTTTCAAAGCTATCACACTTTGAATGACAATTGCGTGGTCATGCAACATTGTACCCATATGAAATTTTAATTTTTTTTTTTTTGAGACAGATAGAGCTTTCTTTTTGTGGTATTTATTCACCACTGGAGTTTTTTTTCCGCTGGGAGGCTGAGCCGGGTGTTGGGCCAGGCACCTGGCAGATCCAGACTCCATTGTCGCAATGACTGGACCGACTTCTGTGACGTCAGCAGAGAGGGTACTTCAGTCTGCTCCCTGCTGAAAAGTGATCACAGGAGTGCAAAACTAATTGCACTCCTGTGATCCATAGGAGAAGTACAACCAAACGAGCTTTGGCTAAACTTCTTGAATTATTTTAGCTTTCTAATACAAACTGGCCACAACAAGCGTAGAAACAGGTCTGTTCTGCCATAGTCAGTTTGTGTCCATGTAATAATTGATAAAAGTTACAGAATGTTGTGCCGACGCACACAGTACCTTTATTTCCAGTGGTCAGTCTTGCGGCCACACCCACTCCCAACTAATTTTAGTAAAAGGCTGTACGCATACACAGTGGGGAAGATCCCCGTCTGTAGACTGCATGGAAGACAGTGGGCAGGATTATATCACCGTGCAGGCTGGCGAGTAGTTTAACAATAAACAGCAGGTAGGCAGGATTACATGACAGCAGACTTGCAGGTTTACATCAAACAAACAGCGGAGAGTTAACGTTCCCATCTGTGTGTGCTGTGTTCCATAACCAAACTTCCCCACTATGTATGCGTAAATGAACACGCACCTCTTCTACCCCCCCCCCCCCCCCCGTGGTGAAGGGGGCCATGATGTGGCTGTGCTATCATGTGACAGAAAAATAAAAATAGAAAAGGCAAGAAAAATAATTTTTAGACAAAATAAACGTGTTGACCAATGTAATTATATTTATTGTACTACAATGGGCTTTTAATTCATTGTGTTCACAATTATTTTATTAATTACGTACATAAGAAAGATGCAATTTTTTTTTTTCAATGAAACTTCATAATTTAACAGTTGCTGCTCACGGTTAATAGGTTTTAAAGGATCGTGGATGTGGGAATAGCAGCCAATGGTCAAACAAATAGGAAAAAAAACTGTCCTTTTATCAATAACATATTGGGTAGTAGGTCAGCAGGAGGGGCATCAAAAACAACCGTTCGTGTTTAGCGCCTGTGTGGATGTGGGTTTAATGTTTGGCGGTGCTCACTGAGGCAACAATTCACACCATGCACTGGGAATGAATGTACAGAATGGGCGGGCATGTGGGATGGCCTGCCAGTCTGCGTGTAAGTGCATAGGAGATGGGACAGACCAGAAGTTCCCTGGACCATCAACCAACCTATGGGCCAGTGGGTGGTTCAGAATGGGAGTCCTAGGTCTGCCCACTACAGCAAACACAGAAAACATAAACTTTGCTTCCTTTCTAAAGAACTAAAGTGGGTAGCATACAAGACTGTTGACAGAAGGCATAATGACCACCAGTCTTATGAACCTGATAATAATGGATAAGTGCACTTTCAAAGAAAGTTTGTCTCTTTAAAGGTGACCTTTTTGATCCCACCTGCCTTTCTAGAGGTGCACACCTACCTCAAGCCAACAGCTGTGGCCTCAGTGGATTGTTTACATCCTGCACCGCAAGTCCTGTGTCCTAGTTGCACCTGAACAAAAGAGCACTGTAGAAGTTTATGGGGCATATCTACCTGTATTTCCTGCATGGAACACATGGGAAGAAGAGATCAATAGACTTCCGTAGGGCTCTACTGCCAAGGTGCAGCCAGGACACAGGGGACTTATGGCGCAGGATGTAAATATTCCCGGAGGGCTTAAGGTCCCCTTTAGAGTAGGAGGGCTTTTTCTGTATCAAAGAAGGTTTATTGCTGCCTGAATAAATGTGTATTCAAAAAAAGAAATAAAGCTATGGCAGTACCTTAATACACATCTAATACAATTTCTGCCTGGAGTTCAGCTTCAAAACTATATAATCTAAAAAAAAAAAAAAAAAACAAAATGGGATGATGCTTTCCAAGTTTTAATCCATATTTGTACTGTGCTTCTGCCAAAGAAAAAAATAATAATAATAAAAGAATATAAAATAAATGCATGAACACTTTGGTTAAAGAGACCCAGTCATCAGACTATTAGTTTTACCAAAAATATCCCCTTGGATTATATGTACATTATACTTTATTCATGTTATTTGCCTGTAATAAACTCATAGCCGTCACTCAAGTGTTCCCCTTTACCCCTCCCCAACAAAAAAAGGATAGCGCAAGTGGTAAAGGGAGGGACAGAGAAGCTGGACCAGCATGAACAAGAATTAGACACTCCCAGAAGAGGAGATGGCTATGATGTGCAAGGAAGGGGCTGTACTAGGGTACAGACTCTCCTGAAGTAGTCAAATTTTCTAACAAGTTCATATTGCAAGTGAATTAAAAAACAAAAACACACTGCAATAAAGGCTTTCTATGGTCATAAAACATTCATTTTATAACATTACCATTGTAATAATGCAAAAAATAAAATAGTTAAAAACTGACAATCCAGTATAAGCTTACTTGAAAAATCGCCTTTCATATTGTGAGTTCTGCCTGTCTGCTGACTAGACAGGTAAAGTAATATCTTGATTGAGAAGACATTTAGTGCACACAAATGGCTTCATATTCATTGTGATTATTTAGGAATATTTTTACCCCACTTACCCACCAGGCCTATTTTTGACACTTGGTGTTTCCAAGCTAAAATCTGTTTGTTTTTTTGCTAGAAAACTACTTAGAACCCCCAAACATTATATTTTTTTTTCCAGAGACCCTATAGAATAAAATGGAGATCGTGGCAATATTTTTTATCACACCGTATTTGCGCAGCGGTCTTCAAAACGCAATTTTTTTGGAAAAAAATCACTTTTTTGAATGAAAAAATTAGAAAACAGTAAAGGTAGCCCAATTTTTTCCATAATGTGAAAGATAATGTTACGCTGAGTAAATAGATACCCAACATGCCATGCTTCAAAATTGCGCACGCTCGCTGAATGGCGACAAAAAGGTCTATAGGTTACCAGCTTAGAGTTATAGAGGAGGTCTAGGGCTCAAATTATTGCTCTCGCTCTAACGATCGTGACAATACCTCACATGTGTGGTTTGAACACCGTTTACATATGTGGGCGGGACTTGCTTCTGCGTGCAAGCTACGGAGACAGGGCGCTTTATTTATTTTTTCCCCATTTATTTTATTTATTATTTTTACACAGTTTTAGAAAAAAAGAAATTTGATAATTTGTATTCCTATTACAAGGAATGTAAACATTCCTTGTAATAGCCATGACAGGACCTCTTTATTGTGAGATCTGGGGTCAAAAAGCCCTTAGCTCTCACAAAAAAAAAAACCGGACCCGCCGGCAGCAGGGAAAACGGCCGGGGAGCGGCGGGAACCTCTTCCGCCGCACCGTAAGGGTGATCCCTCGGCGAATCCGCCGCTGGGACCACCCTTACCTGAAAGATGATCGCCCATCGTTTTCAAAAATACTGGGGTTATGGCAGCTATCTGCTGCCGTAACCCCAGTATTTAGCGTCAAAATACCGATGTACAACTGCGGCAGGCGGGCGTAAGTGGTTAAATGAAAGGTCTTTCACCTTTAGTTCAGCTTTAAAGTGGTATAAAACCCAATTTAAAAATGGGATTTTTGACTTACTGTCAAATTAATTTCTCTGATGTTCATTGACAGATACAGCTTTTGATTCTTCTTAACCATTTGGGTTCTACTGCCCCCCACAGCATTAGGACACTAAGCAGGAAAAAGCTTGACTATTCCTATGGGCAGTCCCAGGGGGTATACACCCACTCTCAGCTATAGGCACGCTGTGTCCGTCAATGAACATCAGAGAAATGGATTTTACGGTAAGTCAAAAATCCAATTTTCTCTTTTGTTTATTGACGGACACAGCTCCTGATTCTTCTAAACCATTGGGACATCCCAAAGCAGCGTGAAACATGACGGGTGGGGAAAAAAAAAAAATAAAAAGCAGAAAAAAATTCCCAAGGCTAACCACAGCCAACCAGGTAACATGGAGCTCAACCATAAACTGGAGCTCACCTGAAAAAAACAATACACCCTCAAAGAGGACCAGGTTCTCTAAACAGCAGCCAGCAAAACCTTGCGGCCAAAGGAAGCATCTGCACATGCCAACACATCCACTTTTTAAAAATTTTGTAAAGACTGTGCACGGACGGCCAGGTGGCCGCCTTTCATACCTGCTTGATGATGGAAAGCCCAGGCGACACTAAGTGCCCTAGTAGAGTGCTGCTTGTCAGGGAAAGGAGGAACCTGACCCCTGATGCAAAAGGGCTGAACCACCGTCTGTCTGATCCATCTAGAAAATGGTCACAGAAGAAGCAGACAACCCTTTGTGAGGTCCATCTGTGGACCCAACTAGAGAGTCTGACTTCCTAAAAGACTCCATAGCTACCAGGTACACCCTAATTGCCCGGACCACATCCAAGGCATGCAAGGTAATTTCCTTTGGAAGTTTAGCCTGGGACACAAGGAAATCAACACAATGTCTTCATTCAAATGACAGTCAGAGACCACCTTAGGAAGGAATAACGCATAGGGGCCAAGCACCCCCTTATCCTTGTGAATCACCAATAAGGTGAAGGACAGGATAACGCCGCCGGTTCTGACACCCTGCACGCAGAGGTGATAGCCACCAAAAAAGGCCACCTTCCGAGCAGCGCAAGCAGGGAAATCTCCCAAATATTTTCAAAGGGAGGCTTCTGTAGAGCTGAAAGCACCACATTAAGATCCCAGGGCGGCAACGGAGCCCGCACTGAAGGAACCAAATGTAGGACACCCTGAAGATAGGTACGCACAAGGGAGTGTGAGGCCAAAGGTCGTTGGAAAAAGACCGCAAAGCCGATACCTGGCCTTTGATGGTACTTTAGGCCAAAATACTGTTCAACCCCCCGTTAAAGGAAGGCCAAGATCCGATCAACCGAGAAGGAGCAAGGATGAACCCCAAGAGACTCGCACCACGCAGTGTATGTCTTCCACGTACGAGTGTAGATCTTCCTAGGAATCAGACAAACCTCCATCTTTCAGCACCTAGTGTTCAACTGCCAAGCCATCAAAAGCAGCGACTGTAAAGCAGGATAGAAGATCGGTCCTTGGGACAGCAGATCCTCCCTGGAAGGAAGCCCCCAAGGAGCATCGGCGACCAGTCGTACCCGATCGGCGTACCAAGACCAACGAGGTCAGACTGGATGGAATCCCTTCTGCTTTAATCCTGCACAGGAGTCATGGCAGAAATTTGAGAGGGCTGAAACAAAAATCAGTCAGCCCACCTTAGAATGCCAGCTACTTACCGAGCCGCCAGGACACTACTTGTGCCCCCTTGGTGATTGACATAGACCATGGCCGTGGCATTGTCCAAATAAATTCATACTGGATACCCCTGAAGATGAACTGTCCAATGAGCCAGACAAAGGATGATCGCTTAGAGTTCCAGAACATTAAATCGGCAGTCTGGACACTGCCAGGGAGTCCAGACCCCCTGAGCACATCTGTGCTGAGAACGACCTCCCCACCCAGACAGGCTGGCATCCGTCCAGTACAAGGGGAGAAAGGATGTTCCCTGTCGAAGTGCCAGAGAACTAAGCCACCTAGAGACCGTGGATCCTTGTCCCATTTTACCAGAATCTCTGTAGCAGAGATCTTGTGTGGAATTGTGCAAACAGACCGCCTTGAGGGTGGACACCATCCGGCCCAGCATGTGCATACAAGCCCGGAGGGATGACCATCTACTGAACAACAAAAGCTGAATTGCCTCCTGCAATGTCTGGAGTTTTTCCAGGGGAAGAAACACTCTGGCTGAGGGAAAGGCCAGTCAGGCCCAGATAGTCCAGTTTTTTTTTACTGACAGAACCAAAAGCAGACTCCTAAAGGTTTAGAATCCAACCAAACTCCCTCAGAGCTCGCAGAGCAATCTCCAGTTGTCCATCAGAGCAGTCGGAGACTCCGCTAGCAGAAGAAGATTGTCCAAGAACCCCAGTACCGCAATCCCCCGCTGACTCAAACAATGCCAGCAGCAGACCCAACACTTTTGTAAAGACCCGAGGAGCAGAGGTGAGACCAAGGTCCACTCCACAAACTGATGATGCTCCCTACCCACGGGAAAAAACGGAGGAAGCGTTGGTGACTGGCACATACTAGAATGTGCAGGTAGGCATTCTTGATGTCGATAGAAGCAAGAAGAAATCCCCCTGACGTAGGGATGCCACTACCATGTGAACGGACTCCATGCGGAACTTCTCTACTCACACCAGCAGTTTAGTGCCTTGAGGTCCAGAATTTCAAGTACCTTGCCTTCCTTCCTGGGAACTGTAAAGAGGTTTGAGTAAAAACCCCTGAAAACGTTCCGAAATCGGAAACCGGCCCTTGAAGGCACAAGTCTTGCACTACCCCCAAAGAAACCGTAAGTGATCTGGGGACAAGTGCAGGTTGGAAGGGAAGAACCTTTCCGGAGGATAAGACTAAACTCGATCTCGTAGCCTGACCGAATAACTTTGTGGACCCATGTGTCCTATACCAGGGAGGTAAATAGACCCGGAAACCAGCGAAGACGTCCCCCACCCCAGATACGGGTAAGGGCACCCTTTGATGCAGAGGCAGCCTTGTCCCACAGGTCTGGAAGAGCCTGCTCATGGCTTGCCAGACCAGGTCCTCTTGGAACCTCCGGAGGCCCAGACTTTTGATCCCTTGTCTTGAGACCCTGAGGGATGAAAAAAAACACTTCTGAGCTGAGGAGAATAGCCCACGTCTACGACGGGGCTCCTTGCCCTTGGTAGCCTGTGGAAGAAGAGTACTCTTACCCCCTGTGAGACCCTTAAAGATGTCATCCAAGGAAGCTCCAAACAGGGAATCCCCTACAAGGGGGAGATCAGATAAGGCCTTCTTAGAAGTCTGGTCCACAGACCAGTATTTCAGCCAGATAATAATACACCGAAGGACCACTGCTGATACAGACAGCATAAAAAGCAAAGGAGCATCCAAGAGGCTATAAGCTGTAGCCCCTGGACAACTGACCCGCCAGCTCCGCAAAGACAGGGGGAAGCGATATCCCCTCCAGGTCCTGGCGTAAAAGTGTAGCCCACTCGGTCAGAGCTTGCGACACCAGGGCAATAGTAAATACCGGCCTAAGTGCCGAACCAGCCACAGGGAACATATGGCGGGCCAGAGCCTCCGCCCTCCTATCAGCTGGATATTTAAAGGCCGGGGACTACTTAACCAGAATGAAGATAACTTTATTTAAGCTGGAACCTGATGAGTCCACTACAGGTGTTAATCTTCATAAGCACACCGCAAGCAAACAGCGATTAGGAACCACTGCGTTTTGAACAACCCCACTGTTTTGTGACAATGTTGTTGAAGTGGAAAAGGGAACACCCTCGACAGTTTGGAGGGCGTGTGGGTGCCAAAAGAGACCGGCACCACCGACGCAGCATCAGCCGCAACCTCCATTTTTTAAAATGTCACTCACTGACACAAACAGTGCATCCACCAGCGCCTTTTCTTGCACGGCTAGAGGAGCAGAGGAATCATCCTCACTATCTAAACACTCAGGGTCCGTGGACGCAGACCCAGTAGAGTTGCTATAAAAGAAGAAGCCCACCCGGAAAACATAACAATCAGGGGAGGCTGCCAACTGAGATCCGGCAAAGGGGATGCCCTCAATGGAGGGCCCACGCAAAAAAAAAAAAAGCGGGTCGCCCTCCATAGAGGGCATAATAGGAAATAGCCCCCTTAACAGGGGGCTGGCCACCATAAAGCGGACGCACAGGTAGTGTACCCTGATGGTCCCGCAGCGCTAAAAAGGGGCATATGCCCCACACAATATTGGCAATGAGGCTGTCATTTAAAAAAATGAAGCGCCCCCACAGCGCCACCCCTTCCAAGGGAGGCAACAAGCTGACCACATGGCTAGCAGGTCACAAGCCACGACCCAAATTGTTGTGGAGTCCCAGCTGCAAGTGCACGGATCTCAACCCAGCAGATGCCCAAAGGGAGAGTGGGGGCTTCAGCTAAACACACTGGGGCCGCTAGTACGCTGCAGGTCACGGCCTAAATTTTTGTGGGCGCCATGCCGCTTGGACGCGAGCCCCAGCAAAGCTGACCACCCAGGGGCAGCAGTGGCTTCAGCCACCCTAAGAGGGGCCGCCACTTGTAGTTTCCGACTACTAGGCCCCAAAGCCACAACCTAAATTTTTGGCTGGATCTGGCCGCGTGAGGTGCATACCCGTGGATGGATGCTAAACTATCCGCTCCCCCCAGCCCAACAATCGCGCAGGGAGCCCAGATGACACCCCTGCCCCAGTCACCAACCCACAGGGTGGCAGGGAACCCTGCTCAACCCCCCGCTGCGCACCAGGAAAAACCCGGTCAGCAGCAACTCCAACCAGCCCCCCTTAAGAGCATATGGCAACAGCCAGCTCATAACCTCAACCAGGTAGGGGAGGGGGGCAGGGTGCGAAAGACCCACAGTGACCACTGAAATTTTATAGGAGCGGAGGGGGTGTAGGAGGGGAACCCGGGGGTCTCCCCATCCCAGGGAGGGGCCCATGTCCACCCCAAAACCCTCCAGGAGTGGAGGGGGGACAGCTACTTACCATACCAGGAACAGGGTGAGCACCTCTCTGGACAGACCACCGCTCCATCGTTATGTGGGTGCTGTCGGCCAGGAGAAACGCTGCAACTCAGGCCGAGGCCAGATTGTATGCGTCCTTGTGAGACGTTTAACTCAGAGGCCAGCCCCAATCCACGAGCTCACTGGCCAGATTGGGGGGACCCTCTGGATCTAGATTATCCAGTCCGTCGCCCAGTCCGGCAATTGAGTGTAGATTCTCACAGGAACAAAAGAACAAACATAAGAGAATATTCTATTTAAAAAGAAAAAATTGTCAGGACCAGAGATAACCAGCAAGGAACTAGGTCTGTACTCTTGACTAGGCAGAAAAAAAAAACTGAGTGCCTGAGAGAAAAAAAAACTGAGAGTCGGTGTATACCCCTTGGGACTGCCCACAGGTGTAGTCAAGCTTTTTCCTGCCTAGCGTCCTACTCCTGTAGGGGTCATTATAACCCAATGGTTAAGAAGAATCAGGAGCTGTGTCTGTCAATGAATGAAAGAGAAACAACATTTCTGTTGCAGGGGACGCCAAAAATCTGTATTTTAGTGTAGACTTCTGCGAAAATCAGTATGCCAATCACACAAGCAGGAAATAATGTTTCTTACAGGCATTCTGTGTACAGAACAACTCCAGGTAGCCATATTGCATTGAACTTCACAGAAAATTACAGAGTTGCAGATTGAAAAGGAAATGCAATTTTTAATAACATTCAGTTACAATATGACTTGTGTCGCAGTTGTATACGCTATATTATTATTTTTTATTTGCTATTTTTTTCCCCATGAAAGTAGAGTTACACTTTAACCTCCTCCCACCCGGCCACTGTATATAAACAGCCGGATGGGAGCTCCTTCGTTCTGAGTGGACATTCTCGTACGTCCCTCAGACTGAGCTCCTGCTCGCGACAGCGAGATCCCATGAAGGCTGTGATCATAGGACACAGCAAAGACATGATCGGGACATGGGCGCTGTCATTGGCCCTCATGATCACGCGATGTCTGTGTCCAATCACGCTTGTCTCTGACAGTTCTCCCGCTGAGCTCAGTGCGGGGGGGGGAGCGGGGGAATTTGCAAGATCTGCGACAGCTCTGTGTGTAAGGATGATTTCACACACAGAGCTGTCACAGATCCCACACAAACAGTACACCAAGCACCACTGTCACCCCTGTCCCCATACACATCTGTCAGTGTCCCCATAAAACATCTGTACCAATGAATAAAACATCTGTCAGTGTCCCATCACATCTGTACCAGTGCACAAAACATCTGCAATAGTGAACCATTGTGAAATCAACATCTGTCAGTGTCTGCCGGTGGTGGATCAACTCTGTCAAGTGTACCAGTATCCCACTAATAAATAATAATTTTAAAGCGCCCCCATTCTCACGTTTAAAGGCACACCTTGGTCCCGTCCACATATGTAAACAGCAATAACACCACACATGTGAGGTATCGCCACAAACGTCAGAGTGAGAGCAATAATTCTAGCACCAGACCACCTGTGTAAGTCTAAACTGGTAACCAATAAAGGCTTATAAAATGTCACCTATGGAGATTTTCAAATACCGAAGTTTGCCGCCATTTCACTAGCGTGAGCTAGTTTTATATTTAAATTTAAAGGCGAGATATGTTTGGTATCTATTTACCCAGTGCAACACCATATTTTACCGAAAATGGGTTTTATATTTTCTCCGTGCATTGAAATTCATTAAAATGTATTTTTGCATTAGTGTGTAAAACTGCGTTTGAAAAACTGCTACAAATATATAATGTTTGGGGGTTCCAAGTCTTTTTTTTTTTTTTTTACAGATTTGTACTTGTAAACAAAAAGGGTCAGAAGACAGCCTGGTCTTAAAGCGGAATTCCGGCCTCAAAAATCGATTTTGGGCCATCCGCTTGCTCTAGGTCACCTGAAAAACAAATGGATAGTTACGATTTTTTTTTTTTTGTTTACTTACCTTGGTTATTGAAGAAAATATACAGTACTCACTTTTCTTCCACTTCCTCCCTCTGCGGCCACACTTTTCTTCCACTTCCTCCTTGCATTGATTCCTGGGAGCTGAACGTAATCGCTCCCAGGAATCAATGCACCTGCACCGGCCCCGCTCGTCAGTTCCGGTGCGGGCGCGTCATTCCCTGCTAAACAGCTTCTGGGCATGCCCAGAAGCTGTGGAGGGATGACGCGCCCGCACCAGAAGTGACGAGCGGGGCCGGTGCAGGCGCATTCTGGGAGAAGAGGACACGGAAGAGGACGCGCTGGCTTCAGCTGCCCACATCCGAGATGGCAGCGCTGGAGAAGAAATTTTCAAGGTAAGTATTTCTTCTAAAAGGTAAGTGCGACCGGGACAGTACAGAGGCTATCCATTGTGGAATGTACTAGCCCTGACTGTCCCGGGGGTATTTTAAGCTAAATGTCACCCCCGAGTCCGGAACTCCGCTTTAAAGTGGATTATGACTGAAGGTGCTATTTGGATGCTGCGCTTATCTATGTGGCCAGGCTGTGAAAAAGTCTCACACGTGTGGTATCGCCATACTCAGGAGGAGTAGCAGAATGTGTTTTGGGGTGTAGTTGCAAGTATGGTAATGCCGTGTCTGAGAAATAACTTATTTTGACTTTTTCGCGAAAAAAATAAAAATAATAATTTCTTAATTTTCCAAAGAATTGTGGGAAGAAAATACAACTTCAAAAAAACTCGCCATGTCTCTTACCATATACCTTGGACTGTCTACTTTCCAAAAAGGGGTAATTTGGGGGGTATTTGTACTGTCTTGATATGTTAGAGCCTCAAGAAATGATAGGCTGTCTGTACATCAGGTGTGATCAATTTTCAGTAATTGGTACCATAGCTTCAAAAATCCATAAGGGCCCTTTTACACAGGCTTTCTGATCAGGTCCGCCTGTCAATTTATTTCAGGCGGACCCAATTGGATGCTCTATGCACCTTTATGGAGCAGCGGATGTCAGCGGTGACATCTCCGCTGACACCCGCTGCTATCCGTTCTAATGTAGTCCATGGAATCCACACGGATGCAAACCCTATTTTCCATCCATCTGGAGGATCGGATCAGATGAAAAGGATGAATCCGATTAATCCGTTTTCATCTGATCTCTCATAGAGGAGAGCGGGGATCTGACAGCTCCTTCTCTGTAAAGTAAGCAGGGACGGACCTGTCATCCGCCTGCTCAGTGGGCATCGGCGGATCGATTCACGCTGAGCAAAACAGAGTCCGCCGGGCGGAAAGCCCGTGTGAAAGGACCCTAACTTAGTTACCAAACAAATGTAGCAGTATAAATTTTGGTCAACATTTATAAAGAGAAATTACTTATTTGCAAACTTGTATAACAGAAACAAAGAAAAACGCATTTTTTTTTTCAAAATTTTCAGTCTTTTTTTATTTGTAGCGCAAAAAATAAAAAACTTTCAGTGGTGAATAAATACCACCAAAAGAAAGCTCTATTTGTGTGAAAAAAATGATAAAAATTTAATTTGGGTATAGTGTTGCTTGACCGCGTAATTGTCATTCAAATTGTACGAGCGCCGAAAGCTGGAAATCGGCCTGGGAAAGAAGGGGGTCAAAGTGTCCACTATTAAAGGTGGTTAAGGTAAGAAATGAGACGTTATAAAACAGCGCTAACAGAAAAGTGAAAAATGAATAAATACAATCCTCCAGTAATAAATATTATAAAGTGCACTTAGTGATAAAATATGGCAATAAAAATGATTATATATCAAAATTATATATATATATATATATATATATATATATATATATATATATATATATATATATATATATATATATATATAGTGCAGTAATCAAAATACTTTAGTGCTAAAGTGAATTGGTGCATAAAGGGCAGTCCAACATTATGAGTCCATTCAAATATTCAAATAAAGGGCTGGGCAAAAAAGTGCTTGAAGTGTTCCACGTAGTGATAACAGTGCTCCAAACGGCCCCTTTTGGGGATCCACTCACCAGATGCTATAAGGTAATCAAGCCTCAAAAAGCAGTAACTCTCCAAAACAGCCCTGGGGATGGATGGATCTGCATCCCACCAGACGAGCCTCCAACCTTTGCTAATGGTCCCTCTCGGTTAAGCACATGCCAATACAGAGCTGACTTTTTTTCCAAGACAGTCCTCAATCTCTTGTTAACCAAGTCAAAGGGTACCTTCCCCATCTATTTTTTTTTTTTATATATATTTTGATATATAATAATTTTTATTGCCATATTTTATCACTAAGTGCACTTTATAATATTTATTACTGGAGGATTGTATTTATTCATTTTTCACTTTCCTGTTAGCGCTGTTTTATAACGTCTCATTCTATCTTGGTTTTTACCTAAGTGGGCAGCAGCTTCAGGTAGCACTATTTTATATAATATAATTTCTAGCGTGGGTTTTAAGTTTACGTTTTCACATAAGGTAAGAAATGGCCCAAGCATTTGTATCGACGTCCGACACCCCCTTCCCCCCCAAATAGTTACTCAATCCAGCACTATGCCCGTCTGTAGCAGCTCACTCCTCTCTCTTCCTGCATTCACAGGACAGAGTCTGCAGTAAGGGCCATTGGCCTCTGCTGCGGTTAATCGGTTTCTGTGAGGAGGGAGCGCATGCTGTGTGTGTATATGGACACACACAGCCCGGCTTGGGAGCTAGCCCAAAGGTGTGCCATCAGAGGAAGCCGGTAGCACACCAAGAAGAGGAGGAGCTGAGAGCGTTAGCAGGAAACGCAAAAGAGGAGGTTTGGGGATGCTCTGTAGAATACAATTGCACAGAGCAGGTAAGTAAAAATCTGCTTGTTATTTTAGTTTAACAAAACAAGTCTTTTAAATCACTCTAAAAATGAAGGCAGTCATTTTATCTATAAACTGGTAAGCTGCAATATAATAAAATGTTTGCTTTTTTATTTAATACGGCATTCATAAGCATTTGAATAGTTGTAGTTATCAGTTTTATCTGCAATTTTTTTAAATTAATTGAAATGTATTTATTTATTTTTTTAAGTTGGTGACAGGGTCTCCTAAAGCGGTCATAAACCGCTAGTTTTTTCTTTTTAAGGGGGGAGGGGGGGGGGAAACCATAATGTTCTAGTATGCATCGCATAGTAGCACATTATGTTAAACGTACCTGAAAATGAAGCCCTCCTGCTACGAGAAGTCAGTGCCGCAGGCACCTCCATCTTTACCCGTCTTGCTTCCGGGTTCGCTGATGTGACTCCCGTGCATGGATGTAGCAGCTGCTGTTCACAGCACAGGACTCTGAGGGAATGGCATGGGCGGCTGTTCCTTCAGAGAGCCCGCACAAGTGAAGTCAGTGGCTGCATACAATGTAAATATCACCTAGCTTCCTCTTAAAAGACAAGAGTAATTCCTGAAAAAATTGAATTTTTGACTTACCGTAAAATCCTTTTCTCTGATGTTCATTGAGGGACACAGCTCCAGAATCTTCTCATCCATTGGGTTATGCTGCCCCCTACAGGAGTAGGACACTAGGCAGGAAAAGCTTTACCATGCCTATGGGGCAGTCCCAGGGGATATACTCCCACACCCTGCTATAGACATTCAGTTTTGTTGCAAGCAATGTCAGAAGAAAAATAACCCAACTCAATAGATGGGTGGGTGCTGTGTCCCTCAATGAACATCAGAAAAGGATTTTACGGTAAAATAAAAATACAATTTTCTCTTTTGTTCATTGACGGACACAGCTGCAGAATCTTCTTAACCATTGGGACGTTCCAAAGCAGTGTCAAACACGAGGGGTGGGAAAAACAGCAGAAAAAATTCCCAAAAGGCTAAACCAAGCCAACCAGGTAACATGGAGCTCAACCAGGAACAACTGGAGCTCACCTGAAAACAATACACCCTCAAAGAGGACCAGGTCCTCTCAAACAGCGGCCTGCAAAACCTTGCGGCCAAAGGCAGCATCTGCAGATGCCAGTACACCCACCTTATAAAAATTTGTGAAAGTGTACGACCAGGTGGCCGCCTTGCAACCCTGTATCACTGACGCCTGATGGCGGAAAGCCCAAGAGGCACTAAGCGCCCACATAGAAAGCGCCTTAACAGGGAACGTAGGAACCTGACCCTTGAATAAGCCTGCACCACCATCTGTCTTGTCCATCTGGGAATGGTTGCAACAGACGCGACCAACCCTTGTGAGGTCCATCTGTAAGGACAAACAGTAAGGGTGATTTCCTAAACAACTCGGTTGCCGCAAGGTACACCTTGAGCGCCCTTCTATTTAAAAAGAAAAAAAAAAATGCTAGGACCAGAGAGCATTACTCCTGACAAGGCAGAAAAAAACGGAATGCCTATAGCAGAGTGTGGGTGTATATTAGCGATCGACCGATATCGTTTTTTTTTTTTTTTAATGCCGATACCAATATTTTGGTCATCGGATATCGGTATCGGCCAATATTTTCGTACATGTAAAAACATTTTTTTTTTCCTTCAGGTACTCCTTGTGTAGGGATCTGGGGGTCTAAAAGACCCCAAACCCCTTCTTGGCACTGAAAAGCATTCAAAATGTTTTGAATGCTGTCAGTTTTTTTAAATCGGCGCTGAGTACCCGGAAGTGATGTCACTTACGGGTTTTTTACATGGAGACCGGCGCATGCGCACTTGCGGTAGGGATACCAGCTGTCACGGGGACACATCTTCATGCTACACTGGGTCTTCTCTTCGTCAGTGGTGGAGGTAGGATGCTGGGTGAGCCGTGGAAGGGGGGGGGGGGTTGGCTATGGACACCGGTACCGGGGTGATGCCTCTTGCTGCAGGCATCACCCTGGTACATGCACTTTCCCTAAATATCAGCAATATCTGTAACCTCAGGGGCCAATCCTGATATATCGGGAAAAGTGCATATCAGTGTTGCCGATAATCGGTCGATCTCTAGTGTATATCCCCTGGGACTGCCCCATAGGTGTGGTAAAGCTTTTTCCTGCCTAGTGCCCTACTCCTGTAGGGGGCAGCATAACCCAATGGTTAAGAAGATTCTGGAGCTGGGTCCATCAATGAACGAAAGAGAAAGCCGTTTTTGTTATTCTTCTATTCAGCATGGTAAGAAATGCTGGAACACAACAGGGAAAACATAGACACCACAAAAAGTTTGCTTTAGGTAAAAACATAAAAAGAAACATATTGACAAGTCGCGATGATTAGCAATGATTAGAAGATACATTGATAATGAGAGAAGACTTATATACAAGCCATCTCCATTCTCATCCACAAGTTGGACCAGCCATAGAAACAACGGAATACCAACGGGAGGCCATAAAAAGCCCTCCCCTACATGAAATCTCCTTAGAACATATAGACAGAGAACATTGGCAACAATGATGCCCGTCTCCGATCATCGGTCCATCTCTGAGCCCAGTCAGTCTCTTCCAGGTGAGAGCAGACATTGTATTACCTATAACCCTGAGTACATAAAGAAAGAGACGATCTGTACTAGCAGAAGCTGTGTGTGCCCTGGCCATAGAAAACAGCGATGGAGAATTCCTCCAGCACTGGATGTGTCGGGTAGCAGCGCTCGCCTCTCATTAGGACAATAATACATCACCAACCCCCATCATCACACCTTCACCTTACACTCGGCTCCTGCCGCCTTTATCCTGCCAGCGCTGCGGTACCAATGTGGCCGTCTTATGAAGCGGACCTTCGGCTTCCAGGCCGTCGGAGAAGCAGAGGGAGGAGGGAGAGGGGAGGATGTAGTAGAGAAGGAGGGGGCGGTAAAGATGTCAAAATCCCGAGCGCCTCACAGATTCGGCGCGGCGGCCATTTTGCGATCCTTGTGTATCCGGAAGTTTAGCGAGGCGGAGCCCGGGTCCATGTTCTGCTTTCCATTCTTCTTCATATGTGTACCTGCTGCTGCTGCTGGCTGTGCTGTACTTCCATTGCATCTATATCTTTATTACATCCTTTATACTAAACGATGGAGCCCTCAAATCATTTCTCAGGGAGCCCCTGGAGAATGTTTCTGTTTACAGCCCAGGTCACCTATTAGCATATATAGAGAAAAGAACAAAGATTGTGCTGTGTACATGTGGTAATTAAAGGATAACTAGACACAGGAATAAAAATGTAATATGTTGCAGCGTACAGTCCTTGGGCCCCATTCATCCACAGAACGCGCCTTCCCAGGCATGTTTTTATTGGCGCGTTTTCATGCAACATGAAATAGGCTGTCCGCATTTGCAAAAAAAGCTCCAAAACCTATTTGGGTTGTGAAGCATCGCATTTTTTTTTTCAATGCGTGTTTGTCACACACAGAACATACTGCCTAACCACTAATGCTGCTGTAAGCATGACATGCTTTGTAGCGTGTGTCTGTAATGCATGCAGAAACTCAAAGGTGTGAATGATAAGTGGGCACGTTTCAGGGCCCACGGCATGGGAGTGTGGCTGCCCCTAGAATTAATTAAAATCTTAATTTGTTAAGCGATAGATAGCAGGTTAAATTTAAAAAAAAAATATATATATATATATATATATATAATTCTTAGGTTAGTGTAGCTTTAATACTCTGAGGAGCTGGTCACGAGGAGTTATGGTGGGAAAACCGAGAGCTTCTTGAAGGTTCGTCACTTGTGGGTTATATAAAGCCCTGCGTGACTGACTTCTTTCTCCTCAGTGGCTTGGATCGGCTTGGCGAGCTCCCCCCCCCCTGTCGTGGCACCATTATGTGGTTTTGTCACCTTTGAATCAAGGGGGATTTTGATGAATGAATTCTTGGTTATCACTCGAGTTCTATGACTGAGTGAATTTTAATGCTTGGATTTTTAAAGTTTATTATATATTTATTCTTACTTATGTTTTTAATAGTTTATGGATGCATTTATACCAATAAAGGTGCCACAGCCATTTTAACACCATCTTGGTGTTTGTCTATGTAGCACTACTCCCTTGGGAGCTGCTGGTTATGGGTTCCCCTGGGTTACCATTAGCAACAGAATGACAGTTCAACATTTTCCCAAGTGTTTTGAGCTCAGTCAGGAAACAGTCCAGTAGCTTTGGTTTTTGTGGTTTTATTAAGAACTTGGATGGGAGAAGGGAATGAGTGGGATACTCCAACTTGTATAACTATGCACAATTAGCTGGGACGTCTGATTAATGCTGAGTAACGCTAAGTAGCACTGTATAACGTTAGTCACGGCTAGGCCGCTGCTTCACCTTGTCATAAGTAGTGAAATAGAATTTAGTGAACTTCCTGAGGTAAACTGTTCTGTGCAGCAGAACAATCTTCCGGGTCCTTCCTGGCACCCCCTTTGTTCCTATTCTTCAGGGTCAACTACACGGCACCCCCTTTAGGCCCCATTCACACTAGTGCGACTTGTCCCGCGATTTTGGACCGCAAAATCGCATGACAAGTTGTTTCCCATTATTTTCAATAGCCCCATTCACATCAGTGCGTTTTGAAGTCGCACCGACTTCAAAGTAGTTCCTGCACTGCTTTGCCACGATTTTAATGCGTTTTCATGTCCATAGACCTCAATGTAAACCCTCCAAAAACGCATGCAAATCGCACATGAATAATACAGACGCGATTTCAGCGCAACTTCTGTCCGTCTTTGTATCTCAAAGCTAAACACAAGCACCTTTTTGACCCAAGCCCCACCCAATCCTAAAGTTGCACAAAAGTCGGAATGACCACAAATCGCATCAAAATCGCAGTACAATCACGGTAAAATCGCGTCTACAAATCGCGGCAAAATCGCGCGACTTTTCAGTCGCACTGGTGTGAAAGGGGCCTAACTGTTAAACTTCCTGTGTGAGCTAGCTCCTTGATCCCCTGACTTCTCTGGAGTGGTTCCCCTCTCCTAGGCAGACCCTGTGGCAAATCCCCGAGTACTCACGACACTGTTTTTCCTGAGAGACTCTGCCACCAGCTCCACTGTCAGCACACTGGATCCTCTGCAGCTGAGCTCCACACCGGTTCATTAGGCCGACTGCCTAAACCACTTTCCTCACACCTGCAGGAGTAGAGACCAGCCGTCTGCCTCTATCTGGGACTCTGCTTCCCACCAAAGACACCCTGTCACATGCCCCATCCGCTTTTATGAGCAATCCCAGGATGCATTGCAAGAATGCCCTCCCACTGGGACTCTCACAAAAGCTGATGCGTCACTGGCTGGGTTTCCTCCAATGTCCAACAAGCTCCCACATTGGATACAGTGGGGACACTCCTTCATACCCCGTCAATCACACCTGGAAACGTGACAGGCAAACTAAAAGATCAGGCTCCCCTGTTAAGCAGCAGGAGCAATAGATGCTTTTACCTAGCACCTACCTACCTAACTAGGAGGGTGCTACGTCTATTTATTTCAAATGGTTATGAATTTGAATCGAATGCCTCGTACACACGCAACGATTATCGGCCGACCGATCGGCCGTCTTTTGTCCAGTGTTGTTGTGTTGGTTGAAATGTGCTCTAGACTTGCACTGGACTTTTGTTGGCCGACAGAAAATGACGTCACTACGTTCGACGCACCTTCGACGCATGTCCGACGCTACAAAAGAGGAAGTGAGGTTTTGGCCGTGACCCTTCTGGGCATCTCGCGCTGATTTCAGTAGCATTTGTTTGGTTAACGACATTTCGCTATTTTCCGAGACATCGTTCAAGAATTTATTATGGAGACCAAGGATTCGACTCTTGCTGTAGTTGGGCTTGGAGTTATGGCTCTGAGGCGAGTTATGAGCAAGAGGAAGAAGAAGCGGACCTCCTGGACGAAAAATTGGTTGCTTAACCGTGATCAATTTTCCCACATGTCCTTGCTGAGGGAGCTCCAGGAAAATAATCCTGATGATTTCAGGAATTATTTGAGGATGACTGATCCCATCTTTCACTGTCTTCTTGCCCTGGTGTCCCCCTATATTATCAAGCAGGATACGTGTATGCGGGTTGCAATTACTCCTGAGCAAAGGTTAATTGCAACTTTGAGATATCTTGCAACAGGGAGAAGCCTGCACAATCTCAAGTTCACCAAAGGCATCTCCCCCCAAGCTCTTGGAGTCATCATCCCTGAGACCTGCTCTGCTATCATCAAAGTCTTGCAGAAGGACTATATCAAGGTATGTTTTATTTTTTACATTACATTACATGTATTAGTCATCTCACCCGAATTATGCTGTTTTTGGATGTACATCAATTTACAGATGTCATTATTTTGTAACTACCCTCTGTCCGCATGCACATAGTAGTAAAGCTTTATATTATTTTAACCATTTGTAAAATGACCCAGTAACCACCCCAGCATTCTCTCCTATGTGTCCCTAAACGCATTGCCTGTTAACAGTATATAGAATCTGTGTCATTTTCTTACTTTCCCTGAACCAATTATTCCTTAGCAAATGTTTTAGTACCTAGTTAATGATTTATCTTAAAGACATCAGTCCATCCATTCCAACCTATGATTGTGTATGTTTATGTAATGATGTAAAAACGTTCAGTGGCCACAAGCCCTTATTGATGTATAAATGCATAGTTTTACTTACCCACCCATGCTAAATGTAAAAGTCAGCATATACCAAAGCTCTAGCTGGTGAATTACAATATTATCACATTAGGAGGTGCAAAATAAATGTATGTAGATGTCATAACCCTTAAAGCTAAAGATTCCCTTCATGTTGTTTTTATCTAAAAGTTGCATAAGCATTTAACGGACAAATGTGTGTGTGATAATGTGATGTGCTCAAGCACTAATTTTTTTTTTTCCCACACTTTCCTTCAAACGCAGAGTAATGGCTGAAGATTGCTGCTCAATTTCAGGAAAAGTGGAATTTTCCCAATTGCGGGGGTGCTATAGATGGGAAGCACGTCCGCATTGTCCCCCCTCCGAATTCTGGCTCATAATTTTATAATTATAAAGGTTTTTTTAGTATAGTAATGCTAGCCATAGTTAATGCTAACTATGAGTTCCTGTTTTTGGATATTGGCAAAAATGGCCGCAATTTGGACGGGGGAGTTATTGAGCAGACGGAGTTCGCTCGTCGCCTTCATAACGGCACTCTGAACTTGCCATCCAGGGAGCAAACCATTGAGGGGCTGAGCTTTGTGTTTGTGGCAGATGATGCTTTTGCACTTGGGGAGCATCTTATGAAGCCCTTCCCTCAAAGGAACCTCACCCCCGGGCAAAGGATCTTCAATTACCGGTTGTCCAGAGCTCGCAGAGTGGTGAAGAATGCCTTTGGGATAATGGCCAACCGTTTCCGTATATTCCTGACTTCCATACACCTGGCACTCTACAAAATAGATCACGTGGTCCTATGTTGCTGCATTTTACACAAATTTTTACGCAGGAATGCTGAGAACTATCTAACTTTGCAGCAACTGGATACTGACCCTGCCATGCCAGGGCCAAGTGGAGAGGCACAACCACGTGAGCAAGTGGAGTCCATGACCTCAATGGAAGTCGGCCGTTCTGGATTGGCATCCCAAAGAGCCCGTGATATCCGTCAGCAATATCTAGGATATTTTGTGGGGAGAGGGGCTGTTTCGTGGCAGGAATTACTGCCAGACTGTAACGCTCCTGCGTTTTTATAGTAAGCTGGATTTGCAGCTGCAGAATCTCCACTCAGTAGTCATGTAGAGATGTGTTGAAATACCAGATCCAACTCTCCAGACTCATCACTGTGGGCCTGTCTGCTTCAGCATACAGATATACACACACTCAATAAGATGTTCCTGGAGTGATGGGATGTATATGACAGTATGGAGGTGATGTGCTGAAGGGACAGGTGTGAGCAGTGACAGCAATGATAAGCACTTGATAGTAATGTTCAGGAGAGTAGTAGATGGTAATAGGTAGAAATGCAGATAGGTTAGTAATCATGTATGGTAACAGGTGGTGAGGACAGCAGATGACATATACAGGATAGACTAACCCAGTGCAAGGATAGATGGTAGTAGGCTCAAGAGCTAGCAATCTATGTAACAGTGCAGATGATAGAATTAGTATGCATAAATAGTAACAGTCCTTAATGTGCAGAAGTAGATAGTGTAAGTTAGTTATGGAGGAATCCCCTGTGGGGTACTTATCACTAGTAAGGTTAGTAAGTAGAGGGGTCCGGTAGTGAGGGAGTGATCCGGTAGCGAGATACGGGATCAGTAGCGAGGTTCCGGTCTGTTCCAGGTAAAGGAGAATAGCTGGAGGCTCCGGCAGCATAAGACAAGGCTTGTGAGCATGCGGTAACATTGAACGAACAATGTGAGAGAGAAAGCCGGCGATTGAAATAGCCGCTCAGAGCGGCGCTCAGCGATGATGTCATCCGGCTTAAAGGTATATGCGTTCCACCTAACTAAAAAGGTGGGACGCAATATGAAGAGGGAAATGGGCAATAAGGGTACCAAAGGTACCAGAATCTTACACAGACACAAGATAATTTTGAGATATCTAATAATATTTCTGCAATAAAAAAAATTGCAATGATTCTGTATTGTGTATTCTAATAGTTTGGGCACATATCAAAAACTAAATTTTTTGGGTTCATCATGTGTTATATATGTGTGACTTTAGAAGGTTTAATACATTCATCAGTGTGTTTATCTACTGTTGTCTCTCCCCAGCTGTTCAAATGTGATTATGGCCATGTGTTTTTTGTTTACCAGTGGTGTAAATACAAGGGCCTTCTGCACCCCTTTTAATTTCTACAAACCCTCTCACATTGAGAAGTAGGTCACACCCAAGGTTCATCCAATGTCACCTTACATTGGTGGTCATTGGCCAGAAGGCGCCCATACTATATATTTATTGTAATACATTAGTGTACTAACAACTTACCTCCACCTGTTATGTTGTGTTCATTTATGACATCCTTCTCACTGCCCACCAATGTAAGGAGATGTCAGTGTTATGTGAAACTTGCTTAGTGTTGAGATCAAAGTGTTATATATAGGTAATGTAAAGTGAAATAGACAAACGAACCAGAAATACACTATATATTACACTGATCTCCCTACACTGATTGCTACTGCCCATCTCGTTGCCATATAGAATCCTTGGAGTGCTAGTACTTTAAATAGAACCTGTATTTTTGTAGACTGATTGCCACTCACAGATATAATTGTGCATTCAGTGTACTAGTGAATATCACTTGTTAGATGTCCACTGGTCCTGAAGGCACAAACATTTTGGCCGGCTGATAATTATACACACAATCAAAACTGCTTTAATAAACATGCAAATATGTGAACAGGACAGCCATCATACATTTTGTGCTACTTTACCCAGCTTTAGACCTGCCCCCCCACCGAAAGTCAAAGAAAGAATCGAACACACATTGTTGAATGTAAAATATTTTTATTAAAACACATTCACAGGGTTAGGGTTAGGGTGTTGTAAAGTGCTTCATATGCATAGGAGCCCTGTCTAAAACTGTAACAAACTTGGGTACACCTTTTACAGATGATGATGCATGTATGCATGACCAAAAAATAGGCCATAAAATTTAAAACGAACATCGGGAAAAACAAAAACATCCCAATAAAAACCAATAAAATATATAAAAAAAAGAAGCTTAAAATTTGGCAAGAAAGTGGGGGGTGTCATGGCGCTCTTCTAATATCCCAAGGTGGTACAAGGAATGTGGGTGGATGGGAGGGGGGTTATGGGGCTGCGTGGGGGGGGGAACAAAGTTTGGTACTGTAGGGAAGCTATAGTCCGCGGCAGCCGGCTGAAGCGTGGAGAAGCCCTGAGAGATGCAAGAAAGGAGAGAGCGGCGCCAGCTTAGTATAGTACAAGTTTATTTAACACTGTTAAAATTGGTGACTCACTGTCCGAGGTTGGGTGAGACCGGTACACAAAGACTGTTAGGGTCATCCATCTTCCTCTTCCAGGATAGTGGTCATAGGAGAAGGTGGTGAGGTTCCAGAGGTATAGCCGAGCCGCTGTGGGGCTGCTAGTTGTCACTGGCCACGGCGGAGCATGCACAACAGGGCTCCGGCTGCCGACTTCTGATCCCTGATGACATCACTTCCTGGCAGGAGAAAAATAGGGGTTGCACGCGTTCAGAGCATCCGTGCTTCTTCGTCAGGCGATGGGAGTGTCTCAGGTGGGGCAGGGAATTTATACCCTGTTACCAGACTAATTGCAAAGACATCTGTCTGTGGGGGGCGGAGCCAAAAGACTCTAAGAAAGTCATCTCAGTAAAAACACAATTGGGGATACATGTCTCTAGGAAATCCATAAGAGTACATAAAAATACATAAATACATAAATACATAAAAATACATGATGGTATTACATAAAAGAGGACTTATAAGAATAAATCCCATAAAAACAATACTGCCATGTCTTTTATGTAATACCATCATGTATTTTTATGTATTTTTATGTACTCTTATGGATTTCCTAAAAAGTTGGGACATTAATGTTTGACTCAGCATAGGAAACAATTACCTTTTTGGGAATGTGTGACAGCATCTGGGCCCATGTCCTCTGGTTCTTCATCCAATGTGGATGGAGCTGACACAGTCGATGCACCTCTCCTCCTCTTTTGCAATTCTTTTTCTTTTAATTTTCGTTTTTGCCCTATTTAAAGGTTACAAAAAGAATATGGAAATAATATGATTTTTTGGATAGAAAAATCGCTGCAATAAAGAAAATTTGTTGCAATCAAATGCATATATAGTTTACTGTGTATTCCTGTCTTTTAATGTAATATACAAATAAATCATCAATAGATCAATCAAATCAAGACATGACCAATAAAATAAAAAAATGTAAAATTTTCAGATACATTATAATCTATACATTTCTATACAACATACACCTAATCGACCCAAAACATATTGCTTGATAAAATAAAAAAAAATACTTTTTTTAAGAATATGATGTATGTGACCAAGCTGTTCTTGCTCCCGATGCTTCAAATCAGACCATCTTTTTCGTATTTGGTCTTTTGAACGCTCAACACCATAAATTTTATTTAAAGATGCTACCACCTTGTCCAGAATCCGGTCTTTTCTGGAGTTGGGCCTTTCATAGTTATCCAGCCTGCCATCATAGTCATGTTTCTCCAGTATGGCAACCATCTCCACCATTTCACCCTTGCTCATAGGTGTTGCTTTTGATTTTTTTTTGGCCCAACCACTTCGGCCTTCACTTGTAGAACTCTGAGATTCTGCCATCTCCGCAACGATTCTTCCGCCGACTCACGTGTGTGTGTGTGTCGCATGCAGCCTAATATTCGGCACGTACACGCCCCTGCGTCAGCGCGCCACTGGAGGCGGAGTTGACGCATGCGCTGTCTTTAAAAGGATGCCAGATCTTTCGCTCGACGATTCACTATCGGACAAATCGTTTAGAGGAGCACGATCGATCGGCAAACCACGATACTTCCGCGCAAACAAAGGTACAACTTTAGATTCAAAAGCGGGTGTTTTTGGCCCTATACAGCTTATATTGGGCCTATCTTTATTATGTGACAAAATACATCCTGATAACATAGTGGTGCAATCTCATCTGTCACCACAGACAGGATCTTCCCGAAATACGGGAGGTTACACGTACCCTCGCAATAGCAAGAGAGGAAGGTCAGGGTCCGTTCCTTCCAATCTATGGTTGGTTGATGTGTGTACAACCAGGGAAGTCCCAAAACAATGGGAAAGTGGGGTGAAGGTATTAGATCGAAGGTAGTGGTCTCCATATGAGACCCGTTAGTAGTGACTAGGAGTGCCTGTGTCTGATCAGTGATCGGACCAGAGGATAAAGGAACACCGTTAATAAGACTCACTGAGACAGGTTTAAGTTTAGAAATAATAGGAACTTTATTTAAAGCAGCAAAACGTATGTCAATATAATTTCCACAAGATCCTGTGTCAATCATGGCCTTAGTAGTAATCCTGTTCTGGTCCCACTGTAATGTTAAGCAAACAGAAAGGTAAGGGTTAGTGATTGAAGTTGTCAATCCCCCTAGGAGGACATGTGAACACCTTCTTTTTGTAGACTAGGGGACAGACGTTTTTCTTGTGATCCGGGGATGCACAGTACAAGCAGAGATTACCAGATCGTCTTCTGGCTCTTTCCATAGTTGATAGAGGTGGGCGTATGGTTCCTACCTCCATAGGAACGGGGTCAACGGCCGAAATCCGAGAAGAACTGGATAATGGCATTCCCATTTTCTCAGCCTTTCTTTCTCGTAGTCTTCTATCTATGGTGATACTGAGTTGTATCAATTCATCCAGGGTTTTTGGCAGATCCGCTCGGGCGAGCTCGTCTTTAACGGCCTCTGATAGGCCAAGCCTAAATTGGGATTTCAGAGATGCATCATTCCATTCTGAATCAAGGGTCCATCTCTTGAATTCTGCGACAAAGTCTTCTACAGGTCTCCCACCTTGTTTCAAGGATCTTAATTGAAGATCGGCAGTACTCTGCCTATTGGGATCATCATATAGGCTAGTGAGTTCTGCTAGGAACAAGGCATAGGAGTTGAGAAGCTGGTCGCTTTTCTCAAAAAGAGAGTCTGCCCAGGCCCGAGGATCGCCTGTTAGGTAAGAAATAATAGTACAAACCTTAATGTGATCAGTAAGGTAGGTACGGGGTTTTAGCAAGAAAAGTAACTCACATGCGTTTTTAAATTTGCGAAATTTTTTGCGATCGCCTGTAAATACCAAAGGAGGATTTATTTTGGGTTCAGGGGACTGAGCAGTGGTAAGTTGTGTCAGTCTAATTACCTGCTGCGACAGAGCCTGATTGTCTTCTTTTAATTCAGCAAGTGCGTGTATTAACGCAGTTACTTGCTGTTTTAATTGTGTCATCTGAGTGGTTATTTCTGCTGAATCCATTTGTGGTTCGTTCAATCTGTAGCGCTCCTGCGTTTTATGTATGATGTGGATTTTCAGCTGCAGAAATACTCCACTTCAGTAGTCATGTAGAGAAACGCTGAGACACCTATCCCAACTCTCAATGACTCATCATGTGTGGATGATCTCAATTCAGCAAGTAAATACACACACTCAATAAGATATTTCCTAGAGTGACTTATGTATATAGTAACACAGTGATGATAGGCTGAAGAGACAGGTTGGGTAGAGATGGTAGATGACAGACACTTGAAAGGAAATGTTCTTGAAAGTAAGATAGTAGCAGATGGGATGCAGATAGGTTTAGCAATCATGTATGGTAGCAGATGACAGAGTAGCAGGTGGACATACAAGAGAGATCAACCCAGTGCAAGAACAGGTGGTAGTAGGCTCAAGAGCTAGCAATCTTAGATCATGCAGATGTAGTAATAGTCCTTAGTATGCAGAGCTAGATAGTGTAAGCTTTAGTATGAAAGTTATAGATGTTTCCCCTGTAGGGTACTTATCACTAATAGCAATGTAGTAGAGGAGAGGTTCGGCAAGAGCGGATGATCCGGTAGCGGGATACAGGGATCAGCGCAGCGTGGTTCCGACAGCGAGGTATGCTTGCAAGCATGAGAGCTTCAAGACAGGTTAGCATCAAGGCACAAAGCAGTTTGAACGAACACATGTGAGTGAGAGCCGGCGATCTAAATAGCCATCCAGTCCGGCGCTCAGTGATGACAGCATCAGTCTTAAAGGTGTATGCGCACCTTACCAAAAGAGAATGGTGGGGCGCATACACTTATGAAAGAGTAATTAGGGTACCCAAAGGTACCAGAACATTACATTGGGCTATGTAATGCTCCCGCAGCCTTCCAACGGTTTATAAATGAGATATTCAGAGACTTGCTTGATGTTTGTGTTGTAGTATATTTGGACGATATACTTATCTATTCTCATTCCTTACCTGAGCACATAAAACATGTGAGACTTGTGTTGTCAAGGCTACTTGCACATAACTTATATGTTAAATCAAAAAAAATGTTTGTTTCATAAAGAGGAAGTACTATTCCTAGGATATATTATATCTAAAAATGGAATCAAAATGGACATGAGCAAAATATCCTGCATTCTGGATTGGCCTGTGCCAACCACTCGCAAAGCATTACAAAGGTTCCTAGGATTCTCTAACTACTATAGGAAATTCATTAAGAACTTCTCTGCGATTGTGAAACCTCTCACACAACTCACAAGCACGAAGAAACCACTTAATTGGTCAACAGAAGCAAATGGAGCATTCTGTCTGCTGAAATCAAGCTTTACTACTGCCCCCATACTATGCCATCCAGACCCATCCCTTCAATACATCTTGGAGGTAGATGCGTCAAATATGGCAGTAGGAGCAGTTCTCTCACAACGACCAACAAACACCTCACCTCTTCACCCAGTTGCTTTCTTCTCAAAGTCATTAAGCAGCCCCGAGGTGAACTACCCAGTAGGTGAGAAGGAGTTACTAGCCATAAAACTGGCGTTAGAGAATTGGCGACATCTACTTGAGGGCACTCAATTGCCAATCCTGATATATACTGATCACAAAAACCTTCAATACCTTCAGACTAATAGAACTCTTTCCCACCGGCAGGTACGGTGATCGTTATTCTTTCTGAGATTTAATTTTTTAGTGACTTACACGCCCGCAGACAAAAATAAAAAAGCGGATGCACTTTCACGACTAGCCGAGAAAGATTGTACCGAGGTTCCCTCAGTTCCTATAATACCACTTGAACGTATTATCGGTGTCGTTCGCTCCCTGAAGGAAGAGATTTTGCACAGCATAGGACTGGACTCACCTCCACCACAACTAACTACTGTCGCAGAAGGCTTCCTCTACTACAACGATAAATTATACATACCCCCTACTATGCAAACCAAGATCTTGGAATTGTCGCATGATGTACCTATGGCAGGACATATGGGTATGACTAAAACTTTCAATCTACTTACTAGGCAGTTTTGGTGGCCAGACATGAAGACAACCGTAAAAAAGTTCGTTTCGTCTTGTGATATCTGTGCAAGGTCTAAAATTGACAACACGAAACCATCGGGGTTACTTTGTAGTTTACCAATACCCCAGGTTCCGTGGGAAGTGGTATCCTTAGACTTCATAGTGGAACTACCACCTTCCAAAGGATTCAACACCATCTTGGTGTCAGTGGACCATCTGACCAAGATGGCACATTTCACTCCTATCCGAAAACTACCTTCATCCAAACAAACAGCGGAATTGCTTGTGAAACATGTCTTTAAGTTACATGGTATTCCAAAAACACTGCTGTCTGACCGTGGTTCACAATTCATCTCAAAGTTTTGGCTAGCTCTATGTCAGATACTACGAATAGAGCGTAAACTTACTTCTCCCTACCACCCTCAGACCAACGGACAGACAGAGAGAGTTAACCAGTGCATTGAACAGTATCTGCGTTGCTATACTTCGTATCTACAGGACGATTGGGCAGATCTCCTCCCGCTAGCGGAATTCGCCTATAACAACGCGACTCATAGCAGTACTAAACAAAGTCCATTTTACCTAAATTATGGGTTTCATCCCATACTCCTTCCTCCACGTATCTTGCCATCAAGTAATCCAGTGGCATCTGATTATCTTGCCCAGATAAAGGATTCTCTGGGATTACTCAACAATACCATATCCCATGCTCATAGCCAACAAAAGAAGTACTACGACCTCCGTAGGAAACCCTCTCCCCAATATGCCATTGGGGATCTTGTTTGGCTTTCTACAAAAAATCTGAGATTAAAAATCCCTAGTAAAAAACTTGGACCTCTATTTCTGGGACCCTTCCCAATAGAGAAGCTTATTGGAAAAGCTGCAGTACAACTCACATTACCAACGGACCTCAAGATACATCCCATCTTCCATGTGTCGCTACTGAAGCCCCATGTTCCTAACCAAGGAATAAGGCCTACTATCTCACCTCCACCTCCTGTACAAGTGTAAGGTGGAGAAGAATTTGAGATAAAAGAGATTTTGGATTCCCGTTTCCATAGAAGAAGCCTCCAGTATCTTGTACGATGGAAGAACTATGGGCCCCAAGATGACACCTGGCTGGATACCTCCGATATACATGCCCCTAGACTGATTCGCAATTTCCACTCGAAATATCCAGAAAAAACAGTTATAGAGGCCTTCCGGAGCCGGCCTTAAGGGGGGGGTACTGTAATGTTCTGGTACCTCTGGTACCCTTGTTCCATATTTCTCTCTTACTAAATTGCGTCCCATCTTGTTATCCAAGAGACGCATACACCTTTAAGACCGGATGACATCATTGCTGAGCGCCGCTATGAGCGGCTATTTCAATCGCCGGCTTTCTCTCACTCATTGCTCGTTCAAACCACATGTTCACCGCACCTTCTCCTGTGAAGTCGGAGCTGCTGACATTTCCCTTTGCTGAACTGAAGCCGGAACCTCGCTGCTGATCTGTATTTCGCTACGGGATCACCTCTCTCTAAAGGACACTGTTACTACTAACCTATCTAAGTGATAAGTACCCCACAGGGGATTCCTTACTAACCAATCTCCTACTGTCATCTACTGCAATTACCAGGACTATCTGTATCTATCTATTCCCTATCATCTGCATAGACTGTTAGCTCTTGGGACTACCTTCAACTATCCTTGCACTAGGTTACTCTGTCTAAGTATACTCCATCTGTGTCCTCTTACCATCTGCACTATACTTGACATCAGAACCTATCTGCTTTACCATCACCTGCAACTCTCCTAATACTACTCTTAGTGCTCACCATACAATAGCCTGTCTCTCATCTATACATTCTCATATATTCTATCCCTCCATTAAACATCTGATTGAGTATATGTATATTGCATAACAGGCTGTGCACTGTGATGAAGTCCTGAGAGTTGGATATGTTTGTTCAACAGAATCTCTACAAGGCTACTGAGTGTAATAATTCTGCAGCTGTAAATCCATCCACTAACAAAAACGCATGAACGTTACAGGTTCCAGGTTTACATTGCCCTGCAGTTACCTTTCCTGGGAGAGCAACCCCTGGATGAGTGGGTGACAGAGCTGTGGGACCTGATTTGGAAGGAGTTGTGGCTGGATGAAGCTTACTGGGCACTAAAGTGGTACTCCACCCGCTGCAACCACTGGATGGCTGACGACAATATTCCTGAAGGTGAGGACTATAATGGCCCAGGCTTTCTATTGGAGGCCTTTGAGCAGGGCAATGAGTTTGGATCTCCAGCAGAGTGTCAGCTCTGGGACATCCACGACACCAGCGAAACCCTACTGGATCTCCCCAGAGCGGACGACCTGATTCATCTGGTCAGAATGGAGTGGGAACTGGAGCAGGACTACCAACGCCTTGCTTCTCCATTCCGCCCCAATCTACCCTGCAAGCAGAGCCGGAGTGCTGGGTGGCAGATCCAGACCTACAACCCTTCAGTTGGAGAGACATTATAGACTGGTACTGGGAAGACCCAACAATGGCAGGTAGAAATGGGACCGAGGTCTCACCACCAGCCCTACGGGGAGGCTGGGCAGCCGGCCCAGACCCCCAGCCACAGCAGGAGTTACCGGGAATACAGTCGCTTCTACTCCCCAGTGGCAGACAGAGTCAATGGAAGTTGTCGTCCTTCCTCCCCAGCGGTAGTATGTTACAGGGAGCTGAAGGTGTCATCCTTCCTCCCCAGCGGCAGTGTACCTTCCAGGGAGAGGAGACAACTAATCCTTCTCCCCAACCGCAGGGAGACAGCAGCCCTGACCCCAATGGTGCAGATGGGACCACGGTCTCTGCACCAGACCTACAGGGATGCTAGACGGCCTGTCCAGATCCGCAACCTACCCTGCAGGAATACCAGGAGGAGGAGGTAGGCGATCCCTCCTCTCCACAGCAGACCCCCAACCAGATCTTGGGGGTAATATTCGCCGACCCCAACCCAGCAGAAGAGCTGGATACAGAGCAGAGTGCTGCTGGCCTCCGCCCTCAACGTACGAAATATGGAGTTCCTGTGGTAGTGGATGGGACTACAGTGTTTACTTGTATACCCCAAGGATGCTGGACGGCCGGTCCAGATCCCCAACCTACCCTGCAGGAATACCAGGAGGAGGAGGTAGGCAATCCCTCCTCTCTACAGCAGACCCCCAACAAGGTCCTGGGGTAGTATTCGCCGACCTCAACCCAGCAGAAGAGCTGGCAACAGAGCAGAGTGCGGCTGGCCTCTGTCCTCAACGTACAACAGATGGAGTTCCTGTGGTGGTGAATGGGACTACAGTCTTCACTTGTATACCCCAGGGATGCTGAACAGTCGGCCCAAATCCCCAACAGCCTGACGAAGTGAGCCCCACCATCCTGTCTTCTCTCCAGTGGCTGAAAGGACTCCTGGAGAAGGGCCAGTCCAAGCTTATCCCCAGCAGCGGGTATGTGCTCTGGGAGAGGCAGAGGTTGGCTGGGTGAGTAATGCTGTTTTACAATTTGTTTAGGGTACTGGGTGGGTGCAGACATTGGGAGGGCCCATGGAACACAACCTACCTTAGAAAGGTTGGAAAATTGCTCTCTTAATCCCCTAGGCCCCTCTTATGTCTAAGTCACCCTGTGTCTATTAGGGACACAGGGTGACCAAGAAGCCCAGTCTGGCCTGCCCAAACCAGACTTCTACAGACTGATCGGCTATGAGAGCTCAATGCGTCTTGCCAGGACAAACTTACAAACTATGTGGAACTTTGTCAAGGAAGCTGTCATGATGGATTGACTATTTAAGGCACCACCACTTTCAATAAACACCCAGGCAGGCATGCTGATTGGATGACATACACCAGGTATGGATATTCTCATACATAGGGGTGGTAACATACTGCTATTATGGCAATATGGCTGGTTATAATTCCTTGCCCAAATTTATGCTTTTCAGGCTCACTCTGCCATATAGTGCAGGGACTGGTGGCTACTATAAACTATCATGAGGAATTTGTATTGAATTTACCTGCCTCACATTAACACTGGATCTTGCCTAGGTATGTAGTATTATGTATGATTCCGTAATGGGAGTTTGATTCTCATTCTGGGTGTGCTACTTTGCATTTTCATCCCCAATTATTTGTGACCACTCCTTCTAGTTGGAGCATCTGGCTCTGTTTAAGCTACTGATTATGCGGATGTGTAGAACCTCAATGAGATACCCCAATATAATGGGATTGTATGCTGCCTACATTGTAGATTAAGGTAGGTAGGAGTAACCTAGGTGCTACCTGCTTTATGAATGCAGTCACTTGGTTATCCATCTTTTTATTACCTTCTTATTGGTGTACCCTTTATTTGTTTGAATTTAGTAATCACTAAGTCCCTGTTAGCATAAGTGGGAGGGATTTCTCAACATAAGTGCAAGTATTCAGAGATGCATCTCCACACCTGAAGACTCCTATACCACGGTCATAACATATTCTGCGGTCATCACCGTTGCAGTTTTTTACTGTGGTCTGCCCTATCTAGTGGTCCATCAGTTTGTTCTGCCTGCCATGATCCCATACACAGTGGGGTCAGTATAAGTCATACCTATATTTGTCGTGATATACTTATTTGCTTTTTACCTATAAAATATGTATGTCTCTTTTTGATTAGTTGTTTATGTTTTAGATATTAATTGTGTTTGTTGTATATATAGAATTGTAGAAATACCGGTCTGCCTTGGTCTCTCTGGCCCCGAGGAAGCCTTGTGCGAAATGCGTCGGCTTGCTGGGGACCCTTAGACCGTGCTCCATCAGAGACCCTTAAACATCTGATACCAAGTATCGGCATTCCCTTATGGGAATCTATTTCTACACATGTATTTTTCTGTTTTTTTTCTTTTATATGTGTATGGGATTTATGCCCTTTTGATGTACACTTTTAATATGTGTCTAATAAAGATGTGTTTTTTAAATTGTGTAATATTCATGATCCTCCTCCTCCCATCTGGCCTAAAAAGCCCCATCTTTTCTTTCCTTTGCTACTGATGGATTGACTCGTTGGGACTTGTTACCCAACTAACTCAGGCACAGACGGAGTGAAGGTCTGGTACCTGGTTAGTCTACCTTTGGGGGGAAGATATGTGACGGTGTTCACTGTCACTGGGAGTGAGGGACAGATACTTGGGGGACTAGAGTCCTGTCTCTTATTGGGGGAATCTGCTACAAGGGATTGCTATGCTCTTCATACTCATCCTTGAATTATCACTAAGCTCTTGTAAGAGCTTGTTCCTGTTCCTGCTCCACTCTCTGGAGAAAAAGAGGTTCACCCACTGGAACCTGGATCCTTGTCGTAGGTCCAGGGTGGGTAGGAGATGAGACCCCAACCAAGCTGCACTAATTCGTGAGGTCTACAGTGGTTATGGTGTCTGGTGGAGTGCTTGGAGCCCTCGGGAAGCACTAGGAGCGTCTGTCAACGGAGGTACCCAGCCAGGGTGCCAGTTGATCTGTTACACCCCCTCTCACCCCCTATATTTACCTGAGCATGATCTCGATCCAGCACTGCACACAAGAGCAGATGCTCTCTCTGCTCTCCCCCTCCTCACTGGAGATCGAGCCACTGGCTCCCATTGCTGTCAATCAAATTCTGTGACCAGGGAGTGGGGGGTCAGGGCCGAGCCATGCGATCTGTGTCAATAAACGCAGATAGGGCCACTTGGGATCAAGTTACTTTCTAGGGGGCACTCGCCGAAGAGGAGGAGCCAGGAGTGCTGACAGAGGACTGCAGTAGGGGAGGATCGGGGCTGCTTTGTGCAAAACCATATAGGTGTACGTGTGTCAGTGTCGATAATCATTTCCCATATCCCTGTATGTTGTGTTCTTTAACCACTTCCATACCAAGTCATAGTAATATGACGTCGGCATGGTGGTTGTACGGATCCGGGCGGGCGTCATATGACGTCCGCCCGCTCTAGCTGCTACTGCGCGCCCCCGGGGGCGCGCAGCGATCGGGGGTGAGGCTCGTCCCTCGGACATAGCCCATCCCTGATCAAGGTAAACAGCCAATAGAAATTGGCTGTTTACCACGTGATCGGCTGTGTCAATCACAGCCGATCACATTAGCGGCTCCAGCACGAGCCGCTCGTTCTCTCTGCAATGCGCGCCCCCGGGGGCGCGCAGAGCAGCGATCGGGGACGAGGCTCGTCCCTCGGACAGTGTCGATCCCCGATCTAGGTAAAGAGCCAATGAAATTGGCTCTTTACCACGTGATCGGCTGTGTCCAATCACAGCCGGTCACAAATGTCAACAGAGAACACGGTAACTAGCTGTCACCGTGTTCTCCTCTTCACACACTGATCCTGTGTGAGGAAGAGAGTGTGGTAACAGCTAGTTACCAAGTACAGTGCACCCCAAACACACTGATTGCCCCCCCCCCAATAAAGAGCACCTGTCACTAGCCCATCAAAGTACCCGAGTACCTGTCACCAGCCCATCAGGTATTCTGATGACAGGTACTCGGGTACTCTGATGGGCTGGTGACCGGTATTCAGGTACTCTGATGACAGGTACTCGGGTACTCTGATGACAGGTACTCGGGTACTCTGATGACAGGTACTCGGGTACTCTGATGACAGGTACTCTGATGACGGGTACTCGGGTACTCTGATGACGGGTACTCGGGTACTCTGATGACGGGTACTCTGATGACAGGTACTCGGGTACTCTGATGACAGGTACGCAGGTACTCTGATGACAGGTACTTGGGTACTCTGATGACAGGTACTCGGGTACTCTGATGACAGGTACGCAGGTACTCTGATGACAGGTACTCGGGTACTCTGATGACGGGTAATCGGGTACTCTGATGACGGGTAATCGGGTACTCTGATGACGGGTAATCGGGTACTCTGATGACAGGTACTCGGGTACTCTGATGACAGGTACTCGGGTACTCTGATGACGGATACTCGGGTACTTTGAGTACCTGTCAACGGAGTACCCGTCATCAGAGTACCTGAGTACCTGTCACCTACCCATCAGAGTACCCGAGTACCTTCCACCTGCTCATCAGAGTACCTGACGCCATTAGTACCCGAGTACTTGCCGCCTGCTCATCAGTACCCATCACTACTCATCAGTACTCATCAGTACCTATCACGTATCAGTATCACCTATCAGTATCAGTACTACTCATCAGTACCTATCACCTGCCTGTCACCTGCCCATCAGAGTACCCGAGTACCTGTCACCTGCCTATCGGAGTACCCGAGTACCTGCCACCTGCTCATCAGTACCAGAGTACCTGTCACCTGCCCAACAAAGTACCCGAGTACCTGTCGCCCTTCATACAGCCACCATGTCTAAGTCCAAAAAGGTTTATATACGTCCTCCGTTTAAACCTAAATACCGGTGTTATGGCAGCAGATAGCTGCCATAACCCTGGTATTTTTTTAAACGGTGGACGGTTGGCTTTCCAATAAGGGTGGTCCCAGCGGGATGGCGGAAGAGGTGCCCCCCCCCCGCCGCGTCCGGTCCTTTTCCCCGCTTACCGGACCTGCCGACAGCGGGGAAAACGATCCGGTCCTGGATCCTCACAGACAGGATGTCGAGTGAGGGCAAGCTTGCCCTCATTTGACTCTATGGTCTTGGAGGACCGGAGCTACGGAAAATGTTGTTGCCTAGCAACCGGTTTAAAGGTCCTTTTTTTTTTTCATTTTATATAATAATTTTTTTTTTTCTATCTTTTAGTGTACTTGTGAGATCTGAGGACTTTTTGACCCCAGATCTCACAAAAAAGAGGTCCTGTCGTGCCTTTTTCTATTACAAGTAATGTTTACATTTCTTGTAATAGAAATAAAAACGATCCTTTTTTTTTTTTTTTTTGTTAAACGGTGTAAAAATAAAAAATAATAAATAAAATAAATAGTAAAAAAAAAAAAATTAAAGCACCCTGTCCCCGTTAGCTCGCGCGCAGAAGCGACGCATATGGAAACCCCGCCCACATATGTAAACGGTGTTCAAACCACACATGTGAGGTATCGCCGCGATCGTTAGAGCAAGGGGAATAATTTGAGCCCTAGACCTCCTCTGTAACTCAAAGATGGCAACCTGTAGAAATTTTTAAATTGTCGCCTATTTGGATTTTTAAGTACCAAAGTTTGTCGCCATTCCGTGAGCGTGCGCAATTTTGAAACATGACATGTTGGGTATCTATTTACTCGGCGTAACATTATCTTTCACATTATGGAAAAAAATTGGGCTAACTTTACTGGTTTCTTATTTTTTAATTAAAAAAAGTGATTTTTTTCCAAAAAAATTGCGTTTGGAAGACCGCTGCGCAAATACGGTGTGATAAAAAATATTGCAATAATCTCCATTTTAATCTCTAGGGTCTCTGCTAAAAAAAAATATAATGTTTGGGGGTTCTAAGCAGTTTTCTAGCAAAACAACTGATTTTAGCTTGTAAACACCAAATGTCAAAAATAGGCCTAGGCAAGTGGCTAGGATGCATGATGATGCTCCTTGGATGTTGGGCCCCTCTATATGGTTAGGCTGTGAAAAGTCTCACACATGTGGTATTGCCATACTCAGGAGGAGTGGCAGAATGAATTTTGGGGTGTCATTTTTGCTGTGTACATGCTATGTGTTAGGAATATCCTATAAATTGACAACTTTGTGTAAAAAAAAAAAAGTTTTCATTTTTTTCCCACATTTTCCAATAACCTGTGGAAAAAAATGATATGTTCAAACGACCCATAATGCCTCATAGAATATACGTTGGAGTGTTTGCTTTCCAAAATGGGGTCATTTTGTGGACTTTTCCATTGTATTGGTGCTCTAGGGACTTGAAAAGTGTGATAGGTAGTAAGAAAGTTTTATGTGTATTTATGCTCCTAGAACGCCTGAAGGTGCTTCTTGGACGTGGAGTATCTTTTTGTGGCCAGGCTGTGTAAAAGTCTCACACATGTGGTATCGCCATACTCGGAAGGAGTATCAGAATGTATTTTTGGGTGTAATTTTTGCTGTGTACATGCTATGTGTTAGAAATAGCTTATAAATTGACAACTTTGTGGGGAAAAAAAACAAAAAAAAATTTTTTTCTTCATTTTCCCAAGAATTGTGGGAAAAAATTACAACTTCAAAAAACCCACCATGCCTCTTACTAAATACCTTGGACTGTCTACTTTACAAAAAGGGGTCATTTGGGCGGTATTTGTACTGTCCTGACATTTCAGGGCCTCAAGAAAGGAGATAGGCAGTCAGTACATCTGGTGTGATCAATTTTCAGTAATTGGTACCATAGCTTCTAGACTCAATAACTTTCACACAGACTAAATAATATACACTAATTTGGTTTAATTTTACCAGAGACATGTAGCAGTATACATTTTGGCCCAAATGTATGAAGAAAAATTAATTTTTTGCAAAATTTTATAATTGAAACTAAAAAAAAGTGGTTTTTTTTCAAAATTTTTGCTCTTTTTTTGCATATATCACGAAAAAAAAACCCCAGTTGTGATCAAATACCACCAAAAGAAAGCTCTATTTGTGTGAAAAAAATGATAAAAATTTTGTTTGGTTACAGTGTAGCATGACTGAGCAATTGTCATTCAAAGTGTGAGAGTGCTGAAAGCTGAAAATTGGTCTGGGCAGGAAGGGTGTCTAACTGCTCTGTATGGAAGTGGTTAAGATGCATGTCCAGAAGTCTTAAAAATATCAATACTCCCGCTGACACCACCACTTGTAGAAGAGAGTTTTACATTTTTACCACCCTGACAGTGAAAAACCCCTGTGCAGCTTAAGGTTAAACCACTTCTCCTCCAATCTCATTTTGTGGCCCGTGTCCTCTTACACACCGTGAGAGTGAATAGCTTTTTCCTATGCTGGGATCACCATTGAGGCATTTGTAAATCGCTATCATGTCCCCTCTCAAGCGTCTTTTCTCCAGCGAAAATACATTTAGTGCTTGTAGTCGTTTCTCATATAGGAGGTCCTCCAGTTATTAACCACTTCAGTCCTGGAAGGTTTTACCCCGTTAATGACCAGGCCATTTTTTTTAGATTCGGCTCTCCTTTGGTTTAACTAACAATTGCGCAGTTGTGCAAAGCTATACCCAAATACAACCGATTTTCCCACAAATAGAGCTTTTTTTGGTGGTATTTGATCACATCTGCGGTGTTTAGATTTTGCGCTATAAATAAAAAAAGAGCGACAAAAGAGACTAAAACCCCACCAAACTTCCTATGTATTTAGTGAGAGTATTGCTAAAAAAAAAAAACATAACTTTATGAACACCCACCTAATATTGATAAGGTCTCCCTTTTGCCACCAAAGCAGCCCTGACCTGCCAAGGCATGGACACCACTAGACCTCTAAAGGTATGCTGTGGTATCTGGCACCAAGCCGTCAGTAGAAGATCCTGTAAGTTTTGAGGGGTTACCTCTATGGATCAGACTTCTTTTTCCAGCCCATTCCACAGATGCTCAATGGATTGGGATCTGGAAAATTTGGAGGCCAAGGCAACACAAACTTCTTATTGTGTTCCTCCAGTTATTCATGATGAAAGATTCAAAAATTTCCCCCATGGGACTTTACAGGCTATGTATACAACATATGAGTAAAAGACAATATATGCCATTCTTTAATACAAAAGTGAATAAATACAATAGAATACAGTATAGCTGGTCTAGATATAAATTTGCAGCACAACACATTATATTTTTTGGGATACCCTATTGTGACGAACGCCGATTTGCTGGGACGTTAGCCACGGGCTACTGGAGGAGTGTGGAGGTCAGCCTCCTGCCCACGGACTACGGGCCCTGGCTTGTAGGGGAGTGCACCTCTGTGTGGGAGTATATGCTGGAGGACCATGGGAGTAGTGTTGCTTTGGACTCAAATCCATGTCACCCCAAGATACAGACTCAGACTGGGATCAATGTTACAGGCCTAAAGCTGCCTGTTGCAGCAGAGGACTTCTCCACACATTGAGAGACTAAAGAGATGCTAATGATGTCTACTGTGGGGATGTGTATTGACAGTTATAATAAGGTGTGTTGAAATTGGAGATGGGCAGTCTGAGAGCCTATGTCTTCTGCTTTCATCTGTTTAGAGGTGAAGTGTGTTCACACTTCTAGGAATGCGTATTTGGCTATGCTTGGGCTGGTTGTTTGTGGAGTCAATTATGATAATGCTAATCCTGTCTGAGCCTGCAATGTCATTCACCTGTGTCTGTCCAGATGGCCAGGTATGTTAAATATGTTCTGTATACAATACATTTGCATGATGTAATCAAGCACCTAAAACTGTATATATTGGAAGTGAGTTGTTCAATAAAGTGTCTTTTGTTTTACCCAGTGGCGGCCTGTGCATAGGGGGCACCAGGGCGCCGCCCCCCCCTAAAAAAAAGGAAAAAAAATTACAAAAAGAACAATAAAGTTTAAAAAAAAAAACATGTTCACCGGCCTATGTGGTGGCTATGGGGGGGGGTGGGGTTTACGACCCAGAAGAGGCGCCGATTGGCTGCCTTCTGGGGGCGTAACCTGGGCGAAGGTCATAGAGCTAGGACACCCCCACTTTCATGATATTCTGGCTGTGATTGGTCCAGTCTCCAGCCTGGACCAATCATCATCCAGGACATCCGATTGCTGACGTTGCAATGGGGGTGGTGCCGGTGCGTGCGTCAGTCACGCACCGTCACCGCCCGATCTCCTTCCCGCCGCCCGGACCGATCGGAAGACCAGAAGACAGAAGAGGACGAGAGGATCAGCGTCGTGGACGGTTCCCGGAATCCCGCCGCCGTCAGAAGAAGAGGACTCGAGGAGAGGAGCAGCGCCGTGGACGTCTCGCAGGCAGCCCAGGAGGAAAGCAGGTAAGTGATTGAAGCCGACCTGTGCCCTCACCTGTACCATGCCTATACCATCACCTGTGCCATGCCACCTATACCATCACCTGTGCCATGCCGCCTATACCATCACCTGTGCCATTCCGCCTATACCATCACCTGTACCATGCCGCCTATACCATCACCCGTGCCATGCTGTCTATACCATCACCTGTGCCATGCCACCTATACCATCACCTGTGCCATGCATATACCATCACCTGTGCCATGCCGCCTATACCATCACCTGTATCATGCCGCCTATACCATCACCTGTGCCATGCCGCCTATACCATCACCTGTGCCATGCCGCCTATACCATCACCTGTGCCATGCCGCCTATACCATCACCTGTACCATGCCGCCTATACCATCACCTGTGCCATGCCACCTATACCATCACCTGTGCCATGCATATACCATCACCTGTGCCATGCCGCCTATACCATCACCTGTATCATGCCGCCTATACCATCACCTGTACCATGCCGCCTATACCATCACCTGTACCATGCCTATACCATCACCTGTGCCATGCCACCTATACCATCACCTGTGCCATGCCGCCTATACCATCACCTGTGCCATTCCGCCTATACCATCACCTGTACCATGCCGCCTATACCATCACCCGTGCCATGCTGTCTATACCATCACCTGTGCCATGCCACCTATACCATCACCTGTGCCATGCATATACCATCACCTGTGCCATGCCGCCTATACCATCACCTGTATCATGCCGCCTATACCATCACCTGTGCCATGCCGCCTATACCATCACCTGTGCCATGCCGCCTATACCATCACCTGTGCCATGCCGCCTATACCATCACCTGTACCATGCCGCCTATACCATCACCTGTGCCATGCCACCTATACCATCACCTGTGCCATGCATATACCATCACCTGTGCCATGCCGCCTATACCATCACCTGTATCATGCCGCCTATACCATCACCTGTACCATGCCGCCTATACCATCACCTGTGCCATGCCGCCTATACCATCACCTGTGCCATGCCTATACCATCACCTGTGCCATGCCTATACCATCACCTGTGCCATGCCTGTACCATCACCTGTGCCATGCCTATACCATCACCTGTGCCATGCCTGTACCATGACCTCAAAGCCACGCAATTTTTTTACCGCGTTTTTTGCCGCGAAGCAATACCTATTACATTTTTATTTTTGCGCCCCCCAAAAATTTTGAGCACCAGCCGCCACTGGTTTTACCCTTCATCAAGCTTAGGCTGTTTGGGGGGGAATTGAGGGGCCAGGTCATTGCATCATGTGAGATTCTGGAGACCTAAGACAGAAATACTTGGTCCAAGTATTGGGGATCTGTTACACTGGTGGCAAGTGGTGGGATTCTTCTCTGAATAGATCCCAAACCAGAAATGCAGTGAGGAGCCCAGCAGCATCTCGGTCCCAGCGGAGACTACAAGACATACTGGCAAAGGAACAGGGCCATATGTCAGCCAAGGACAAGGGGAACTGGAGAAAAACTGTAATGCAAGAATTCTGGCAGGAGTCCAGGGAGGTAGCACAGCTTTGGCGGAAAGAGAAGCTTCCAAGTACAGCGCAACGCTGGCAGGAACAAGTGAGCCAACTGATGTTTATCCTTTAGAACAACACCTTGAGTGCCTGGTCCAGAGAGAAATTATGCTGGACGACTCGTGCCGGGCACTATGGTGGTACGCAGTCCAACGAGACCCTTGGTTGGCAGAAGGCATTCAACCAGAGGGGGGGGGGGCTATGATGGCCCAGGCCTGTTGTGGAAGGCCATGGAGGAGGATGATGATTTTGGCAGTCCTGCGATGTCGTGGTTCTGGGCTATTTATTATTGCCGGAGAAGGATGCTACCAGTCCAGTTGTTGTTGGAGCTGAGACTAGACCTTATCTACCTGGTTATCGAGTGGGGGTTGGAACAGGACTACCAACACCTCCTAGACTTGGTCCAGCAGCAGCCAACAGCACTGGGGGTGGAGATGGTCATGCCCACTACCCAGGACCAGCCAGCGTTACCGGGAGAGGCGGTTGTAGTTCCCTCCTCCCAGCAGCAGCCAACAGCACTGGGGGGGTGGAGATGGTCATGCCCACTACCCAGGACCAGCCAGCGTTACCGGGAGAGGCGGTTGTAGTTCCCTCCTCCCAGCAGCAGCCAACAGCACTGGGGGGGGGGGAGATGGTCATGCCCACTACCCAGGGCCAGCCAGCGGTACCGGGAGAGGCGATTGTAGGTCCCTCGTCCCAGCAGCAGCCAACAGCACTGGGGGTGGAAATGGTCGTGCCCACTACCCAGCACCAGCCAGCGTTACCGGGAGAGGTGATTGTAGGTCCCTCGTCCCACCAGCAGCCAACAGCACTGGGGGTGAAGATGGTCGTGCTCACTACCCAGGACCAGCCAGTGGTACCGGGAGAGGCGATTGTAGGTCCCTTGTCCCAGCAGCAGCCAACAGCACTGGGGGTGGAGATGGTCGTGCCCACTACCCAGGACCAGCCAGCATTAGCGGGAGAGGCGATTGTAGGTCCCTCGTCCCACCAGCAGCCGACAGCACTGGGGGTGGAGATGGTCGTGCCCACTACCCAGGACCAGCCAGCATTAGCGGGAGAGGCGATTGTAGGTCCCTTGCCCCAGCAGCTGAGTGCCTACCCAGCGGAAGAGCTGGAAGCCGGATAGAACCCCACTGGTATCTGCCCATCAGTCCATGCAGCTTTTGGCATGGAATGGGTGGATGGGGCCATGGCCTCCACCCCTGGATTACAGAGATGCTGGGCAATCAGCCCAGATCCCCAACCCCCTAGTATGGAGGCCCATGCCACCCTGATTTTGCCCCTCCAGCAACAATGGAATGCCTCTGGAGTGGATTATAGCTAGTGCCCTGCCCAGGAAGACCCCGGATATTTCAACTGGGACATAGGGCAGGAGCATGGCACAGTCTGGGAAAAGACACCAGACTAACACAGACCCAAACCAGTTGGAGGTCTGGGGGCTGGTTAGTCTCCCCAGGAGGGGGGATATGTGATGAACGCCCATTTGCTGGGACGTTCACCACGGGCTACTGGAGGAGTGTGGAGGCCTTTAGGACCCACTACATCTGGTAAGTCACCCAAGTTATTATTCATTTGGGACCAGAAACTGCTAAGATATAGTCAATCAAGCCTGAGCACGTGCACTTTGAACTTTGAAGATTCACTTCCACTAAGGACAATATATATATATAATTTTTTGAGCACAAAAGTCACAGTTTACTCTGGACTGTTTACTTAAAACAAAAATTTTTATTGCTGATTGTGATTTACTTATTCCTCAATTTTTATCCATTTACAACCAGTCACTTATGCACTTTATGACACTGTTTTAAATTATTTATTGAAAAATTGATGATCCACGGTATACATATATAATTTTACCAATTCATGACATACATTTTGTATATTCAACCACAATTTATGTTAGTATTGGAATGGATATTGCTATCCAATAATTTACATCACAGCAAGCGCTGTATTTGGTCCTAACAGACCATCCACCTATAACTACCTCATTTTCCTACAGCAGCTGCTTTTTTTCACATATTTATTTATTTTTTCATATTCTCTCAGGTATACAGATTGTTTGCACTTTATATTACACCCTTTCCCATTGGTGCGTGGAAATATACTTTTGTATATTTATCTACATAAAACATTATTTGGTATATATCATATGTAGAACTGAACCAACAAATTGTTGCATATTTCATATCATAAACACATTGTGCATTGTATCAAAAAGCAAACCAATCCAGCTGTTTATTAAAAACAATACATAGTAAGGGCTGCCATAAATCTGATCATCCACTGCGGGCCAAGCTGAGATCCTTTTTCTGGTGTGTTAGGTGAGCGCATGCTGACTCCCTATGGCGCGTCCCAGTTTGGCTCGCAGTGAATGTTCGAATTTATGGCAGCTATGACTAGCTATACTGTATTTTAATGTTTTTATTCACTTTTGTAATAGATTGTCATATATTGCCTCTTACTCACTTCTTGTGTGCATTGCTTGTAATGTCTCTTGGGGGGAATTTTTTAATCTTTTGTCAGTCATTTAACAGATGTTGACAATTAGTGGAACACCATTCTTCTTTCTCAAACCATTCTTGAACCATTTTTGCAGTGTGGCAGGGTGCATTATCCTGTTGAAAGAGGCCACTGCCTTCAGAGAAATACAGTTTCCATGAAGAGCTGTACTTATTCAGCAACAATGTTTAAGTAGGTGATGCGTGTCGAAGTAACATCCACATGAATGGCAAGACCCAAAGTTTTCCATCAGAATATTGCTCAAATCATCACACTGCTTCCGCCGGCATTAGTTCTTCCCATACTCAATCCTGGTGCTACCTTTTTCCTCAGTTAAACGGCACACACAAACCTGGCCATCTGTACAAAGTAAAAGAAAACGTGTTTCATCAGACCCAGCCATCTTCAACCAGGGGAGGAGCCTGCATTACGCGAGCGTGAACGCTGGAAACAGCAGCGGCGCCATCTACCATGAGGCGATGAAACTCTGTGCCCTAGCCACCTTGCCTCACCGTCCCCTGCTCTATGCCCTCAGCCAGGCCGGTCAGTAGTCGCTTTCTCTCAGCTGCCTCGAGTGCCTCAGACCATCACCAGACGGAGCTTGGAGGCTTGCTGCAGCTCGATCAACAGGAACCGTGGGCTTGTATAACGCTGGGCAGCCTGGGAGGGAGGAACTCCCCTGACTCAGCCTGCCACACTGCACCGCCAACCGGTTTCGGGGGCCCTACGGCAGGTTCAGCTGCAGGAGGCAGCATAGGCAGGAACCCCAGATGTATATTACATGGGAGAGGAGGCAGCAGCTGACCTATCTGTTGTCTACCTGACCATTGCAGAACAGTAGCCTGCTAAGAAACAGGTAACCCATCTGAAACCAGAAGTAAGGGGAGAGATTAAACGGAAGGGGAAAGGGAAAACAATGTTGCGCCAACTCCACGGTACTACCAGTTGACTACCAGTTGATGTCCTCAGAGTCCTCAGAGTCACCCCTACCGAACTCAGTTTTAGACCCTTGCAGAGGTCTTGTAGAAGATGCCCCCATTCCTTCACTCCGCCCTGGCTAGGTGGGGGAAGGAGAGGCAATAAACTACAGGAGGTGAGAGGGGAAGGAGAGATGATATGAACTTATTGAAAATACTGCCATATAATGTCAGAGAACTAAATACGCCAACTAAAAGAAAGGATTGGAAGAACTGTACAAAAAGGATGGTTTGCATCTTTCTCTCAAAGGAACAAATGTACTTAGTGAACAACTCCAAGAATTTGCGAAAGAGTATTTAAACTAGGAAGGGGGGGCAAAAGAGTGAAAATACAAGAGTCCAATTGCCCCCCGAAACAATGCCAGAACAGGTCAGAAGCACAGAGGTTAAGAAATGATAAGCTCAGAGTCCTGTCTACAAATGCTCGCAGTTTAGGTAAAAAAATCAATGAACTTGGGTCAATAATGGCATCTGAGAATGTAGATTTAGTGGCTGTTACGGAGACATGGTTTAATGAAAGAAATGACTGGGACATAACCATACCAGGGTACTCTTTATACAGAAGAGACAGAGAAGGCAAGAAAGGAGGAGGAGTGGCCCTGTACGTGAAAGATAGCATTAAATCTAACCTAATACAAGTTGGTGAGGCCAACATAGAGTCAGTTTGGGTTACGTTGCAGTTTGCTAATCGTGCAGTAACTCGTGTAGGTGGGATATATAGACCACCTGGTCAAGTTAAAGAACTAGATGATCTACTAGTTGAAGAAATCGCTAAAATGACAATGAAAGGAGAAGTTATCATTATGGGAGATTTCAATCTTCCAGATATAAACTGGAAAACCAAAATAGCAAGTTCTACCAGGAGTACAGATATTCTAAATTCCCTACTGGGGTTGTCTCTGCAACAAGTGGTTGAGGAGCCAACCCGGAGGGAGGCCATTTTGGATTTGGTATTCACAAATGGGGATTCGGTATATGATGTCATTGTAGGCGAAACCTTGGGATCTAGTGATCACCAGTCAGTGTGGTTTAATATAAGAACTGTGAAAGAGTCACACCACACAAAAACAAAAGTTTTAGATTTTAGAAAAACAGACTTTTCAAAAATGAAATTAGTCATAAATGAGTCCTTATCAGACTGGAACGGATTACATGGAGTCCAGGAGAAATGGGACTACTTAAAAGGTGCATTATTGAAGGCAACAGAAAATTGCATTAGACTTGTCAGTAAAAGCAAAAAAAGGAAGAGACCACTGTGGTACTCAGCAGAAGTGGCCAAAATCATTAAAAATAAAAAGCTAGCATTTTGTAATTATAAAAAAACCCAGAGCAATGAAGATAAGGAAATCTACAAGATTAGGCAGAAAGAGGCCAAGCAAGTTATAAGAACTTCTAAAGCGCAGGCAGAAGAAAAACTAGCTCAGTCTATGAAAAAGGGGGATAAGACATTCTTCAGATATATAAATGAAAAAAGGAAATTAAAACAAGGAATAACTAAATTAAAAACAAAGGACGGAAGGTATGTAGAAGAGAAAAAAGGGCTAGCCGACTGCCTTAATGAATACTTCTGTTCAGTTTTTACAGAAGAAAAAGAAGGAGAAGGACCTCCACTTGAAAGGATGACTAATGAATCGTATGATGCATGTGTCTTTACAGAGGAAGACGTTCTAAGATTGCTGTCTAAAGTGAAGACAAATAAGTCACAGGGTCCTGATGAGATACACCCAAAATTATTAAAAGAGCTTAGTGGTGAGCTGGCAAAACCATTAACAGATTTATTTAACCAATCATTAGTAACAGGAGTCGTCCCGGAAGATTGGAAATTGGCAAATGTCGTGCCCATTCACAAGAAAGGTAGTAGGGAGGAATCGCGCAACTATAGACCAGTGAGTCTGACATCAATAGTAGGCAAATTAATGGAAACCCTATTAAAGGATAGGATTGTGGAACATCTTAAATCCCATGGATTGCAAGATGAAAAACAACATGGGTTTACTTCAGGGAGATCATGTCAAACAAATCTTATAGATTTTTTTGACTGGGTGACTAAAATAATAGACGGTGGAGGTGCAGTAGACATTGCATATCTAGATTTTAGTAAGGCTTTTGACACTGTCCCACATAGAAGACTTATCAATAAACTACAGTCATTGAGCATGGACTCCCATATTGTTGAGTGGATTCGGCAGTGGCTGAGTGACAGACAACAGAGGGTTGTAGTCAATGGAGAACATTCAGAACAAGGTCATGTTACCAGTGGGGTACCTCAGGGATCTGTACTGGGACCAATTTTGTTTAATATCTTCATAAGTGATATTGTAGAAGGCCTCGATGGTAAGGTTTGTCTTTTTGCTGATGACACAAAGATATGTAACAGGGTTGATGTTTCTGGAGGGAAACGCCAAATGGAAAAGGATTTAGGAAAACTAGAAGAATGGTCAGAACTCTGGCAACTGAAATTTAATGTGGATAAGTGCAAGATAATGCACCTGGGGCGTAAAAACCCAAGGGCAGAATATAGAATATTTGACACAGTCCTGACCTCAGTATCTGAGGAAAGGGATTTAGGAGTAATTATTTCAGAAGACTTAAAGGTGGGAAGACAATGTAATAGAGCAGCACGAAATGCCAGCAGAATGCTTGGTTGTATAGGGAGAGGTATAAGCAGTAGAAAGAGAGAAGTGCTTATGCCGCTGTACAGAACACTGGTGAGACCTCACTTGGAGTATTGTGCGCAGTACTGGAGGCCATATCTCCAGAAGGATATAGAGAGAGTTCAGAGAAGAGCTACTAAACTAATACATGGATTGCAGGAAAAAACTTACCAGGAAATGTTAAAGGACCTTAAGATGTATAGCTTGGAACAAAGAAGAGACAGAGGGGATATGATAGAAACTTTTAAATACATAAAGGGAATCAACTCGGTAAAGGAGGAGAGCATATTTAAAAGAAGAAAAACTACCACAAGAGGACACCGTTTTAAACTAGAGAGGCAAAGGTTTAAAAGTAATATGAGGAAGTATTACTTTACTGAGAGAGTAGTGGATGCATGGAATAACCTTCCTGCAGAAGTGGTAGCTGCAAATACAGTGAAGGAGTTTAAGCATGCATGGGATAGGCATAAGGCTATCCTTCATATAAAATAGGGCCAGGGACTATTCATAGGATTCAGATATATTGGGCAGACTAGATGGGCCAAATGGTTCTTATCTGCCGACACATTCTATGTTTCTATGTTTCTAACTTAGACGTAATTCCGGCAGTATAGTTTTGTTACAGGAGACATATACCGTATAGCACAAGATACAAATGAGAAAATATATTCAAAACACTATCCGATATAGTATTATGGAGGCTCACCAACCAAAAGAGCAAAGAGGGTAGCAAATCACTTAGCCAAGGATGTAAGGTTCTCTATTTGGAAATATTGGTCGACCCAGAGGGCCGATATATTTTTTTGAAGGAATAATTACAGGGTATGGATTGTACCCTGGCAAATATATATTGCCCATACAAAAATCCAAAAGGGTACTTAAGAAAAGTAATAGACAAGCTGATCTCTTTTAAAAAAGGTAATTTGTTCCTTGCAGGGGACTTTCATTTCTGCATGGATCCGACTCTGGATTGTACATCAAGTGCCAGGGTGACAGGAGGACTTCAACTCAGGAAGGTAAGGAACAAGCTTTTCAAACTGCCAATTGTTAGATGCTTGGAGAATCCAACACCCTGGGGAGAGGGATTACTCCTTTTACTCCTCCGCGCACACGATGTACTCAAGATTGGATTATATAATGGTAGAACATAGGTTGATAGAAGCAATTGCTAGTACATCTATAGGGACAATAACTATATCTGACCATGCCCCAATCATTATGGAAATACAACTACCAGGGTCTCATAGAAAAATAAACATTTGGAGAATAAATGAAGAATTGACGCAGGACAAGGAAGTAGGAAGAATGGTAGAAAAAGAACTGGATCAATATTTCCTTGCAAATGAAATGCCAGATAGCTCCATAGCCACTATATGGGAGGCTCATAAAGCTTTTATCAGAGGAATACTTATTTCAATAGGCTCCAGGAAAAAAAAAAAGGAAAGAACTACACATATAACCAGATTAATAATAGAGATACATAAGTTAGAATAGAAACATAAAAAGAACATGGAAGACGGGACACAGGAAGATCTGGTATTTAAATAGGATAAATTGAGGGAGCTGTTGGAGGAAGAGACTAGACGAAGCTTCGATAGAGTTGCCAGGGAAAGATATAAATGGGGAAATAAACCAGGAAAATATTTAGCAAGGTTATTAAGAAACAAAAAATCTAACTACATAGAAAAAATAAAAACAATGAGGGGGGAAATGGTTTATTCAACAACAGAAATAACTAAAGCATTTCCAAATTATTATAAAACTCTATACACATAGTTACATAGTTACATACATAGTTACATAGTAGGTGAGGTTGAATAAAGACAATAGTCCATCCAGTTCAACCTGTGTAGGCATGTGTGGCTGTAATCATCTCCCATACCCCTGAATGTTCTGATCCTTGAGATGTAAGTCTAAGAGTCTTTTGAAAGCCACCATACTACCCGCAGAAACCACCTCTTGTGGTAGAGAATTCCACAATCTTGTTGCCCTAACAGTAAAGAACCCCCCACGTTGCCTGAGGTTAAAACGCTTCTCCTCTAATCGCATTGTATGCCCTCGAGTCCTCATGCAATCCCTTCGAATGAACAGCTTTTTTTCTAAGCTGGGATCCCCATTAAGATATTTATAAATTGCTATCATGTCCCCCCTCAGACGTCTCTTCTCCAGGGAGAATAAATCGAGCGATTGTAGACGCTCTTCATAGTCAAGGTCCTCCAATCCCCTAATTAGTTTAGTTGCCCTTCTCTGGACTCTCTCCAGCTCCAACACATCCCTCCTGAGGACTGGCGACCAGAACTGGACGGAATACTCCAGATGCGGTCGGACCAGAGTTTTATAAAGTGGAAGGATTATAGTCTTATCTCTGGAATGCATCCCTTTCTTTATGCATGCTAATATTCTGTTGGCTTTGGAAGCTGCCGCTTGACATTGCATGCTGTTTCCTAATCTATCATCAACCAATACTCCCAGATCCTTCTCCATTTTTGATTCCCCCAAGGGCTCCCCTCCTAACGTGTATTGTGATTTTATGTTTTTAGTCCCCAAGTGCAAAACCTTACACTTCTCCACGTTAAACCTCATTTGCCATGTCGTTGCCCACTCTGTTATTTTGTCCAGGTCATTCTGCAGGATATCTGCTTCATGTTGTGAAGTTATTGCCCTGCCCAATTTTGTGTCATCTGCAAAAACTGATATCGAACTACTGATCCCGACCTCAATGTTGTTTATGAATAAATTGAACAAGGTTGGTCCCAGGACTGAGCCTTGGGGGACCCCGCTTACCACCTCAGACCAGTCTGAGTATGCGCTGTTTATTACTACCCTTTGGACCCGCCTTTTTAGCCAGTTCCGTATCCAAGAGCAAACCCTGCTATCGATACCTGCAGACCTTATTTTATAAATTAAGCGCTTGTGGGGAACTGTATCAAACGCCTTAGCGAAATCCAAGTACACCACATCCACTGGTCTCCCCCTATCTAGCTCACAGCTCACCTCCTCGTAGAATGTAAGGAGATTGGTTTGACAAGAACGCCCATTTGTAAACCCGTGCTGATTACTGCTGATGATGTTGTTGTCCTTAGCAAACTCTACAATATAGTCCCTTATCATCCCCTCCAGAAGTTTACATACTACTGATGTCAAACTGACAGGCCTATAATTTCCCGGGATATGCCTCTGGCCCTTTTTGAATATTGGAATCACGTTAGCTTTCTTCCAATCCCCTGGTACATCTCCTGTCCTAATACTGTCAGCAAAGATCAGGAACAGTGGTCTCGATATAACTTTACTGAGTTCCTTGAGTACTCTCGGATGTATGCCATCCGGTCCTGGCGATTTGTTTGTGTTAAGTTTATCCAGCCTTTCCCTGATTTCCCCCTCTGTTAGCCATGGTGGCAAGTCCTGTGTATTACTACTAACCATACAGTCATGGTCAGTGTACCCCTCCTTTTCCTGTGTAAAGACTGACGAGAAAAAAGCATTTAGCACGGTTGCTTTTTCAGTGTCCTCTGTAACCATCCTCCCATCATTGTTAATTATGTGTGCAATATGCTCTGCCTTAGTTTTTTTGCTGTTGATATATTTAAAGAATTTCTTTGGGTTTTTTTTACTATCCTCCGCTATTTGTCTCTCAAAGTTGATTTTAGCCATCTTGATTTCTTGTTTACTTTTCTTATTTGCCTCCTTGTATTGCTCGAAAGCCGATACTGTGCCCTCTGATTTATACTTCTTGAAGGCCAATTTTTTCCCCCTAATAAGTTTTATGACGCTACAGTTTAGCCACTGTACACTGTGCGTCAAAAGGAAACATATGAAGTAGAACAACATAGTAAACAAAAGATACAAAAATATATAAAGGAATCACAATTGTCTAAAGTAGCAACTGACAAACTATCAGTATTAGAGACACCAATTTCTCAGAAGCCTATAAGGGAGGCCCTAAAAAATTCTCCAACTGGGAAAAGCCTTGGTCTGGATGGGTATACCACCCATTATTACAGGAGGTTCAAGGAAATATTGGTTCCAAAACTTTGCTCATATATAAATGAGATATGAGAAAAGGAGGAGATCACTGAAGGCACATATAACGGTACTACCTAAAGATGGGAAGGATGCAACCCTATGCTTCAGTTATAGGCCAACAACACTGTTAAATGCAGATACAAAATTACGCGCAAAAGTATTAGCAATCCGATTAAAAGACGTAATGGCAGAGTGGATCCATGCAGACCAGACAGGATTTATCCCAGGAAGAGAAGGAAAAGATAACAGGATAAGAACACAACTGCTGCTACATAAGGCTAGAGGCCGTGATGTCCCAGCCCTCCTGCTGTCAATCGATGCTGAAAAAGCATTTGACAGGGTGGACTGGGAGCTTATGGTCAAAATAATAAATTATTTGGGTATTGGTTCAAGAATAACTCAATGGATAAGGGCATTGTATAGGAATCCAACAGCATTGGTAAAAGTGAATGGTAATCTATCACCCCAGTTTGAAATGCGCAACGAGACGAGATAAGGATGCCCTCTCTTGCCCTCTGATGTTCGTCCTGACATTAGAACCATTATTGGCGACTATAAGGAACAAAGTAGACATAAGAGGAGTGAAAATTGAACAGGTGGAACATAAAGTCACAGCATATGCAGATGATGTCCTATTTTCAACCAACCCTAGAATAACCCTCCCAAATGTTATTAAGGAGTTGAAGAGATATGGGGAATTATCAAATTTTAGGATAAACCCAATAAAGCCAGAAATCTTGAACATTGGGTTAAATAAAAAAGAAGAGCAGGCACTACAGCCCATTCACCTGGGCAAAAAAAATTCTAAAATATCCAAATCACTGGCCGTGCATATGGTGAATGCAGCAAGACTTTGCATTCCTGTTCACTGGCGAACTGCAAACACCCCACAGTTAACCAGGCTTGCCAAGGTGAAAGAGATGGAGGAATTGATTCACATCTCTAAGAACAGACTTGAAAAATGTGCCGCTACTTGGTCCTACTGGTCTCATTTCAAAACCACACAGAGAGATATCCATCATATATCCCTTGACGAGTTGGATTTATAACCCACCTCAGTATGACTGTTAGAGTGGTAGGGTCATCTGCCCCCCCTCCTTCCCCCTCCCCCCTCCCTTTTTTTTTCTCCCTCTCATCTTTCTTTTGCTGTCTTTTCCTGCTCTACTTTTTCTTTTTCTCTAAACTTACTCTTCTGGCAATGCCCCAGGACATGACCTCTGTGTCATGCAGCTAGACAGTCCCTGCCCTGGAGGCAATTTTATCTGAAGTTGTTAGGATAATATATTATCTCTTGAAGTTTTTCCTAATTTCTGGTACACCGTTTGATTCACTGTATCATTGTTGCACCTACAATAATTTTTATGTCTCAGAGTAATGTGTATGTTTTCCAGGACCCATGACCCAAAAGGCAGTTATTTGATATTGCACCAATAAATGTCATGGTCTCTATGTTTTCCTGTTTGACTGCTCTCTGTACGATGTTACATACTTCCTGTTTGAACTGTACCATTTCTTTTATGATTAATAAAATTATTTGTGGAACAAAAAAATTAAAATATCTCGGGATAAATCTAACCCCATTACGGGAAAACCTGTACCAGGCTAATTATATACCCATGTTAAACGAGATAAAATCAGATAATAGAAAAATATTGAGTCACCCACTCTCATGGTTGGGGAGAATAAATATATTTAAGATGACAATACTGCCCAAATTATTATTTAGATTCCAAATGTTACCAATCGCCATCCCACCGGTATATTTTAAAACTATAAAAACATGTTGTTGAATTTCATCTGGCAGGGGAATAAACCTACTGTAGAGTACAGTATGCGGCTCTCAGTATAGATAAATCACAGTGGGAATTAGCAGCACCAGATATCAAAAGATATTACACGGCAGTCATAATTTCACATATAATACAGTGGACAAAAAAAAGTTGGGATAAAAGATGGGCCAAGCTAGAAACCACACTAAGCAGAACACAATTGGATAAGAATATTTGGATTCTACCAAACTATAGGGAAATGCACGAAGACACACATGAAATAACAAGAGTCGTATATATGATCTCGGATATGATCAATAGACAAGCCAAGTGGGAATACAACTCTCCGCTATTACCAATAGAAGGCACAAAATATTTTTCACCAGGAAATGGGAAACAATTTGGTAACTGGATAAAAAAACAGGCAGTTAAAAGATATAACACATAGTGGAAAGATTAGGCCATACTGCAAACTCAATATTAGGGGAGTCAACATGATATTAAACGAATGGAGATATTTACAATTAAAACATTTTGTAGGATCCCTTCCCCAGCCTATTAGATCAGAGAAGAACTGAACCTTGTGGAAAAGCTCTGTAATCCAATAACAAAAATAAAACGTAGTATATCCCAGATATACAAGATGTTAACTGAGAGGGTGGGTACGAGGAAACCTCCATTCATAGAAATTTGGGAATAAGAAATAGGAGCACGTTTAAATGAGCATGAAGTGAATGTTGTACTGGGAGCCATATATTGCTCTGCTATAGATGTGAATACCATTGCAATGAACTACAAATGTTTATCAAGATGGTAGATAACACCGGTAAAAGCACATAAATGTCAGCCAGAGAAATCAAACTTGTCCTGGAGGGGTTGCAAGGCGCAAGGCACAATGTTTCATATCTGGTGGGAATGCCCTAAGATTCGGGAATACTGGCTGAAGGTACAACAATTTATTAGAGAAATTATAGGAGCAAACATCATAGACGACCCATGGACATGTCTATTTCACAGAACAGATAGATCCTTAAAGCAATATAGAAATACGATTGTCCCAAACCTGTTGAATGCAGCAAAAGGGACAATTCCAAAAAAATGGTTAGAGACAGAAGGCCCTCCCATAAGAGAGTGGTGTTGTATGATTGAATATATATTACATAGTTACATAGTTACATAGTAGGTGAGGTTGAATAAAGACAATAGTCCATCCAGTTCAACCTGTGTAGGTGTGTGTGGCTGTAATCATCTCACATACCCCTGAATGTTCTGATCCTTGAGATGTAAGTCTAAGAGTCTTTTGAAAGCCACCATACTACCCGCAGAAACCACCTCTTGTGGTAGAGAATTCCACAATCTTGTAGCCCTAACAGTAAAGAACCCCCCACGTTGCCTGAGGTTAAAACGCTTCTCCTCTAATCGCATTGTATGCCCTCGAGTCCTCATGCAATCCCTTCGAATGAACAGCTTTTTTTCTAAGCTGGGATCCCCATTAAGATATTTATAAATTGCTATCATGTCCCCCCTCAGACGTCTCTTCTCCAGGGAGAATAAATCGAGCGATTGTAGACGCTCTTCATAGTCAAGGTCCTCCAATCCCCTAATTAGTTTAGTTGCCCTTCTCTGGACTCTCTCCAGCTCCAACACATCCCTCCTGAGGACTGGCGACCAGAACTGGACAGAATACTCCAGATGCGGTCGGACCAGAGTTTTATAAAGTGGAAGGATTATAGTCTTATCTCTGGAATACATCCCTTTCTTTATGCATGCTAATATTCTGCTGGCTTTGGCAGCTGCCGCTTGACATTGCATGCGGTTGCCTAATCTATCATCAACCAAGACTCCCAGATCCTTCTCCATTTTTGATTCCCCCAAGGATTCCCCTCCTAACGTGTATTGTGCTTTTATGTTTTTAGTCCCCAAGTGCAAAACCTTACACTTCTCCACGTTAAACCTCATTTGCCATGTCGTTGCCCACTCTGTAATTTTGTCCAGGTCATTCTGTAGGATATCTGCTTCATGCTGTGCAGTTATTGCTCTGGCCAATTTTGTGTCATCTGCAAAAACTGATATCGAACTACTGATCCCGACCTCAATGTTGTTTATGAATAAATTGAACAAGGTTGGTCCCAGGACTGAGCCCTGGGGCACCCCGCTTACTACCTCAGACCAGTCTGAGTATGCGCTGTTTATTACCACTCTTTGGACACGCCCTTTAAGCCAATTCCGTATCCAAGAGCAAACCCTGCTGTCGATACCTGCAGATCTTATTTTATAAATTAAGCGCTTGTGGGGAACTGTATCAAACGCCTTAGCGAAATCCAAGTACACCACATCCACTGGTCTCCCCCTATCTAGCTCATAGCTCACCTCCTCGTAGAATGTTAATAGATTGGTTTGACAAGAACGCCCATTTGTAAACCCGTGCTGATTACTGCTGATGATGTTGTTGTCTTTAGCAAACTCTATGATATAGTCCCTTATCATCCCCTCCAGAAGTTTACATACTATTGATGTCAAACTGACAGGCCTATAATTTCCCGGGATATGCCTCTGGCCCTTTTTGAATATCGGAATCACGTTAGCTTTCTTCCAATCCCCTGGTACATCTCCTGTCCTAATACTGTCAGCAAGTATATATATATATATATATATATATATAATATGGAATACCTCAGTAGTAGAGATAAGGAACAAGTAGAACATTTTTCCAATAAATGGAGAAAATGGGCAGATTTCAAAAATAATTAATTTATAGAAATCAGTGGTGGCTGGTGCATTGGGGGGCGCATGGGCGCCGCCCCCCCTATCCATGTGTCCGGTCCCCTAATCTACATGCGGGGCGCCGGACGCATGGAGTTCAATGGGGCTTTTTTTTTTCGCATGTGATTAGAGCCAGAGGCTCTAATAGGCTAAAAAAAAGGGTGGGCTCGGGCGCAGAGCACTGCCAGTTGTGCCCCGAGCCCACCCAGTTGTGTGACAATAGCGAATTAATATTCGCTATTGTCACACGGATCCTCCTCCTGGTCAATCAGGAAGTGGGTCTGAGACCAATTTCCCGATTGGCCAAAAGGAGAAGTCATGCCATTGGCCATGGAGGAGGAGGGAGGAGATGCAGAAGACAGGGGGAAGAAGCCGAACACAAATAGAAATAGGCAACCGCACTCCAGCTTGAAGGTATGAAACGATAAAATCCTTTTATTGAAGATCCAAATAATCCATGGTGACAAAATCAGAGACAGGGTACAAACACAGTTGACACGTTTCATGAAATTACTTTCGCTTAATCATCAGGTTATGATTAAGCGAAAGTAATTTTGTGAAACGCGTCAACTGTGTTTGTACCCGTCTCTGATTTTGTCACCATGGATTATTTGGATCTTCAATAAAAGGATTTTATCATTTCATACCTTCAAGCTGGAGTGCGGTTGCCTATTTCTATTTGTGTACAGCTGCCAGGATTGCGGACCTAACCAGCACCCTGTTTGATCGTTAGGACATCCATTCACCTGAGCGGTTTCCTCTTTCCCTGTGTTCGATTTTGGGAAGAAGCCGAAGCTAAAGCCGCCGTCGCTGTGTGCTGCTGGTGCCTGCCCTCCCTCCACAAATCCATGTAGGGTTAGTGAGCCGGCGACGGGGGCGGGTAGGTATGGTGTGTGGCCTGGGGGGCCGGGGGGGGGTTAGGTATGGTGTGCGGCCTGGTGTGGTCCGGGGGGGTTAGGTATGGTGTGCGGCCTTGTGTGGTCCGGGGGGGGGGGGTAGTATGGTGCGGTCCGTCTGCAGTGACAGGAATAACACCATTATAAGTAAACGGCGTTACTTTTGTAAGTAACGAGTAATCAAAAGAATTACTGTTTGCCCCTTAGTAACGCCGTTACTGTTACTGACAATAAATTGCGGCGTTACTATAATTGATTGGTGGGCAAGCAGGGGGCGGCCGCAATGAGAGGGAGTGTGAAGTGTATGGAGCTGTGAGCTGTCAAACTGATGTCGGGGTGGGCGGATCGGATATATGGGGCTCCGCCCCTAGTCCCATTTACTAGTAGCAAGCCAATGGTTTCCCTGTTGGCCGGCCGGCATTAGGTGTGCAGCCCTTCGTGCCCTCCCCTCCGTGCCCGGTCCAACTACATGTGCAGCTCCGCGTGCCGCTACTTTGGGGTTTCCTCGGTTGAGCAGGAGGCGGAGGTGAGGGAGCTGTGCTGCGGGATCTGGCTGCACTGGAGGGACACCCAAGACAGGAGGGTGAGCCGTGACCTGTGAGGAGGCGATAGGTGAGCTGTGCGAGGCAGTGCTGCATCTGCTGTGGGGAAGGTGAGGCTGGTGCATGTGCTGTGTATTATATGTTACTGGTAAGTGTGGACACTGCTCCCCCCTCTGATACACTGCTCCCCCACACACTGCTCCCCCCTCTGACAAACCCCCCCCCCCCTGACAAACCCCCTCCCCCTCTGACACACTGCTTCCCCCTCGGACAAACTCCCCTCCGAAATACTGCTACCCCCTCTGACAATATTCCCCCTCCCCCCTGACAAACTCCCCCCCGACACATTGCTCCCCCCTCTGACAAACCCCTCCCCCTCTGACAATATCCCCTTTCCCTCTGACACACTGCTACCCCCCTCTGACACACTGCTCCCCCACCTGACACACTGCTCCCCCCTCTGACACAATGCCCCCCGACACACTGCTCCCCTCTCTGACACACTGCTCCCCGACACACTGCTCCCCCGACACACTTCCCCCCCTCTGACACACTGCTTCCCCCTCTGACAAACTCCTCCCCGACACACTGCTCCCCCCTCTGACAATATCCCCCTCCCCTCTGACACACTGCTCCCCCCTCTGACAATATCCCCCCTTCCCCCTGACACACTGCTCCCCCCTCTGACAAAATCCCCCCGACACACTGCTCCCCCCTCTGACACACTGCTCCCCCCTCTGACAATATCCCCCTTCCCTCTGACACACTTCCCCCCCCCCCCAACACACTGCTCCCCCACCTGACACACTGCTCCCCCACCTGACACACTGCTCCCCTCGACACACTGCTCCCCCCGACACACTGCTCCCCCCGACACACTGCTCCCCCTCTGACACACTGCTCCCCCCCATCTGACACACTGCTCCCCCCCTCTTACACACTGCTCCCCTTATGTAACCAAGCCATTACCGGCTTGAACAAGCATCTGATCAAACCGATCCTGGTTTGATTGGATGCTTTGGAGGCCAGAGGAGAGACATGGGGTCTAATAGAGCCCAGATCTCTCCATAATGAGGACCTGTCATGGCCCATGCTATCGCAAGGGATGTTGTTAATCCCTTCTGATAGCAATAAAAGAGATAAAAAAAAGAAATGTAAAGATACAGTGTAAAAAAAAAAAAGTTAAATAAAAAAAAAGTAAAACTTTTTTTTAAAGCTCCTGTTTCGCCGTGCTCATGCGCAATTGCCAGAGGCAGAGTAGTGCAACATTAAAATAGTGTCGATTCGTGTACAATGTGTTAAAATAATATATATCTTTTTAACATAACTACATGTGCAGCTCCGCGCATTAACATTTTAATATATCTTAAGTAATGCAATAGTTACTTTCCCTGGCAATTAGTTACTTTTTTACTGATGTAACTCAGTTACTAACTCTTTTTAAACTTACTTTTTGTGAGAAGTAACTAGTAACTATAGCTAATTACTTTTTTAAGTGACATGACCAACATGTGCGTCTGCCCCCCCCCCCCCCCCCCCCATGGAGCACCAGCCATCACTAATAGAAATAGGGATGGATTGGAGGGGTGACTATAGACTGGGGACAGTAGGTGTGAAGTACTTTTATAATTGTTTGTGAATATTGAATTGAGAATTAATAAAAAGTTATTGGAAAAAAAAAAAATACCCAGCCATCTTCTTCCTTTGCTCCGTAGTTCAGTTACGATGCTCAGGTGCCCATTGTAGGCACATACACAAAAAACTGTGATGCCCATCTGTTATGCTTTCACAACCTGAATGTCAGGGATGTGTACTTGCTGCTTAACCACTTAAGTCCCGGAAGATTTTACCCCTTCCTGACCAGGCCCTATTTTGCTTTTAGGCACTGCGTGACTTTAACGGACAATTGCGCGGTCGTGCGACGCTGTACCTAAACAAATTTTTTTCCCACAAACAGAGCTTTCTTTTGGTGGTATTTGATCGATTTTTTGATCATGTGCTATAAACAAAAAAAGAGCGACAATTTTGCAAAAATAACAATATTTTTCACATTTTTTTATATGAAATTCCCCCAAAAAAATGTAAAAATCAACATTTTTTTACATTTTAGGCCAATTTGTTTTCTGCTAAATATGTTTGGTAAAAAAATCGCAATAAATGTATTTTGATTGGTTTGCGCAAAAGTTATTGCGTTTACTAAGGGAAAGATTTTTGTCATTTTTATTGTTTTTTTTTTTTTAAAGAGTAATGGCGGCGATCTGCGATTTTTTTTTGCGGGACTGCGACATTGCGACGGACAGATCGGACCCTTGACTGACACTTTTGGGGGTACCAGTGACATTACTACAGTAATCAGTGCTATACATATGCACTGTTACTGTAAAAATGACACTGGCAGGGAAGGGGTTAACTTTATTGGAGAAGGAGGGTTTAAATGTGTCCCTATGGGCGTAATTCTAACTGTTATGGGATGTGGCTGTTTGTGTAACTACAGAGATATACGATCCTACATAGCAGGACCGTATGATCTCTGCACTTACAAAAGGGAGAATGACAGGCGGCTTTGTTTACATTAGCCGCCTGCCTTTCTCCCTCTGATCGCAAGTGGCCGGCGGACATCGAGTCCGCCGGTCACACGCGCGGGGATCACAGTGAATGAGCGGGGGCGGGAGCGCGCCTCCGGCGGCACGCGCTCCCCCCTATTGGCTCGCAGGCGAGTGACGTACCCATGTGGGGGGCTGACCGCCGCAGTATATGTACTTGCAGGGGTCGGCAAGTGGTTAATATATCCCATGAACATTCAGATGCAATTGTAACAAAATAATCAATACTATTCACGTTACCTGTAAATGGTCAAAGTTATGGTTGATGGGTGTACTCTTGTTAACATATATGTGCGGAATGTGAAACAAGTCAGGTTTCCTTTACTGCTAAAACAAATATGCAAATATCCACACAAGTCACTGTCAATAGCTGGTGACTTCCAAAATTAGGTATTACAGCAGCACCTAAGGCTACATAAACATCGGCGATTAGAACCACTGCAAATTGAAGGGGCAGTAATCTTCTGTTTACAGCCACAGATGAGAGCGGCTAGGTGCAAGCGCCAGCCCCGTTCATTATGACAGATCACCAGTGGTCCCAGCTATTCGTGGTTCTCCGCACAGCCAGTTATTACTTGCCTGTCAGAAGTCAGCAGCTGGGATGACCAGATATATGTAGCTACACAAGGAAGCTGGAACAAAACAATGTATAATAAAACACATTTATTAACAGCAAGCAAAAAGACATGCACACACCAGCAAATAGTGAACATAAACAATAATTGACCCACAACCAAAAATGGCTAAGTAACAGAAACCTAGCAAACTAACTATATGCAATATATACAAATATGTACAATATGGGAGGCAAGAGAAACAGGAGCAATGCGAAAAAAAAAAAAAAAATGGAATCAGGACAGGGTATAAGAAGGTGAGAAACTGTAAGGGAACAGGATGCAAGGATAGCTCAAGAGCAGGCTGGATCTGGCAGCAAGCAAGGCATTAAAAACACTGCGAATTGCAATAACAGAGGTGGGACTTAAGTACCCTCCCAAGCAGCTGGGGCAAGGTGGGCCCGATTGCAAGAACCTGCTGGTAGACATCCTGCTGGTGGTCACTGGAGCAACAGCTTTCAGCCCAGAGAATCACAGTACCACCAGCAGGTGAACCAGGTCCTGACAGTTCTCCCACCTTAAGGAGCGGCCTCTGGATGCTCCACCTTGCCCCATTGCTGGGGTCTGGAAGCTGGCTGAGTATTCCACCACCAGGGTCCGAAAGCTGTCTAAGCTCCCTGCTGGTCAGATCCCTGAGGAGGTGCAACACTTGGAGCTTACAATTCCTGAATGCAGCATAGGTCCAAACGCTGCGACTCCAAAGGCAGCCTGAAGGCTTAAAGGGCTTGTTACCACAACACTTCATATTTGTGAATGTGCCTGTTGTACCTTGTACTTGTATGAGAAAGTATCCTGTTCTTTTTGTATTGCTTCCTTCGTGTGAAATCCCTGGTGTTCCTGTCAGTCCCTCTGCTTTCCTATTAAAATTGAAGAGACAAGGACTCACTGCTCAAGGTGGTGTACTCATGACTGATGACTCACACCGGTGCATGCCCCGGCTCGCCTCCGTGAAAACTTGATAAAGGAAAAGGAATTGGCAGCACTCCAGGTTGAGTCAAAATCCAGATTTATTGACTGGACATCCAAATTATGACAATCGTGACAAGGTAGACGCGTTTCACACACTGACTGTGTGCTTAATCATTACAAAGAAAAATGGATAATACATCTCAATATATACACACACAAAAATCCAATCATCAATTAAAAAACAGGTGATACAAATAAGGAGTAAACCATTTTCCTAATTACCGAGGACACGGATAGACCCATAAAACATCTATGTGAAACCAGTGAAAAATCAAATGTTTATGCTGTGACACAATTGTGTATGAAAAAATATATAAATGCAAAAAATCTGATAAAATCTAAATATGTATAAACTATGTGTAAAAATTAAATGTGTTGTGATTAAAGATATGGATAAAATTACCATTGTTTAATAATATGTGTCAATTATAAAATGAGAATAAAAGCGCAAAAAAATGCACAAAAAAATATACAAAAATACAAGGAATAGTGAATATATATATTGATATCTGTACAATCCGATTATGTGAATATAAAACTATGAAATAGTTTGTTATTAAATTTTCAATTTTAAAACAAATTTGTCAAATATATAAATCTATTCGTGCATATTAGTTGTATGGGTCAGAGAAAATCGATCGTATAACATACACAGACCAAACGAATTAACAAAAAAACAATTATTTCGAACAATATGGTTTTGAGGACAAAATAAACACATATGATCCTGTGTATATATGCATCAACCGGTCACCCATAAAAACAAATTACAATCATATCGGGGTGACCGGAGAGAGATATATAGTTCGAGGAGATCAAAGCTACATACATCAGATTATAACACTAGATACCAAACAAGATAGGGGATCCATACATGGTAAGATCTAATTGTAAAGAATCCATAATTGGAAGGATATATGGAGGGATAGGGGATCCATACATGGTAAGATCTAATTGTAGAGAATCCATAATTGGAAGGATACATGGAGGGATAAGGGATCCATACATGGTAAGATCTAATTATAAAGAATCCATAATTGAAAGGATATATGGAGGGATAAGGGATCCATACATGGTAAGATCTAATTGTAGAGAATCCATAATTGGAAGGATATATGGAGGGATATAGGCCTGGGAGATGAACAACTATGCAGAGTATATTTAATATTGTGCAGGATGATGGCCAAACATTTAAGCTCATTATATAAATATAAATAGAATATAAAGTATATGTAATATAATATAAACTCTGCAGTGTTGGCCATATCATGCTATAAACTCTTAGGGACGGACATCGAGATCTAGTCAGAGTTCAAAGGATCCGAGGGACAAAGCTAAATACACCAGACTACAACACTAGATATCGTGCAAGATAGGGGGTCCATACATGGTAAGATCCAACTGCGGAGAATCCGCACATAAAAGGACATAAATATGGGAGATAAATAACTATACAAAGTATCTTTAATATTATATAGGATGATGGCCCAACCTCTAAGCTCATTATATAAATAAAATGTAAAGTATAAGTAATATAATATGAACTCTTTAGTGTTGGCCACGTCATGCTATGAACTCCCAGGAATGGACATCGAGATCTAGCCAGAATTCAAAGGATCCGAGGAACAAAGGATCAAATAATCAAAAGATCCAGAGATCCTGGCCCCCAATTGTGAAAAAACATGCGGCTATGTATATGGACAATTCCTGTTGTAATTGAATGTGGAAATGCAACAAATTTGGAGGCCATTATGTATCTGGATTTGTTACCCGATGTCAACGTCCAATCCCAAGCAATGTGTGAAATAAATCATATTGTATATATTTATTGTTATATCGTATCAACACTATTAACAGATTGACATGGGAACTGTAACAACACTGGAGATAAGTTCTCCAATGTGTTACATTGGACGGATACTGGATATGGAGGATTCCAATCATAAATGGTTTAAATACATTTTATGTGAAGGAGAAAAATACCCTCAATATTTGTGAATATCCATATGAACCACCATTTTCTATATAACATACAGAACACACATACGCAGTCTGTGAATAGGGCCAGAAATTATATATATCATAAAGATATATGTTTGCACAAGACCTAATGGATGTGGTATCTACAAATAAGGAAATTATGGTTTGGCCCGACCCATTGTGCCGTATGTGTGCAGATCCAAATGAATCATGTCAATGACCGCCGACATCTCCCAATGTATGAACAAAAGAGATTAAAATGGTGAATCATCAGTTTATTTTACATAGAGATACAAAACACTGACTTCCTAGATATAGGTCGCTATGGATCATTATCTTTTGTATATGCACACATGTAGCTGATGTTTGGAGATGTAAGAAGGCACCTATTCATAAAAATGGGTTACATCCCATTCAAAGTTCATGCCTTGTGGCAACCTAGTTCGCAAGTGGAAGATCCAAAAGACCTCTCTTGCATAGAGGCCGAAATAGGTCACCCCCCCCCCCCCCCGTGATGGTGGTGTTTTAATTTTTTCAATAACTTGTATGTTCATAGCTGTGGTGTCTCCATTGTGGCACAAGTTGAAGTGTTTGGCTACATTAGTTTTTGATTTTTTATTGACACTATATTGGTGTTCATTGAAGCGATCTCGTAGTCGCCTAATCGTTCTACCCACATATTGTACATGGCAGATTTTACATGTTAACAAATATATGCTATAGTTGGTGTTACAGTTAAAGAATTCACTTATATTATATCTTTTGCCTGTACATGTGGAGACAAATTGGTCTCCCATGAGTATGTGGCTACAACATGGGCATCCAGTACTGCCACATCTGTAGTTCCCTTTAAAATGTAGCCAAGTAGGGGTTTTTTGAGTATTTCTGCGAAAAAAACTAGGGGAGAGTGATTGGCCAAGGGTAGGGGCACGTCTTGGGACTACATTAATGCCTCCCTTAAGTAATTTTGCACATGTTTCATCGGCACCTAACATAGGGAGGTGTCGATTAATAATGTCCCTAATTTCTCTAAATTCAGAACTGTATGGGGTAGAAAAGGTAAGTTTGGTTTGGTGCATGCTCCTGCTGTGTGATCTTTTTAACCCTATAAGATCCGATCTTTTTTTGTTTTTAGCTATATTCCAAGCCCTATTGATATTAAAATTTGACCACACTAAACAGGAGAGCACACCATGGCCAGTTCTCTAGCTATGCTGGAAACTCACTTGTACTCTCCTCCAATGATCAGACTTGTCCGGACACGCCTCCACTAAACAACCATTTACTGACAAGCTCAATGTTCTGCTGTTTCTCCTTCCCCCAGCTAATATGCAGCTGAGAACAGAGGGAATGTAATCACTTACAAAAAAGGGAAAAAAGGTATTTATAATGTTTTTTTATAACAACTATACAAAAATGTTTTGCCTTTCATTTCTATTTTAAACTGAATAGGTTGTTTTACAAGGTGATTGTTTATAATCACTTTAACACCAGAGTCATTGGTCTATACAGGTACCCTAATGCCAGGGTGTCCCATTGCAACTTGACTATCCCTAATTAGGTAGCTAGAGACTGCCATGCATTTTAACTGACATTCAGGTCTACCCAGGGCATAAGTTACCCAACCCAGGTCCCTGAATGCACCTGGAATCAGAGATATTGCCTAGGTCAGGCAGGACAAGGCTCAAATGGAACTCTGCCCTTCCCAAGCAGACCTCCACTACTGGGGTTGCAATAATGGGTGCAGCTCTGACATTCGAAGTGGGTATCTGGACCTTCCAGCTTTGGCGCAACAGAAACAAACGGCAGCAAAAGGAACTCTGGACAGGCAACAGTAGGGATCTTAGACCAGACAGGTAACCCATGCGAGCCACATGACAATGGAAACCCAGAAGCCCCAGACCCATCACCAGGGTAGGAGCTTAACCCAGTTAACAGTTTCCGTCTGGGCAGCAAGTCGGTAATCGGCATAGTCTGGCTAGGCAACAGCCCAAGAATCAGTATACCCCGGCTGGCCAGCATCCCGATAATCAGCATAGTCTGGATGGACAGCAGGTCACAAGTAGTGCAGACACCAATCGCCAGAGGCAAGTTGGGCAGAGGACAGCATGTCACCAGAGGCAGGCATAGAGGCAGGTTGAACACCATCAGCAGGAATGGAGGCAGTCTGGAACCCATCAGCAGGCATCACGGGGGAGGACTGGACCCCTTTAGGTAGCAGCACAGAGGACTGGGCCCCATCATCAGACAGCATGGAAGCGCACTGGACCCCATCATCAGACAGCATGGAAGCGCACAGGACCCCATCATCATTTGCCTTGGCTGCATTATGTTTATATGTATTGAGATCCTACATATACATATATACATTTTCACTGTTTCTGATATCACTACGTGATATAATAATCCTATTTTTATACCTCTTTGAGATGTATGTTCATTTATTTCCAGCCAATGCTATGCTATCAAGCAGAATCAATGTTTCCTCGCCTGGCTTCCCATTTTGTTCGCCATCTTTTCATGTCCTGTCAGCTCCCGGATTAGACTCTGGAAACCCCTACCTTATGGTAGCATGCATCCATCATTTTTCTTTGGGACGCATGCGAGTGTGATTTCCCCACTTGGGTTTTACATACAGATGTTGAAATCTCACACTTGCTGGTTTACCGCATGTATATTAACATGTTGTTGTTTTATTCATAGATATGCTTTTATCTCATATATACTCCTGATGAGTGAGCTTACCAAAGACTCACGAAACTCGTCGAGTTTCAATTCAATATATGAGTTCAACACATGATATATATTTGTACCATTGATATTATTCTACATGCCCATTGTGCTGTATATTTATTGTATGGTTGTATCAATAAACCTGCCATTTTACAGTCATGGTTACTTATTGTAATTACCTCATTTAAAGTCCCAAAGGGCACCCCTTTTTTCCTATTACCTTAGGTAAGAACGACGGGCATGGATGAAGAACCACCTTATCTTTGTGGACCACCTGAAAGGGGGTGTGACAAGATAACGTTGCCAGTTCCGACACCCTGCAAACAGAGGTGATGATCACCAAAAAAAGTCACCTCTTGAGACTGCGTAAGCAGGGAAACTTCTGGAAAATTTTCAAAAGGGAGGCTTTTGGAGAACTGAGAGCACCAAGTTCAAATCCCACAGCGGTACAGGAGACAGCATCGACGGAGTCAGGTGTTGAACCCCTTGAATAAAAGTATGCACCAATGAATGCGCGACTAAGGGTCACTGAAAGAAAACTACCAGGGCAGACACCTGGCCCTTAATGGTACACAAGGCCAACTTCTGCTCAACACGTCATCGAAGGAAGGTCAAAATCCGAGCTACTGAAAAGGAAGGTGGGTGAACACCAATTGACTTGCACCACAAAATGTATGCTTTCCACGTATGATGGTAAATCTTTCTAGAGGTAGACTTCCAAGCCTTCAGCAGTGTCAGGATCACTGACCCAGGCAAACCTCTATCCTTCAGCACCTGGCTTTCAACAGCCAGGCCCGTCAAAGCCAGGGACTGTAAAGCAGGATGGAAGATGGGTCCTTGGGACAAGCAGGTCCTCCCTGAGAGGCAGTCTCCAAGGGACAACAGCAACCAATCGCAGCAGGTCGGCATGCCAAGACCAGTGTGGCCAGTCCGGAACCACCAGAATGACCAGAAGCTTGAGAGGAGGGAAGGCATAAATCAGACGTTACTGGCCCTATGGAGCCACCAGAGCGTCTGTGGCATCCGCCAGAGGATCCCATGGGATCCCATGGCCCCTAACACACTTTTTGTTCTGCCCTGGTGAATGACATAAACCACCGCATTGCATTGTCTGACTGGATCCATACCGGGGGGCCCCCGGAGCTGATTCGTCAAGGGATCCAGGCACAGCCTGATCGCCTGAAGTTCCAAGACATTGATCGGTCATCTGGATTCCTCCAGCATTTAACAACCCTGAGCAGAGCTCAGTTCCGGGACACTTCCCCACCCGGACAGACTGTCCAATACAAGGGGAGAAAAGATTTGCCCTGCCGAAGAGCCGGAGAGGGAAGCCACCAGAACAGAGAACCCCTGGTTTCTCAGCTCAGCCGAATCCTATTGTCCAGAGACTTTGGACACTTGTCTCATTTTACCAGGATCTCCCTTTGGAGGGACCTCAAATGGAACTGTGCAAACAGAACCGCCTAAAAAGGTAGACACCATCAGGCCCAACACCTGCATGCAAGTCTGGAGAGAGGACCACCTGCTGGACAGCAATAGATGTATCAAAGCATGCAACTTCTGGAGTTTGTCCACAGGAAGGAATACTCTGGCTAGAGCTGAATCCAGAGTCAGACCCAGATAATCAAATTTCCTAGATGGAATCAGAGCAGACTTCTGGTAGTTTAGAAGCCAACCAAACTCCTTCAGAGTCTGTATAGTGATCTCCATGTCATCTATCAAGGCAGAAGTGGACTCCGCTCACAAGAGGAGGTTGTCCGGGTCGCCCAGTAACGCAATTCCCAGCTGACGTAGCAATGCCAGAACCAGGGTCAACACTTTTGTGAAGACCCGAGGAGCCAAGGCGAGACTAAAGGGTAATAGCTCAAACTGATAGTGTTCCTCTCCCACAGCAAAGTGGAGGGAATGTTGATGTCGGGCACATATTGAAATGTGCAAGTAAGCATCCTTGATGTCCATAGAGACTAGAAAATCCCCCTGATGTAGGGATGCCACTGTGGTGGAAATTAATAGGATTTGGAGCATAGGAATTTGCTCGGTGCGCAGAGAACTTTGCTGCTCTGAAAAGCGCACTTGTGGATATTAATATGCGCCAGGCGCTATTAATCCCTTGTACTGAAAAGTACAATGTACAGCTCTTTTGTATAAAGAAATCCTAGCGCGCTTGGGGACAAAGAGAGAAAACAGGCAAAAAGCTCTGTCACGTTCAATGTCAATAGAAGCAGTCCTCCAACACAGGACGCTTGTTTATTTATGCTCAGGCAAAAAGGGGTTTACAGGGGGAAGGTGGCGTCAACACAACCAATCACAGACATGTATATTTTCAAAAGTACAATAGAAATGGGAGTGTATGTAAATGAACCAACTGAGCCCTGTGCAAGAGTGTCCAGCCGTTGGGTGCAAGGAGAAACCATGCACTATTTCTAACAATGGGACCCACCTATAGGAAAATGGCTGTCAAACACTATACAATGGAACTAGCGTGTATCTCATGAATGCTGCCCCGCTAATACATGTGCATGCACTCCCTTCATAACCTGTTAGAGTGAATCCTATAAAATATAGTTCATAAAAACCATATTTGATAGTGATTATGCTACTGTTCCAGTAAATGAGACTACATCTGCAAAGTAAACAGCAGCAGTGTTTTAGTCATGCGGATTCAGCATAACAGAACGCTACCAGCCATTATTCCAGCAAAATGGCAGATACTTATCAAAAGGATAATAATTCCACATCACAAAAATAACCTCACCAGTGAATACCGGGGCCCCGGCTGGCTGATAAACGTTTGCACGGCGGACTTCGCATCGCACTGCCATAGATCCGGACCAGGGTTCGCTAGCCGCTCAGAGCACCCGCTGTTCAGGAGATCAGGCAAGTGGTATGCAGTCTCCATTTAATGGAAGGTTTCCAAAACGACAGGTCTTTCCTTAATACTAGTTAAAGCCATATTCGCTGTGCATAGCGAATAACAGTAAAGTGACACTGGGAGACATACTCGCAATTCAAATAAAACACTTCCTCAAAAATGTCCACACAAATAATAATAAAATATCCACAACAGCCCCTTCTCTTTGTCATATGCTCCCATGTGTCATCGGAGACAGGGAAGGCGCGACCTTTGAATGAGCTTGAATTCTTTTGGTTTCTCTTAGGGTTGCCCCTATTGTTGGATGCACTAAAATATTATCTTTAGGAGAAAAGACCAAGGAGCCAGCGGGGTCAGCTGGCCAGATTCCCCAATCTCCAACTCTACCCACCTTTTAGTGCCCTGGTTGCCATGCCAGTCCACTACTCTTGCCATGTGGATCGCCCTGTAGTACCTGAGGATATCCGGAAGACCTATCCCGCCTCTTGCCTTCGGCAAAAACAAAGTCTGCATTCCAATCCTTGGGGGATTTCTTTGCCCAAATAAATGAGCGAAATAGGCTCTTGATTAGCCCAAAAAAAATCAGCTGGAACAGAGACCGGGATAGTCTGCATGATATATAAAATCCGGGGAAGCACGTTCATTTTAAGCACGCTACATCTGCCAAACCACGTTAAGGTCAAATTTTGCCAACATCGCAAATCCATTTTGATTTTACTCACCAATGGGAGGTAGTTTTTTCTATACAGATCCAAAGGGTCGGCCGTAATCTGCACTCCTAAGTATTGCATTGATATATCCCCCCATTGAAATGGGAACAACATTCGTAAAAGCCGTTCTTCTTGATCTGATAGAGAGATATTTAAAGCTACGGATTTTGTTAAATTTATCTTGTAATTTGACAAGTTACCATACGTCTGAAGGGCATCCAAAATGTTCGGTAGGGAGGTAACCGGGCTGGTGGCAAAGAACATAAGATCGTCCGCAAATGCGGCCACCTTATGTTGGTCGCCAGAAGCCCGCACCCCCGTTATGTTTGGGGAGCTTCGTATCTGACACAGCAGGGGTTCCAGACTCAAAACAAATATCAAAGGAGATAGTGGGCAACCTTGTCGAGTACCATTAGTAATTAAAAAGTAGTCGGACGTCCAATCGTTTACCCGCACAGCAGCCGACGGATTAGAATAAAGGGCCAAAATGTACTGAAGCATTCTAGGCCCCAACCCAATATGTGACAGGGTGGCATGGATAAAGCTCCACGCCACCCTGTCAAAAGCCTTTTCTGCATCCGTTGACAGCAAGACCAGTTTGCTTCTTGATTTCCTTGCCAAATGGATAAGGTCTATTGCCCGTATCGTGTTGTCCCGTGCTGGCACAAAACCAACCTGGTCAAACAACGATATGGGGCGATAACTGCTACATAATAAGGGATCTTTCCCTTCTTTAGGAATAAGAGCAATATATGCTCTTAAAGAGTCAGGTGGGAACCCTGTATCCTTTCTAACTGCATTAAAATGTTGTAATAAAGGTTTAGTAAGGCGCTTTTTAAACTTCTGGTAATAGGATAGCGTGAATCCATCTGGCCCAGGAGCTTTGCGTGGTCTTGTCTGTGCAATAGCAAGGTATAATTCTTCCGATATCTCCCCTTCTAGAGCATGTGCCTGTTCCTCTGTCAGAGAGATTATATAAAGATTTATAAAAAACAAAACTCGGCAGCAATATCTGATGAGGTATGTAACTCTCCGCCCCCCTTTCTTTGTATTCTAGAGATGTGGGTATGTCCTAGGACCCCTAAGCACCCGTGCCAACATTAACCCGGGTTTATTCGAGTATTCATAGCAATACCGTTTGTACCATAACATTGCCCTTATTGTCCTCTGGAACAAAATAACGTTCAGCTCCTCTCTTGCATTTGTAAGAGGAGTCAAATGTGACTCCGCCAAGGACATCTTATGCTGTTGGCTCAGGGTCTCTATCTTAAACAGTAGATCTTTAACTTTTTTTTCCTGCTCTTTTTTACGTTGGGAACCTATACGTACAAGTACCCCCCGAATTACACATTTGTGTGCCTCCCATAAGACTGAGGGCGTAATGGAGTCGGTTGTATTTTCCAAGAAATAGGTAGCCAATGCCTCATCTAATTGTGTCTCTGTCTCCTGAGATTGAAGTATAGCTTCATTTAAGCGCCAAGTAGAAGGTCTGGGTATCCTGTTTTCCCACTCTATCGTCACATATGCAGGTGCGTGATCAGAGATGGAAAAGTCCTCTATATCAGATGCCCTGACCAGAGGGAGATCTGATTGAGTCACAAGGAAACGATCAATATGTGTGTAGGCACTGTGGACTGTCGAGTAGAATGTATAGTTTCTCTCTCCCGGATGCGTCAACCTCCATGGGTCAACAAGATCCAGGAGAGAGATTTCTCGTTGCAATTTCCGTAACGTACATAGGACATACTAGATACCTTCCTGGATGTATCAATAAGTGGCACAGCTACATAATTGAAATCGCCCCCCATTACCAAGTGTCCCTCTCAGAACTCAAGGACTATCGGGAGTAACTTCTGTAAGAACCCTAGATGCTCAGAGTTAGGAAAGTATACATTTAGAAATGTAAGCATTGTTCGCCCTATACACCCCTTGATCAATAAATATCTGCCCAGGGGGTCTGCTTTTTCTTCCCTGAATGACCAGGCCATGGATTTAGAAATGAAAATACTGACCCCCTTAGACTTTGGGATAGGGGATGGGGCATGATATGACCAAGGAAAATCTCTATTGTGAAACCTGGGAAGGGAGTCTTTGCGAAAATAAGTCTCTTGGATGAAAGCTATATGAGTGGACTCCCTTCTCAGATCCCCTAACAGTCTTCATCGTTTCTGGGGTGTGGAAAGGCCTCTAGCGTTTAAGGTAGTAATTTTACACCCGGTCATCATGCGTCCCACCATGCCTGTTCTGGGTCCCATGTTTGACAATCCCTGGCCCACACTAATACATCAACAGCACAAAAAAAAAAAGGGAAAAATTCCCAAAGGGGAAACACCTACTACACTTACTAAGATACACTAATAAATGGTTAAATATTAACCAAGCGCAACCAGGCGCTATCTATTGTGGGGAAAAGTTGATACCTGGACACCTAGAGGCTAAGGAAAGCAAAAAATGAAAAATGAAAACACTGCAAAAGAGAATATCCTAGGATCAAAAAGACCCCTGTTTTATCCACTTATGCATGTGTCTATGGATGGTATCTAAGAAAAAATAATAAAAAACCGGAACTAAAGAAAAAAAAAAAAATATCCAAGATTAAGGAGACCCATTCCGATGGGCGCCAGCCTCCCATATTATACAAAAACAAACCAATCCTGTTTACCCTAACAGGATGTTGTTAACCTCCAATGATCTCCCACACACCGCCCCAGACCCCATTAGCCCAGGAGACCCCAACCATCCACCCCCCTTCTCTTCTCATCCTCATTCTACAATTGTGCAATCAGAGAAAATATCCTAATAAAGTCCCTCCATCCTGACTAGGCAGGATAGGGGAACTGACAGTTTCAATTGCAGTCCTTTCCCTTTGCTTTCTCCGGCGATTCGGGATATCGACTTCTGCCAGCTCTCCAAGTATTTTGCCCTCCCAAAATGAGAAGCCAATCTTCCACTTCAATAGGAGGGGACTCAAGAAAAGCAAAAAGGTCCTGTCACTGATCAGGCCATTTCAAGATGAAAGTATTTGCATTCTTTATTACAATCAAATGAAATGGGTGGCCCCAGGGATACATGGCCCCTTTATTCCGTATGACCTCCAACAAGGGTTTCAATGATGCCCTCATGCGAAGTGTGTTCCGGGAAAGGTCTGGTAGCAATTTGATATTCATGCCTTCATATTCCAATGGATTCCGGGCCATTATCTCCTCTTTGACTGAATAGAAATGGATTCTAATTATAACATCTGACACCAGATCTTTATCCGCCCTCTGTGGGGCTTTCACCCTGTGGACTCTAATCGATTTCAATAATGTCCTCAAGGGGGTTTCCCAATAAATTATTGAAAATCCCCATCACTACGGACTTTAACTCATGGCTCCCAATTCCTTCTGACAGCCCTCGCAGCCGAATGTCGTTTCTACGGCTGCGATTTTCTATATCGTCTTGCTGCAGCAAAATCATGGTAAGTTGCTTTTGAAAAACTTCCTGTATATTTTCAATAGCCAAAATTCTGGATTCATGCTTAACTTGCACCACCTCCACTGACTGCATTAACCCTGGCATCTGCTTCATCTATTTTCAATTTAATAGAGATTATTTCAGCTTTCAAGTCACTTACTGTTAGCATTGAGTTCACCTGCCGATGGCACTGTGTTGCCCTGGGCTGTATGCTGCAGTTTCAATGTCTACCAGCAGGTGTCTCCCAGAAGCCAGCAGGCTTCTATGATCACTTACAACTGTGTTCAGCTGCCAGGTGGCTATTTAAGGCTGATCCTCCCTTTCCCAGGCGCGTCACTATTTTGATTGCCTCCTTGCTGCCTGAACCAAGTGTCTGTGATTCTGATCCATACCCTTATCTATCCTGTACCCTTTGCATTGCTCCTGCTCTCTGCCTAGTATCCAGTCTTGCTTGCCCTCTTCCTTGCTTCCCTGTTACCCTTGTCTCTTGTATTGTATATATTTGTAGATAGTTGGTTCTTTAGTTTCTGTGTCTTTGGGGTTGGGTTTTGTTTACTGGCATTTGCTTGGTTCACTGTTGCTGTGTATGTTTGTTTTGTGGTTCACTATAATAAATGTTACTTTAAGGCTATCTATATTGTTTTGGTGTGTAGCTACATGTGTCTGGTCTCCCCTGCTGCTGCTGAACCCTGACATAATAGTGACGCCCACTACGACCAGATCAGCTACACTTTGGAGCTGGAAGCCAGTTGCTTTTGACTTCATTTTCCTGTTGTCAAGATGCTTAGAGTGCAGGATATTAGTCGTGTGCATGCAGCAGAAGATAAAGATTTTTGTCGTTCATTGTTGCAGGCGCTGAGTCTCACTGAGGAGGAACTGTTGGAAAACATTCTGACAGCACATGCTTTAGCTGTTGAGTGCAGATTTTCCCTTAGACAAGTTCAGCCTTTAATTCAGGTCTGTTCTGAGCTAGTATTTTGGTCGATCTCTCAGGGCCAGGATGTTTTCACTCCTCCATTCACTACGTTCCAGGCTGGATTTTTGGGATGGTTGCTGAAATATTGCGCAGGTTCTTTCTTCCAGCAGTATTCAGCCTATTCACAGCAGGTGTTGTTAGATTGCATTGCTGCTGTGCAGTCTTTAATTGAGCAAAGTGAGCTGGGGAAAGACAAACTGACTTTGGTTCACCCTTTGCTACAAGCTTGGTCAGAGATCATATCCCCTGTTCTAGATGAGCCACATAAAGTTATATCTACTGAAATAAATCAAGAATCTATTCCTCTGTTACCCTTAGCAACCACAGCTGCTATTGAGTGTTCTTTACCACCTGTAGATCAGTACCCTGCCACCAGTAACCGGTCTTCCTCAGTATGCAATCCATCGGAGGCTCCCCCTGCAATACTGTTACCCATAACAACATCTGAGGCCTCTTCCTGTACTTCTGCTGCTCTTCACTCTATTCTTCCCAGTACTGTTACTACATTTCCATCAGCAGTACACTCTGGTCAGCACAATGCAAATGCTCACAGGACTCCAGTATGTAAGCCTAAAGATGACCAGAACTTTTTTCCTGCTCTTACAACTCTGCCACCCTCCATGCTTCTGCCTGCTGATGAGATCCACACCTCCTCCATGCTGCCGCCTGCTGATGAGATCCAGACCTCCTCCATGCTGCTGCCTGCTGATGAGATCCAGACCTCCATGCTGCCGCCTGCTGATGAGATCCAGTCCTCCTCCATGCTGCCACCTGCTGATGAGATCGAGTCCTCCTCCATGCTGCCGCCTGCTGATGAGATCCAGTCCTCCTCCATGCTGCCGCCTGCTGATGAGATCCAGTCCTCCTCCATGCTGCCGCCTGCTGATGAGATCCAGTCCTCCTCCATGCTGCCGCCTGCTGATGAGATCCAGTCCACCTCCATGCTGCCGCCTGCTGATGAGATCCAGTCCTCCTCCATGCTGCCGCCTGCTGATGAGATCCAGTCCTCCTCCATGCTGCCGCCTGCTGATGAGATCCAGTCCTCCTCCATGCTGCCGCCTGCTGATGAGATCCAGTCTTCCTCCATGCTGCCGCCTGCTGATGAGATCCAGTCTTCCTCCATGCTGCCGCCTGCTGATGAGATCCAGTCTTCCTCCATGCTGCTGCCTGCTGATGAGATCCGGTCCTCCTCCATGCTGCCTCCTGCTGATGAGATCCAGTCCTCCTCCATGCTGCCGCCTGCTGATGAGATCCAGTCCTCCTCCATGCTGCCGCCTGCTGAGGATATCCAGCCATCCTCCATGCTGCTGACTGCTGATGGTGTCCACACCTCCATGCTGCTGCCTGCTGGTGAGATCTAGTGCTCCTCCATGCTACCACCTGCTGATAAGATCCAGTGCTCCTCCATGCTGCAGCCTGCCGATAGGGACCTGCCGTTTGTTGCCAAACCTGCCACGGGTGACTTGCTGGCCGCTGTCCCGCCGGATTCTGCTTATACCGGGGCCGCTGTCCCGCCGGACTCTGCTTATACCGGGGCCGCTGTCTCGCCGGACTCTGCTTATACCGGGGCCGCTGTCCTGCCGGACTCTGCTTATACCGGGGCCGCTGTCCCGCCGGACTCTGCTGATACCGGGGCCGCTGCCCCGCCGGACTCTGCTGATACCGGGGCCGCTGCCCCGCCGGACTCTGCTGATACCGGGGCCGCTGCCCCGCCGGACTCTGCTGATACCGGGGCCGCTGCCCCGCCGGACTCTGCTGATACCGGGGCCGCTGCCCCGCCGGACTCTGCTGATACCGGGGCCGCTGCCCCGCCGGACTCTGCTGATACCGGGGCCGCTGCCCAGCCGGACTCTGCTGATACCGGGGCCGCTGCCCAGCCGGACTCTGCTGATACCGGGGCCGCTGCCCAGCCGGACTCTGCTGATACCGGGGCCGCTGCCCAGCCGGACTCTGCTGATACCGGGGCCGCTGCCCAGCCGGACTCTGCTGATACCGAGGCCGCTGCCCAGCCGGACTCTGCTGATACCGGGGCCGCTGCCCAGCCGGACTCTGCTGATACCGGGGCCGCTGCCCAGCCGGACTCTGTCAATTCACCCCTTGCTGTTAAACTGGACTCTGTTGACCGGGTTAAGCTCCCACTTGCGAATGTGTCTGAGGCTCCTGAACTTCCAGCGTTATGTGGCCCAAATGGGTTGTCTGTGTGGGTTAAGATCCCTACTGTTGCTCGTTCTTTGTTTTCGCAGCCAGCTGATCCTGTTATGCTAAGGCCAGGATGTCCAGATATCCACTCTGAACATGAGAACTGCATCTGCTGTTACGGCCCCAGTAGTAGAGGTCCTATGGGAAAAGGCAGTGTTCCATATGAACTTTGTCCTGACCCAGGGGTCATCTCTGCAATCCCTGGTGCATCTAGGGACCCGAGTGGGGTAACCTATGCCCTGGGTAGACCTGAGTGGCAGGTAAAATACAGAGCAGTCTCTAACAGTGTGAGAAGAGGTCCAGTTGTGATGGGACACCCTTGTGTCAGGGTACCTGCATGGACCAGGAACTTGGGCATTAAGCATTCGGGTAGCTTTCAGTGTCTCAACATTGGGACAAAGGGCTGCTTATAAGAATGGTAAGCCTTCGGTGTTGCGACTTCTTAAGGATCTGACCAGCAGGAAACCCAGCCAGTTGTGGGACCCCTGCGGCGGGGTTCTCAGCCAGCCTTCAGACCTTGGCAGTGGAGTACCCAGTCGGCTTGCAGACCCCAGGGGTAAAGCCTTATGGAGCGTCCAGAGGCCGCTCCTTAAGGGGGGGAATCTGTTAGGATTGAGTTCACCTGCTGGTGGCACTGTGTTGCCCTGGGCTGTATGCTGCAGTTTCAATGTCTACCAGCAGGTGTCTCCCAGAAGCCAGCAGGCTTCTATGATCACTTACAACTGTGTTCAGCTGCCAGGTGGCTATTTAAGGCTGATCCTCCCTTTCCCAGGTGCGTGACTATTTTGATTGCCTCCTTGCTGCCTGAACCAAGTGTCTGTGATTCTGATCCATACCCTGATCTATCCTGTACCCCTTGCCTTGCTCCTGCTCTCTGCCTAGTATCCAGTCTTGCTTGCCCTCTTCCTTGCTTCCCTGTTACCCTTGTCTCTTATATTGTATATATTTGTAGATAGTTGGTTCTTTAGTTATTGTGTCTTTGGGGTTGGGTTTTGTTTACTGGCATTTGCTTGGTTCACTGTTGCTGTGTATGTTTGTTTTGTGGTTCACTATAATAAATGTTACTTTAAGGCTATCTATATTGTTTTGGTGTGTAGCTACATGTGTCTGGTCTCCCCTGCTGCTGCTGAACCCTGACACTTACTATTGGGGCAGCCATTTTATGGATATCCTGTTTAGTAGGAATTGAGGCGCAGAAGTCTCTCCACTCAGTTGTCTGCGGTGGCTGAGGCTGATGCAGTTGGATCTGTGGCCTGTATGTTAGTTCCACTGCACGTTCAGGGGGGGGGTTAGATAGCGGGGGGCTCCTTAGTATCACCTCGTCCGCCAGCTCCTGAGCCAGGATTGCTTTAGCTGCCAATTTTTTTTGGGACGCCGGACCCGCCGCTGCCGGACGCATTTGAGCCATCTTGGAGCCCGCTCTGCCTTGCGGGGCTGCGGGACGCCGGAGGAAGTAGGACGATATGTCCGAGCGTCTGCTCGGCGGTTGCGGCGGTTCCCAGGTTTCGGCAATGGACATGTATGCCGGCGGGATGCAGGTCTGGGGTGGCGTGTGCGGATGCTGGCTGTGAAGGCTGGATCACACCACTAGCTCAGGGAGCTCCTCTGCCTCGTGTCCTCACAGCTCCATAGCTTAGCCACTCCCCCTCTGGATCTACCTCGGTAGCAACATTTGTGTTATTTCTGATTCTGTTTGCATATTCTTGCTTTTCATCAAAAGTGAGAAAAAGCAGTAAATTGATTATTTACTGCAATACTTGTGGTCTTAATTATTCACAATGACAGAACTAATGGTGTCAGACGGGTTGGAGCAGACTCAGGATGCAAGAAGTGAAGAGAATACCCATGTAACAAGCCACTCCCTCGGGGGCAGAGCTACACCTGAAAACACCCTGCCCTATTAGAAGGCTAAGTTTACAGACACAGCATACCAAGCTGATCTGAACAGCTCAGAACTTTGTTTTGCCGCTGTGATGACTAGTCACAGTGACCAAATATGTAAAAATGCTACTATTTACATTGTTGATCCCTTCCCTCCTCTTACAACAAAGGATGGAGAGGAATTATATTATTTCATGAATGAAATATGAATGAAGGGATATAGCAGCTAATTCAATGTGAGGGGCTTTCATTGACTGTTTTTTTTTTTTTTTTAATGCCCTTTTACCCTCTCTCCTCCTGTACGTGTGATCCGTATATTAACCCCTTTACAGCTCTTATCCTGCATATTAACCCCTTCATCTTCATCCACCCACTATATGACCTGTGCATTATATAAAAGGTGCAGCGCAATCAAAGTGCCATAAAATCTATATAATAGATACATACGTGAAAATAAAGTGCTATTGTGCCAGTACAAACGTGCAAAAAACAAGTGGCTAGAAACACTGATTCCTAAATAAAAAGCCCCATACACATAGATAACAAAATAATATATATATATATATATATATATATATATATATTTGACTATATTCCAAGGATATATAGTGAGAGATAGAAATAAAGGAAGGTGTATGGCGCTGCCAATGTGCAGACCGGATGTGCGTTCCAACCAGGCGGATGTGACGTGATGACTCTACGTGTTTCATCATTCTTTTGATTGAAGATTTATTAGACGGTACTACCCTATGTGAGCCCTTTATTCCCCATACATACCCGTGGATAAGCATAGCCTTAAGGCTAGTGTGACGAGGACTTGGGCAGGCTACAGGACAGCACTCATGTCCATTGGACCATCCAGGGAGACCAGAGGGGGACCCAGAGAATAATATACCCAAGGCTCGGTACCCCTGTAGGGGTGATTAATTCTGGTGAGTGCGGTCCTGGGGGTGCGGGGAACACGGAGTGATCACCTGTGTTTGGGCACCCTTAAAGAGATACATAGAAGCACCTGCACTGAAGTCACCTTTTCTGAAAATTTGTTGCACTGATTACTTATGGACCATTCATAACTGTGGGATTATTGATTTTTAGGAACCAAGTGAACTATTTATGGACTATTTATTTATTTGAGATCCTGATTATTGCTGCTACGTTCTCCTATGGTTGTCTGCTGTTTGCTATTTTTTACATTTTTATTTTATTTTTTTTTACATTTTTATACCTCTTGGAAGGTTTTATATACAGTTCCCTGTTGGTTTGTAATGTGCCATTGGATTATATTGTAATATTTATATTATTTATTAGGGGTTGATATAGCTGTTCACCATTACCTAATTTTTTCACAATTTTATCACGTAATTTCATCATTTTTCATTACACGCCACTCCTGATTTTTTATTTCCTGTCACCCATTTGTGACAGGTCATAGTATCACCATATACCCGTTATTAATTCAACCAGCCCAAGGCTTGTACATTTTGTTTTTCTTTATGGTGTTGGATCCTGTTTAACACTTCACCGTATACTTATTTTTTTTTACAGTCACCTGCAATTTATATCACTTTATATATTTATATTATTCTAGTCACCAATTTTATTCATTTATTAATTACTAGAAGACACACAGCATATATTTATTGCACTTTGGCACTTTTAGAGGTGTTTATTTACTACTAAGAGCTCATTGGCAGCGCCATACACCTTCCTTTATTTCTAAGGAATGAAATGTAATGGTAACATATATATATATATATATACACACACAGAGTATGCATCATACACTGAGATAGGCATTTCACTTCAACCACTAATTTCAGGATTACATCCATTACAATTTCCCCCCTTGAAATGTCTATTTAAGTCTGTCCCTATTGATCCTGGCTCATCTGTCCTCATGTGCTTGGGAAATCTTTAGATGCCGCACCTTAGACGGGTGATTACTAATTAATCACCCCCCTTGCCACGGTCTTTGCACATGGGAAGTCAGATGCTCTCCCTACGGCCCTATGGATCATAGTGTGGGGTGGGAAGTGTCTGCAGTGGGGTACATGGTTCTTCATAGTCTTCATCACATCCCATATCCTGATTCACGAATGTGGGGGTGGTTTGGTCTAATGCCTTTTTCATAAACTTCCTCAAACAAGGGAGTACACAACAGACCACTAAAGCAAGGAGAATTAGGATGATCAACACAGTCATTCCTATCTGTGCCAGGACTTTCTGCCACCCACTCATCCAGTTAAAGTATTGATCCCATGGGTCTGTGATCGGTTCTCTAATTTCTTAAGCGCTAATGTGACCTTACCATTTGGACCGGTGTTGTCTGGGATAAAGGTACAACAGGTACTGGTCTATCATGGTACAGACTCCCCCTTTCTCTGCTAACATCATATCCAGAGTCATCCGGTTTTGAAAGGTCATCTGGGAAGTGACTTCTAGTTATTCAGCTATCCCTTGGAATGCATCTTTGGTGTAGTTAACAAACCTCTGTTGGTTATAATATATATATAGTTTATCCAGTCCACATTGTTATTAACCGTTATTATGGGGATTAGAGATTAAAAACTGGCCTTAACCTGGTCTCGGGCCTTGTATTCATCGGGACCCCCCTTGGAACTCCAATAGTATCTATGTACACATGAGGATCAAAGCTTTCAGGGAGAACTTCCCGTTTCATCCTCTTACCCGGAGACGGGTTGGTGTGTGTGTGTCAAATACTTTGTCAGAATATGCAAAGGCATGATGGCCTTCGCCAGGGCACACTCTCCTCTCCATTCCCCCTCTAACCTGGTTCTTATGTGCATGTCTCCACACACCCAGTACATATCTCCTAGGGATTGGCTTTGGTTTTGTACCCTATTAGCTGGAATGCGACTAAGAGGCACAGTAACCTTTTGGAAAATTACCTAAGTTCCTACCTTTCCCTGCATAATTTACATGACAGGTGTAATTCCCAGGGTATATTGTAATAGTTTCTTTAGATCTTGGGGCCCTGGCATTGATAGGATATTCCACCTTCCATTTCTCACAAGCTGAGTAATTAGTGGATGTGTTGGTGAAGAGGCTTAGAAAACACTCTTCTGCTTTTTCAGGTATGTTCAGTGGGACTGTACCTGAATGCGGTCTGGCACTGCCACAGACATAACAGTTGGTCCTATTGTGCTCATTAGCACTATATCTCATCCACTCTAGCCAGAAGTTGATCTCTGAAAAACCTGTCTCGGCTGCCATTGTATCTTCAAAGGTAGGATCTGCTATTGCAATCATGTCTCCCAAAGTCTGTACATGAGGTTTTAAAGGATTCGATGGGAGCCGTCCATTGACTGGCTGCCATTCATTGTTGTCATACATATCTTCTAATCGGAAAGACCCTCTATGACCCTTGTAACCTCCTCCAAACCACCATCCCTACACATACTCACCCCGATCAGAGGGACTCGGGTTCCATATGTTTAGAACAAGTGTCATACTAGGCCTTGGCTTGTGGAGGGTGAGACGGGTCAACAAGGGCTCTCCTAGGCTATCCTTACTACCATAGCCTGGTTGAGATTGATATCCCCAGGGAGTCCCTGTGTTCCAAGCTGCTGCTCCCCAATAGTCACAGTTTTTTCCCCATGACCCCTTGGTGACACAGATATACCCTTCTCCATGTCTTTTCTCATGCCATTCCCATCTGCTACTACGTTTGGGACATGTGAGTACCTTACATGCATGGAAGTCAAATGTGGCTACATGGGTATCAGAGGAGTTATACCAGAAAGTGACCTCTCCATTTTTCTCAGTAATGGCTGCATGTTGTGCTCTGGTTGTACCCAACAGAAAAAGGATATACAAGATCATGATCTGTCCTCGTCTACGTCCTCAGGTACGGGGACTCTCTTGCAGTGGGAGGCGTGTATCCAGGTGTTCTTCCCAGCCACTTTCACTGATGTGGCAGTTATCAGGAGAACTTGGAAGAGACCATCATATCTGGGTTCAAGAGGGGTTTTTCGTACGAATCTCTTTATCAACACCCAGTCACCGGGAACCAGCTTGTGTGTTCCTGTATCTAGTTCAGGATCTGGAATGGAAGAAAATACTTTCACATGGATACGGGTTAATTCACGAGATAAGGCAGTTACATAATCAGTCAATACATTGGATTGAAGTTGTAACTGTTGTGGAAAGTAACACCCTAGTCTAGGGGTCGAGCCAAACAGTATCTCATAGGGTGATAGCCCATGGTTTCCTGAGGGAGTGTACCGGACACTAAACAAAGCAATAGGTAGACTGTCTGGCCAGCTCATCCCTATTTCCTGGGACATTTTTACCATCCTAGAGTTTATTGTACCATTTAATCTCTCTACCTTCCCACTGCTTTGAGGGTGGTATGGGGTGTGGAAGGCTAGAGTAACCCCTAAAGCTGTTCATATCTCTTTGGTTACTGAGGCTGTGAAAGCCGGCCCTTGATTACTCTCTATAACCTCTGGGACACCATATCTGCACACTACTTCTGCTAGAAGCTTTTTAGCTGTGGTCTTCGCCGTCATATTGGTGACATGGAAAGCTTCCAGCCAGGAAGAGTACATATCTATGATTACTAAAGGGTACTCATATTGGCCACTCTTTGGCATCTGAATGTGGTCAATCGGTATTCTCTGGAATGGATACTGAGCCTTTGCTAGATGTTTTATGGGTACTCTCTCCATCCTTCCAGGGTTGCATTTAGCACAGATGATACATGATTTGCAAAAGCTGCTGATGAGTGGGGTGATTCCTGGGGCCACATAGTATTTGCTGATCAGGGCATTCATCAAAGTTTTTGACAGATGAGAGGCACCATGAGCCCACCGCACCACTGCTGGGAACATGGATCGTGGTAAACATGGCCTCTTGTTCACTTCCATCAGTCCAGCCTTTGATGTGGCTCCCTTCTTAATCCACGTCTCCTTTTCCTCTTTGCTTGCTGCTTCCTGTTATTTAAGGAGTGTCCAATCCACAGATGGGTTTCAAAGGATCATGGAGGTCTGTGCAGTTACAGTATCCTGCATGTCTTGTGCCAATGTTGCTCCATCTGGAGTAGGCATGTCCACTCTGTTGACAACTTCTTGCACTTCATAGGCGGCCTGTTTTGCGGCAGTGTCTGCCAGATGATTACCTCATGCTTCAGAAGAATTCAGCCTGCAATGTGCTTTCACCTTAAGTATAGCTACTTGGGCGGGGAGAATCAGAGCATCCATCAAGTCCTTGATTGCGGTACTGTGCTTCACGGGTGTACCCGCCGCCATTCGGAGCCCTCTAGTTTTCCAGAGGACCCTATAATCGCAGGCAACACCGAGGGCATATCTTGAATCCGTGTAGATGTTTGGTTCTTTTTCCTTCTGCCAATTTGCATGCCCTAATCAGAGCCTGGAGCTCTGCTTCCTTTGCAGACTTTGAGGAGGGTAGAGCCGAGGCATGGAGAATTGTATCCTTGGTGGTATCAGCATATCCAGTATGAAATCTCCCTGCTTGATCCGCATACCTTGATCCATCAACATAGATAGATAGGTCAGGGTTCTCCAGGGCCATCTCACTTACAGTCGGTAGATGTGCAGTTTCCATTTTCATCACTTCAAAGTAGTCATGGGGAATGTCACAAGGATCGTGTCCCCCCCTCGAGAAGTGGTAGCAGAGTGGACGGGTTGAGTATGTCACACCTGCAAAAGGGTAACATTGTCTGGGATGAGTAGAGCACATTGGAGTCTGAGATGTCTTGCTGTTGACAAGTGTTTTGGCTGCACTTGATTCAGTATGGCTGCAATATCATGAGGGGCTAGGAGGACGAAATCATGACCCAACACGAGGTCAGCAGTTTTGTCCAGGAGGGCTTGGGCTGCAAACACGGCTCTGAGACAGGAGGGTCCCCCCTAGCCACCGGGTCCAGTTGGCAGGAATAATAACCAATGGGTCCGAGTCTGTTGCCACGGGACTGAGCCAGTACTCCTGTGGCATGTCCCTCTCTTTCTGAGACAAATAGTTTGAAAGGCTTCTCAGTCTGGGAGGCAGAGGGCCACAGACAGGATTCCCTTCAGAAGTTCAAAGTTGGTGAGGGCTTCTGGAGATAGTAGGAAAGGATCGGTCTTCAGGGCATCATACAGGGGTCGCATCAGTAGGGATGCTTCTGGAATCCAGGAACGGCAGTAGGAGATCAGTCCCAGGAAAGCATGGAGGGATCTCTGACCCCTTGGCACTGGAATGGCCAATGGCTTGGGTGAGATGTCTTGTGCCTTCTGAGATGCAGTGACCAAGAAAGACCACTGTACCTTTGCACCACTGGATTTTGTGTTTTGAGGCTTTACAGCCTTGTTCGGCCAGGTAGCAAAGGAGGCTCTCAGAGCGAGTCAATGCCTCTTCTAGGGAGTCTGCACAAAGCAAGAGGTCCTCTACATACTGAAGGAGCACAACCTCCGGGTGGAGTTTGATCCATGTGTCCAAAATGAATGTCCATGTGTCCAACACGACATGTGCTGAGGTATCTTCAGTAGTTAGTGAAGTCACTTAAACACCATCGGGTTGAAAGGAAATGGAAGCTTGGAGTCTAGACAAGACATCAACCCCTAATAAATTTAGAGGACATGCGGAGGAGACAACAAATCTTGCTAGTAGGTCAGGGAAGTTTCCAACTTGTAGGGGGCGGGTCAAAAGGCTTTTTCTGGGCGTTCTGTCCACTCCCACACAGGTTATATCAATATCCGATAGGAAAGAGGTATCGGGTAGTTTTTCAGCTCCGATTAGGCTTCTGGCAGCACCTGTGTCACAAAGGAAAGTGGTGGGATGGTCCTCAATGGGGATGGTTATTTTTGCAAGGGGTCCTCCGGGGTCTTTGGATGATGTGGTCATAATTGGCGTGTGCGACACAGGTTTGCTGAAATCCTAGCGGGGGTGGTCAGTTTGGTCAGGTGGGGGAGGCCAGGTGTTGGGAAGAGGGCCAGATGGGTTCCCCTGGTTGTTTCGTCCTTGATGTTGGGCACCTCCTTGTGGGTAGCCCCCATGGCCAGGCTGTCTGCTGGGAAACCTCTGAAGGTTTTGACATTCCCTTTTGTAGTGCCAGGGCCTACCGCAATTAAAGCAGACTCGTGGATTTCATGGCGGATATGGTGTGTCAGAGGCTACCATGAGAGGGGTCATCTTTTTACTTCCCTGGGAAGATTCTATGCCCTTTGCTAGCATCCATTAAACTCTCATGAAATCCATTCTCGTTTAGTGTTTTACATATTGTAGATTCACTAACAGGGATGTTAGCATTTGCCAGTGACTTTTGTAAGTCTTTAGCTGACACTCTAGGAATCTTCTTCACCTCATTGAGCAGTCTGCGCTGTGCTCTTGCAGTCATCTTTACAGGACGGCCACCCCTAGGGAGAGTAGCAGCAGTGCTGAACTTTCTCCATTCATAGACAATATGTCTTACCATGGACTGATGAACAGCAAGGCTTTTGGAGATACTTTTATAACCCTTTCCAGCTTAATGCAAGTCAACAATTCTTAATCGTAGGTCTTTTGAGAGCTCTTGTGAAAAGCAAACCCAGAATTGGTGTGCGTTTTTTATAGGGCAGGTGTAACCAAAACCTCCAATCTCATCTCATTGATTGGACTCCAGTTGGCTGATATCTCACTCCAATTAGCTCTTGGAGATGTCATTAGTCTAGGGGTTCACATACTTTTTCCACCTGCACTGTGAATGTTTACATGGTGTGTTCAATAATAACATGGCAACATTTCATTCTGTGTGTTATTAGTTTAAGCAGACTGATTGTCTATTGTTGTGACTTAGATGATGATGATCACATTTTATGACTAATTTGTGCAGAAAACCATATCATTCCAAAGGGTTCACATACTTTTTCTTGCAGCTGTATGTAGTGCAATCAACCATTAAAAGTCCATGAGTGCTCAATTCAGGTGAACATAAACAGAACACTCATAAAAGTGCTAATAGTGCTGTAAACATTCAAAAAACTGTCTATTAATAATCAGCTCCAAAAGGGACAGCATGCTTCAAATATGGTTCTCCGTGGTAAGTGACACCTCCAACCAAACATCCCCCCCAGTGGGTGGGTTCTCACCTTATCTCCAGTGACCTTGCATTTAAGCTCGGTCCAACACGCTTTGTGCCTCTCCCAGGCTAAAGGTGAATATTCAATTCCCCCAGATGGGTATCCTGCTATGGGTTACCTTCTCCTTGTGCAATCAGTAGGTATAACATATAGAAAAAAGGGAATCTCCAATAGCGCTGATATCTTTTAAAACTCCAATTTATTAAGCGTAACAAAAACTATTCACACATTAGTGGTGCTAAAAGTGCACCAAACTCAGTAATGTATTTTGGTATCTGGGAAATCCAGTGGCAGTGAAATATCAGCCCTCTCCACTTGCATCCACCTTCCTGAGTCTTTGGAGTGTCTGCAGCGTCTGTCTGAGCCCATCCCCTATGCGTGACTACACAGGGACCTCGTGTCTTCTTCAGGGGTATATGATTGGACGGCAGGACTGAGTTAGCATTTCTATAGAAAGACGATCGCCATTTTATTATAGAACCATGGATGTTGCCATTTTGGGTGTGATATTTACTACTCCTAATCGTTCCCATATGCTTATATCGGATGGTAACAGCTGATAGTCATGATGAGCAATAACACCAGGATTTAAAAGCAGGCTATAACCGCTCAAAAAACATGAACAAAAAATCCTGAATTTACATTTTTAAATCAATACATAAATACTTAAAACATCCCCTCCTTTATATAAATAGTACGCTTATTCAATGTGTGTGGAAAATCACCTAAAGATGTGTTAAATGAAATTGAAACAAATGTAATTATGACCACATGCAGATTAGCCAAGGCTCCAAGCCCAAAAGAACAGAATCCAGAGCATCTGGTAGTGGAAAAAAAACAAATATTCATACAAATAGTGGACTAAATTCAAATCATAAATTCAGTTTGTGAGAAAAACTCCTCTGATGGAGGTGTAGGTGAAAATATCAACCAAATCCAGTGATATGAAAAAGTTCAAAAATTCAAACGTGGTGGACGTGAATGAGATATCCCTCCACCACGTGAAATTCCTCCTTACCCGGCAGAAAAAGGCAAGTGCTGTGAGTATAATCCAACTGTTACAACGTATATTATCCTGATCTTGGTCACCTCCAAACGTGCATAAACCACCAGTGCAACACAGACAAACTTGGCCTCTTACCAAATGTCAACGGCAAACAGGCTCAACAATCCCTGATATGAAGCTGAAGCAGTGCTCCTTCCTCCCTCAATAGGGACAGGTGGCTCTCGGCTCCCACGGTATGACTCCAATGTGCATAAAAAATATGTAGGAGGCTGATAGTGTATTACCTTCAGTGATGTTTATTAATAAAAGATTGCACTTACATAGATACGATAAATACGGGTGATACAGATGACTCGAGCAGAGAAATTTCAAATGGAACTCGCGTCCGGCTGTAGCACGGACCGCGAGTGACGTAATGATGGCACGCCTCCCCTGCTGACACGTTTCCTCCAATAGGGCTTCAACTGAGAATGGGAGTTCAATTCTCAGTTGAAGCCCTATTGGAGGAAACGCATTCCACAACGCGTTTTAACAAAGAGATAAAACCTTATCTATAGAGGTAAAGATAAATTCGAATTCTGTGTTTTAAACCTGGGATCTTGCCAACATCCCTAATGTATATGGAACAACAATAACCCCTGAGGATTGGGACTTTCAACGGCAAGAATCAGGACTTGAGTATGAAAATATATAAATTTTATTCCACATATAATAAAGATAAATAATACATAATCACATATAAAGTATATGATAAAAACAAGGTCATAGATACGTCTTGGAACCAGGAGGGTCTGAGGTGTCTGGATCGGACTAGACGCGTTTCGGTCCAAATGCCTTTCTCAATGGTCCACAAAACACCAGAGCTCAGACTAGGAGCATAAAAGGTAACAATGAGTATAATACAAAGAATGAGTATAAGGTTAAATTTAACATGTATTAAACAATGTTAAAAGCAATGTAACACAAAATTCATTATACATAGTGTTTGTCGTATTTAGATGTAAAAAAGAGGGGGGGCAAAAAATGCCTCTATGATTACGTACCAGATATGTAAGACCTCTGTGAAATCCAGGACGTGAGACCAAAGGGATGGGCCTTGGTGGATGAGAAAAAGGCCTTCAATTGACTATGGCCGCAAAGAGTATATGCTAATCAAGTTGGGTCTATACAAGATAGACTAAAGCAAAATGTTAATATTTGTATGGGTTTCCAGGGGAGATTTCAATATTTGTAAGCCAAATACACAGTGGTATGGCAAATGACAGTGAGAAAGGAGCTCCACGGACAGAAAATCCCACGAGGATCTCCAGAGTGAGGTCAGAAACGCACAGGTCATCTAGAAAGTTATGAAAAGATATAGAAGGAAAATTCAATGAAGTCTGTCTATCATGGAAAATAAAAGGGAAAGTAGGACAGAATATTATGGGTACAGAATACCTGTAAAGTAGTAGTAGACTAGGTATGTCCCCCGATGGATTTATGATGCTGGGACGTGTCCAGCCATGCATCCCTGTTGACATGGAATATGTCAAGTCTGAAATCATGAGGGATATCAAAGGGTAAATAGATAGGGAGTAAATGTAAAGATAGAAAACGGTCTCGTTTCTCAACGTGAGTACTGCAATTGGTAGGAAAAGAGGAAAAGACTAAGTAGGGAAAAAGCTGAGTAGTGAGGAGGAATATGGAAGCAGTGTGTAGTCTGGGATAGAAGCCCCCCAGTTAAAATTAGTATTTGATTTAGTAGCTGCTACTGGCACATTCCCATCGGAAATGTTGAAGGGATTAATTGTAACAATCCCTAAGCAAAAAAAGGACACCAAAGATCCCTCATCCTATAGGCCAATCGCCTTATTAAATACGGATAATCGGATTTTTGTAAGATCTTACCGTGAAATCCTTTTCTCTTAGCTCATTGACAGACGTAGTCTTCTTGATTCACAAGAACTGGGTTATGTGGTCTCCGCAGGAGTGGGACTAGGCAGAAAAGAAAAAACGTTCTGGCTCCACCCTAGGGGCAGTCCCAGAGGGTATATCCTCCCTCTCTCTGCTACAAGGCATCAGTTCTGTCACAAAGCAGCAACAGAGAATTTAACCCAACCCAACTCAATGATAGAGGGGCGGGTACTACGTCTGTCAATGAGCTAAGAGAAAAGGATTTTACGGTAAGATCTTACAAAAATCCAATTTTCTCTGTCGCTCATTGACAGACGTAGTCTTCTTGATTCACAAGAACTGGGACATCCAGAAGCAGTGCCACAAATGAGGGGTGGGATTGACAGAAATCAAAATCCAATCTAGAAGGCCCAACCGGTGCCAAACTAGAAGTTTTAAAGGCTCATTATAAACAAAGAATGAGACTCAAATAAAAATTCCAACGGAAAAAACCCTCGAGGTAGACCACTGGTCTCCTCAAATGGCAGCCTGCAAAACCTTGCGGCCAAACGAGGCATCAGACGATGCCATTACATCAACTTTATAATGTTTTGTAAAGGTATGCACCGACGACCAGGTAGCCGCCTTGCACACCTGGACCACTGACGCCTGATGGCGAAAGGCCCATGACGCACTAAGTGCCCGAGTGGAGTGCGCCTTAACAGGGAACGGGGGCTCCCGACCCTTAATAGAATAAGCCTGTACCACCGTCTGTCTGATCCATTTGGAAATAGTCGCGGCAGATGCAGGCAACCCCTTTTTGGGTCCATCCAGGACCACAAAAAGTGAGTCTTGCGAAACGAGTCTGTCGTTTTCAAGTATACCCTGATCGCCCGGACCACATCCAAGGAGTGCAAAGCAAACTCCCGAGGATGACTGGGCTTAGGACACAGGGAAGGTAATACAATTTCTTCATTCAGATGAAATTCTGAAACCACTTTTGGTAGGAAGGATGGATTCGGACGAAGAACCACCTTATCTCTATGAACCACCAGATATGGGGAACGACAAGATAATGCGGCCAGTTCTGACACCCTGCGTGCAGAAGTGATAGCCACCAAGAAGGCCACCTTCTGGGACAACGTAGGTAGAGGAATCTCCCTAATATCTTCAAAGGGAGGTTTCTGAAGAACCGACAATACTAAATTAAGATCCCAGGGTGGTAACGGCGCGCGCACTGGCGGAGCCAGATGTCGCACCCCCTGGATGAAATTCCGCACCAAGGAATGAGTAGCCAAAGGCTTCTGAAAGAAGATAGCTAAGGCTGAGACCTGACCCTTGATAGTACTCAAGGCCAGTTTCTGCTCAACCCCTTGTTGCAGAAAAGCTAATATTCGACTAACCGAATAAGACCGTGGACAGAACCCCAGAGGTTCACACCATGCAATGTAGGACTTCCATGTGCGATGATAAATCTTTCTGGAAGTCGCTTTCCTTGCTTTAACTAGAGTAGGAATAACTGAAGCTGACAATCCCTTGTCCTTCAGCACCTGGGTCTCAATAGCCAGGCCGTTAAAGCCAGCGATCGTAAAGCAGGATGGAAGATCGGTCCCTGAGACAGTAGGTCCTCCCTGAGAGGAAGTCTCCACGGGACGTCCGCCACCAGTCTGACCAAGTCGGCGTACCACGCTCGGCGAGGCCAGTCCGGAGCTACCAGGATTACTGGAATTCCTTCCTCCTCTATCCTGCGAAGAAGTCTTGGCAGTAACCCGAGAGGAGGGAAGGCATACATTAGCTGGTATTGCCCCCACGGGGCGATCAGTGCGTCTGCGGTCTCTGCTAGAGGATCGCGGGAGCGAGCCACGAATCTCTGTACTTTCCTGTTGAATCGTGATGCCAACAGATCCACATCCGGGGTGCCCCAACGTAGGCACAACTGGTGGAAGACTTCTGGATGGAGGGACCATTCCCCCTGATCCAGAGTCTGACGGCTGAGATAATCTGCCTGCCAATTTTCCACCCCCGGAATGAACACCGCAGAGATCGCTGGAACAAATTGTTCCGCCCAGCGAAGAATGCAAGCCACTTCCTTGGCCGCTCGGACACTCTTGGTGCCCCCCTGGTGATTGACATAAGCCACGGCCGTGGCGTTGTCCGACTGGATTCGAACCGGGCTGCCCTGGAGCTGCTCGGTCCAGTGAATCAGACAAAGTCTGATCGCTCTCAGTTCCAATACATTTATCGGCAACCTGGATTCTTCCGGGGACCAAAGTCCCTGGACAGATAACTGACCGAGAATTCCTCCCCATCCGGATAGGCTGGCATCCGTGGTCACTATCGTCCAATATATTGGCAGAAATGACTTTCCTTGGCTGAGCATCGGAGACCGACGCCACCAGACCAGAGACTCTCTGGTCTGTTTGCTCAATCGGATCCGATTGTCCAGGGATTCCGGATTCCGATTCCATCTGAGAAGAATCTCTTGCTGAAGAATTCGGGTATGGGACTGGGCAAATGGGACTGCTTTGAAGGAAGCCACCATCAACCCCAGAACCCTCATGCAAGTTCGAAGAGAAGACCAGCTGTTGGATAGTAACAACTGGACTGCTGATTGAATCCGGAAGGAAAACTCTTGTCCTGACTGTGTCTAGAATTAGACCCAGATATTCGAGCCTCTGGGTGGGAACCAGAAATGACTTTTGCTGGTTCACCAGCCACCCGAATTCCTGTAAAGAAATTATAGTAATTTCTATGTTTTGTAGCAGGGTCTGAGGAGACTCTGCATGAAGCAGGAGATCGTCTAGGTAACCTAGAATCGATATGCCTCTTTGGCGCAGTAGTGCCAACATTGGGGCCAACACCTTCGTGAAGACCCGAGGAGCCGTGGCGAGACCGAAAGGTAACGCCACAAACTGATAGTGGTTCTCTTCTACGGAAAAGCGTAGAAACCGCTGATGTCCTGCGAAAATGGGAATGTGAAGATAGGCGTCCTTGATGTCTATGGACGCTAGGACATCCCCTGGATGCAGGAAGGCTGCTACTGTGCGAATGGATTTCATCTTGAATTTTCTTATGTTGAGAAAGGAATTGAGTGCCCTTAAGTCCAGAATTGGACGCACTTTGCCCTCTTTCCTGGGTATTGTAAATAGGTTTGAATAAAACCCCTGAAAACGTTCTGTCCAAGGAACGTGGACTACCACTCCTTGTTGTAGTAAATCCGTGACTGCTCTCCGCAGATCTTCTAGACGATCCGGGGATAGTCGGATATTGGAAGGGAAGAATCGCGCCGGTGGGAGAGATCGAACCTCGATCTTGTACCCTGACCTTATGACTTCGCAAACCCACTTGTCCGGGATTCTGGAAAGCCATGGATCCGGGAACCGGCGAAGACGTCCCCCCACCCCAGTTATGGGTGGGGGCGCACCTTCAGGCTTTGGACGATTTATCTTCAGGTCTGGAGGGGGTGGGCTTTTGCTTGCCCGACCAACGTCCCCTGAAGCCTCCTGAAGGAGCTTTGGAGGACTTAATTTTTTCACCCGCGGGACGAAAAAACTTTTTGTGAGCAGAGAAAGAAGGCCCTCGTCTTTGACGAGGTCCTTTACCTTTAACATTTTGCGGTAAAAAGGTGCTCTTTCCTCCCGTGAGATCCTTAATGATCTCATCTAAGTTGGCTCCAAATAGACGCTCTCCTAAAAAGGGGATATTAGCCAATGCTTTTTTGGAACCTTGGTCGGCTAACCAACCTTTTAGCCACAGTGTACGCCTGAGAACCACTGCTGAAACTGATGCTCGCGCCAATAATGGAGTGGCGTCTAACGCCGCATCACACACAAACTGTAACCCCTGTATCATTTGTGTCAACAAATCTGATACCGCCTGAGGGACTTCTTCTAAGTCCCGGCGCAACCACTTGGTCCATTCAGTTACAGTCTGCGAAACCAGTCCAATAGCAATTATTGGTCTGAAAGCTGATCCAATCAAGGAAAACATGGTGCGAGACATAGCTTCTATCTTGCGATCCACTGGATCTTTAAAAGACGGGGCGTCTTCTAAAGGAATAACCGTGGCTTTATTCAATCTAGCAATTGGTGAATCCACCACAGGTGGTTCTGTCCATTTCTTAATGAGGGTTTCCTCAAACGGATAACGCCTGTTAATGCGTTTAGAAATAGCAGAAGTGCGTTTTGGCAGACTCCATTCTTCTTTGATTGGATTGCCAAAACATTTGGGCAATGGAAAAACCTTCGCTACTTTGATGCGTTTTTTAGTCCCAAAGGGGATTTCAGTTTCAGCTATTTCCGACGGAATACCCTGTAATCTTAAGGTTTCTTGAACAGATACAATGAGTGCGTTTACCAACGCTTCCTCTCGGGCTATGGCTGATGCCGAAACATCCTCCTCACTGTCTGAAGAGACAGTACCCGAGACACCAATCCCAGATGAAGTACCTGCAACTGCAGAAATAGGCTCAGATTCTGAATCCGAAGTTTCAGATAATAAGGGGTTAGGCGGGGGTCGCTTTCTTGCGCCCTGTCCCTGACAAGCCACTTCCACCCGGGACACAAAAGTTTCCATAATAGCTGACAATGATTCAACCGTCAGTGGGGTGCTGGAGGATCCTGCAGACACCTCGAGGGGATCCGGTGGAGATACATGAGTGGCAGGGTCCATGTTAATTCAGGACACCTCTGCCAGAAAAAACAAAAACTTTTTTTTTTTAAAATAAAAAATCTCTTTTTTTTTTTTTATGTGTATCCCCCTAGCGCAATAGCGCCCCTCAGAGTACCTGCTTCTCGATCCCCAGAGAGAGAAAGAGGGACCCTCAAGGCTCACCACCCGATGCAGAGAAGTTTCCAACCAACTGCAGTCAGCGTCTGTCTTTTACAGACTGGAAAGAGCTGTGTTAGTTTTCCCGGGTAGAAGGACGTGGCTCCGCCCCCTCTGTACGCCTTCCGGCGTTCCCAGCTCTCCACGAGGTAGCTGGGCTCATCAAACATGGCCGCCCCCATACAGGAGACAATAGACTCCAAAAACATGGCGGCCGGCGTGACCTGAGGACATTCATGCACCCGGTCTACGGCAAAATGGCGGCGGACTGCCGAAATCGTTTTTCCCAGCACATCCACCTGCATCTCTGCTAAATGGCGGTTTATTGATCTGCAGGAGGTACACTACAATTAAGGTAGGATTATACCTCCTATGTCTGCTGTAATACTACAGTCTGCTGGGTAGAGTGTTAGCTCTCAAACCAAGTCCACTTCCCACCAAACACATGCTGTATTTACAAGGGGGACTTTTAGTGTCAGACAGATACTGACCATGTATGGAGGGGCCCATAATTCATACTGCCTCATAACGAGGAAAAAAGGGAACGTTTACTCACCATACCGAACCGACAGGCACCCTCTCTTCACAATACCCTCTCCACCGGGGTGGGGGGTTGTGGACCACTCCGGACGCCTCGACTCTCTGGTTCCTGGCGTACAAGCGAGACTTTTAACTCGCAAGGTCAGTCCCTCCAATGGGACTCCGTCGCGGCCGACCCAGCGCGGAGCTCTGGTCTGCACGCGCTCATAGGCAGAAACCGGGGTGACCACTGGATCTCAACATCCAGCCCGTCGCCCGGCCCCACATACTTACTTGAATGTGTCGCGGCCGACCAAGCGCAATGCAATGGTCTGCGCGCGCTCGTAGGCCGGCTGGGGTGACCACTGGTGTCGCCCAGTCCGGCGTATTTGCTTGAAGATCTCACAGGAAAAAACACTGGAGAAAAAACTACCTAAAAAATATTTTTTCTAAAGAAAAAAAAAAAAATCTTGCCAGGACCAGAGATCCCAGCAAGGAACTTCGGTCCTTACTCCTGACTAGACAGAAAAAAACTGATGCCTTGTAGCAGAGAGAGGGAGGATATACCCTCTGGGACTGCCCCTAGGGTGGAGCCAGAACATTTTTTCTTTTCTGCCTAGTCCTACTCCTGCGGAGACAACATAACCCAGTTCTTGTGAATCAAGAAGACTACGTCTGTCAATGAGCGACAGAGAAATAAAGATTTATGCTGGACTGCTGGCGAGCAGACTGCAGAAGTTTTTACCCCAATTGGTACATGCAGACCAGGTGGGATTCGTGCCGGGGCAGCATGGCCCCTGATGGTACGAGAAGACTCTTGAACCTGCTGGCGCGGATGGGATCCTGTCGGACGCCTTCTCTACTCCTGTCTTTGGATGCGGGGAAGGCGTTCGACAGGATCCACTGGGGTTACCTGGAGGCGGTCTTGCATAAGTTTTGGATTGAGGGGTGGTTAAAAAAAAATATAATGGCTCTCTATTCTAATTCAACAGCAAACGTATTTATATCGGGATTATCAAACCCATTCAAGATAACTAACGGGACGAGGCAGGGATGCCCCCTCTCACCAATTGTCTTTGCGCTGCTATGGAGCCTTTCGCTCAGAGTGTCAGGAACAATGCGAAGATAACAGGGTGGAAGGTTGCTGAAGCTGAACATAAGATTAGCTTGTTTGCTGATGATGTTATGCTAATTATTACAAACCCATTATCTTCTTTAATAGAAGTAGAGAAAATGATAGATGAATTTAGCGCAGCATCATTTTATAAGTTAAATACTACAAATTCACAAATAATGGGCATTAACGTTCCCATTTTACTACAGAAACAGATCACTGCGAACTTTTCATTTACATGGTCTCCATCTATACCATTTTTGGGGATTACTTTGACTTCAACTATTTCTCAACTGTATGACTATAATTATAGACCTTTCTTGGATAGTTTGTCACTACAAGTTAGAGAATTAAAAGTTCAAGATGTGACTATAGCAGGTAGAGTGGCCATGTTAAAAATGATTATTCTTCCGAAACTACTCTACCTGTTTCGTACATTGACAATTCCCATCTCAATATTGTATCTCTGTTAAAAAGTTTTTTAGTCAATTTATATGGGAAGAGAAACCCCCCCGTTGTTCATCCCTCATTATGAGAAGACAGAGGAGGCACGGAGGGATGGGGGTTCCTTCAGTCTCTACATATTATAAAGCATGTGTATTGGACCAACTGAAGTATTGGTGGTCTGCCGAGCAGCATAAAAGATGGGTGGGATTAGAGATGGATGACTGTAAACAGAAGAATCGTAGGACTACAATGATAGCTGTAATGATGGGAGCTGTGGTGCCTGATACTCAATCTGTTACAGTCCAAACAGCCCTTACAACGTGAGGAGAAACTTTTTGCACGCCCTATGAATATGGGATAACATCCGAATTTCCTACTCCTCTTTCAGTTCTCCCGTGTTTTATCTCTAATATTGATATAACAATGTGGTTGAGAAGGGGTGTTAATAGTTTGAGAGATTTGTATAATGAAACAGGGATCTGTTCTTTTGAGTATTTTGTCCAGCATTATAGAATACCATCATCAGCACTTTTGAGTTATTATCAAATATGCTCGTTTTTACAGAAGAATAATCTTCCCTTATATGTCAAACTACCAATTTCTATTTATAAGTTGTACCAGCAACCATTGACTACTAAAAATGGTATTTCAATTATTTATAATATATTGAATAAGCATAACACCTATTCTAAATCCACAACTGTCTTAAAATGGGAGAAAGCACTGGGGAAATCTTTTCCTGATACCAGTTGGTTAAAAGCTTTTAATGTTACATATGTTTCATCAAAATGTATCAATCACTGGGAATTATATCAAAACATTTTAAATTTTTGGTATTTGACTCCCATTAAACTGTCTAAATTCTATCCTTTAACTTCAGCTTTATGTTGGAGAGAATGTGGTGAACAAGGGTCGTTATACCATATACAGTGGGTACGGAAAGTATTCAGACCCCCTTAAATTTTTCACTCTTTGTTATATTGCAGCCATTTGCTAAAATCATTTAAGTTCATTCTTCTTCCTCATGAATGTACACATAGCACCCCATACTGACAGAAAAACACAGAATTGTTGACATTGTTGCAGATTTATTAAAAAAGAAAAACTGAAATATCACATGGTCCTAAGTATTCAGACCCTTTGCTGTGACACTCATATATTTAACTCAGGTGCTTTCCATTTCTTCTGATCATCCTTGAGATGGTTCTAGACCTTCATTTGAGTCCAGCTGTGTTTGATTATACTGATTGGACTTGATTAGGAAAGCTACACATCTGTCTATATAAGACCTTCCAGATCACAATGCATGTCAGAGCAAATGAGAATCATGAGGTCAAAGGAACTGCCTGAAGAGCTCAGAGACAGAATTGTGGCAAGACACAGATCTGGCCAAGGTTACAAAAAGATTTCTGCTGCACTTAAGGTTCCTAAGAGCACAGTGGCCTCCATAATCCTCAAATGGAAGACGTTTGGGACGACCAGAACCCTTCCTAGAGCTGGCTGTCCGGCCAAACTGAGCTATCGGGGGAGAAGAGCCTTGGTGAGAGAGGTAAAGAAGAACCCAAAGATCACTGTGGCTGAGCTCCAGAGATGCAGTCAGGAGATGGGAGAAAGTTGTAGAAAGTCAACCATCACTGCAGCCCTCCACCAGTCGGGGCTTTATGGCAGAGTGGCCCGACGGAAGCCTCTCCTCAGTGTAAGACACATGAAAGCCCGCATGGAGTTTGCTAAAAAACACCTGAAGGACTCCAAGATGGTGAGAAATAAGATTCTCTGGTCTGATGAGACCAAAATAGAACTTTTTGGCCTTAATTCTAAGTGGTATGTGTGGAGAAAACCAGGCACTGCTCATCACCTGTCCAATACAGTCCCAACAGTGAAGCATGGTGGTGGCAGCATCATGCTGTGGGGGTGTTTTTCAGCTGCAGGGACAGGACGACTGGTTGCAATCGAGGGAAAGATGAATGCGGCCAAGTACAGGGATATCCTGGACAAAAACCTTCTCCAGAGTGCTCTGGACCTCAGACTGGGCCGAAGGTTTACCTTCCAACAAGACAATGACCCTAAGCACAAAGCTAAAATAACGAAGGAGTGGCTTCACAACAACTCCGTGACTGTTCTTGAATGGCCCAGCCAGAGCCCTGACTTAAACCCAATTGAGCATCTCTGGAGAGACCTAAAAATGGCTGTCCAACAACGTTTACCATCCAACCTGACAGAACTGGAGAGGATCTGCAAGGAGGAATGGCAGAGGATCCCCAAATCCAGGTGTGAAAGACTTGTTGCATCTTTCCCAAAAAGACTCCTGGCTGTATTAGATCAAAAGGGGGCTTCTACTAAATACTGAGCAAAGGGTCTGAATACTTAGGACCATGTGATATTTCAGTTTTTCTTTTTTAATAAATCTGCAACAATGTCAACAATTCTGTGTTTTTCTGTCAGTATGGGGTGCTATGTGTACATTCATGAGGAAGAAGAATGAACTTAAATGATTTTAGCAAATGGCTGCAATATAACAAAGAGTGAAAAATTTAAGGGGGTCTGAATACTTTCCGTACCCACTGTAATTTGGGAGTGTAAATCGATTAGAGCATTTTGAAACAAAATATTTACTATGGTCTCAGAAGTAGTGGAAAAAAACTATAATCCCAAGTCCTGAGATGGCGATCCTACATTTAAATCTACATGAGATTCCCTTTAAGTATCGAGTAGTGACCATACATCTTTTATTAGCAGCAAAATTATGTATTACAAGAAGCTGGAACTCCCAGGAGGTACCAATTTCATCTGATGTGGTTGCATTGCTTAATCAGCAATGTGAGATGGAAAAAATTATGGCTACTATAAGTTTGACGAAGAAAATATTTGGTGTTAAATGGAATCCATGGCTAAATAATTTAAGATGTATTGTAACAATGGATTAGAGATAAGTTTTGTGTGTCAATGTGGGAACTGTTTATCAGTATGGAACCTTTGGCTATGTGGTAAAAGGTGAACATACAATGGGGAAAAGGCTTAGCTCCTATTATAAAATTGACGTCGAGCGATGATAAATTTAAGAGAAATGGTATTTAAAAATTTGGGAATTATTTGGTTGATGATTAAACTAGACTGGAAGGAAGGTTCTCTCGTCTTTTCTTGTTTCACTCTTCCTCTCTCTTTTTCCTTTTTTCTGTTTTTTCCCAATTTTTTTTTTTTTTTTGAAACAAGGTTATAATTGACAAGTTTATTGCAATATTGTTTGTTTATACTCTGCTTTTGTTTGGTATGTATATTACTTGTTTTGTGCAAAAAATATAATAAAGAGATATTGAAACATAAAAAAGCATTAATATATAGTCCTAACTGTAGTGTTAGACATACATTTTAAATGGAAGCCACACACTTGTCATTTAAAGGAAAAAAAAAAAAAACAATTTTGATTTCATAGTGGAATTAAAACAAATTTTATTTTTGATGTTGAAAATATACAAACTCTCCTCCCACGTTTTAAGAAACAATGCTTGGTTTGGAATCCATATTTACTTCCCTTATTCATCAGATTTTTTATTTAAAATAAAGGTAAAATAAAAGTAGTGCATAATGTACATCACAAGATAACAACAGACCAAAAACACATGTTGGCATGTCAACCATCTGCCCAATGTTAAAGCACCTTGTAACGTCCTTTGTTTGTTGGCTGGTAGGAATTTTGCTGTAAAAAGAAAAAAAAAAAAAAGAAATGTAAAGGCATATTTATCTCATGGGGTAAAATACATCATGTTAGTATTGAAATATGTTTAAATAAAAAAAGATTACAGATTCACCTATTTTTTAAAAAGAAGCTTTTAGTATCCATCTCTAAAACCTGGACTTTGTTATACATACATCAACCACGACTTATATGGATGATCTCTTGGTCACTTCCCATTCCCATTTCTTCCTCTTGACCATCAAATGTGACAGGTGGCCTCACTGGTTTATAGGAAGGCACGGGAGCAGGAAGAGACAGGTCAGGAACCAACCACAGAAGCTGCTGTTGAAATTTGCAAAGCATTTAGGTTTTGGAGTACATGGACACTAAGAAGATAAAGGATCAGAGAGTGGGCACTGGAATACCTTCTTTCTAGACCAATGGCAAACCTATGTGAGCCCATAGGCTTAAATTCAAGCCCAACAATGGTTCAGGAAGCAGAAAGAAGACTTTGCAACTCTGTCAAATCTCAGTTTTCCCCTCACTTCCAGTCTCCATGACAATTGACCAAGAAAGGAGATGTCACCTCACTTCAGTGAGGATAGGCTCCATAACTTTATTTTTAAAGACATGTGATATACTTTTGTAAGCCTTGATTTCTCAAAAGAAGAAAAATAAAAACAAACTCACTTGCGCTGCCCCCTCTAAAACTGCCCTTGCGAGTGTCCTAAAAAAAAGACCTGGACTCAAAGTGGGCAACTATAGACAGGCAGAGGGCAAAGGTCTAATTCCCAGTATTGCTCGCTGCAGCTGATCTCTCCCCATTAAATAATAAAAAGTATCTTGCGCCACTTAAAACAGCTGCTCCCCAAGTGTAGGGTTACCCTAAACTAAGAATGTTTTAAAAGTGAGGGGTGCTATAAATACAAAACATAAAAGTACTAGGTGCTATAAACAACAAATACTAACAATAGTGCTATCCTTTTGAATAACGTGCTATGTGCTATAGACCAAAAAACAATATTAACAGTGCAGTACTTTTAAATAAAATTCAAAAGTTCCATAGAAATCTTTTGGATCAGTGGATTCCCTCATTTTCAATGTGAGATAATATTTCAACCATTACCACCGTCTTTTTTATACCCCCCTAATTGGAATAACACTCACCAATTGACCATGACCCCTTTCATTAAAAAGGAGGTCAGAAATTGCCTGGATTGGTGAGTCCCATTTAAACACTTCTGCACCGTCAGAATTCTCAAGTAACTCTTCTCCACTCCACCATAGCATCACGTCATAAAAAAGGGGAACCAATATAGTGAAATATTGTTTATTAAGCACAAATGAAAACTACATTTACTGTACAAGCTGCTTACATTGCCAAGTGCCCTCCCCGGCGTTGTAAAAGCCCGCATAGAATGTAGGAGTGCTGCCGCTCCGCTGGTACTCTAGAGCTGGTGTGAAACCGGAAGGCAGAGACTCGGAAGGGACGTAACCGGAAATGTTACGCCTAGACATACGTTTCGTCGTCTGACGTCATCAGGAAACGGGGCTTCTACATTCATTCTATGCAGGTTTTTCACGTGCCTGGGACGGCATTTGGCAATGTAAGCAGCTTGTAAATGTAGTTTTAAATTTGTACTTAATAAACAATATTTCACTATATTGGTTCCCCGTTTTTTTGACATGTGATGCTTGGCAGAGGGGAGGAGAGTTGCTTGAGAATCCTGACAGGAAGAAGTGTTTGCAGGAGACTCCCTAACCCAGGCGATTTCTGACCTCTTCAGGTAAAGGGTCACGGTCATTTGGTGGGTGTTCTTCCAATTGAGCACTATTGGGTGTATAAAGAAGAAGGTAGTGATGGTTGAAATATTATCTTACGTTGAAAATTAAGGAATCCACTGATCCAGAAGATTTCTATGGAATTTATGAACTTTATCTAAAAAGACTGCACTGTTGATATTGTGTTTTGATCTATAGCATTCAAAAGGACTGCACCCACGGTTAGTATTTGATGTTTACAGGACCTAGTATTTTTATATGTTGTGTATTTACCTAAAGCGCACCCTCACTTTTACAAAAGATCTTTCCCCATTAAGGACTTACCAGGCCTTGTTCTGCACTATATCCCTGCATGAAGATGGCCATTTTGGTAAAAGCAGAGATGTGCTTCCTCATGTCAGAGCCTCCAGCAACTAGCTATCAGAAGAGCAGTTGCTTAGATTCAAACTGCAGATATACAGCTATAGAGATGCATGCAAAGGAGTATCAAACACACTCTCATACCAGGAAGTGCATTGCTAGTTTTATTTAGGGATATATTTAGGCACAATTACAACATATCCAATCTTCACTTTTTGAATTCAAGCCTTCTTTAAAGGTAATATGGCCCTTCATACAATAAATCAATCGTTTTCAGATGTAAACTTGCTTGACTAACTGTAATATATATATATATATCCATGTGTGTTCAGTGTTTTTAAAGCTTTTTATTAATAGTTTGTAAAAGTATATATACATGCAATACATATTTGCTTATTAACTATACACCAATAATGGCAGCTCCCACATTTCTATTTTGTTAGGTCCTTTATAAAGTTTGAGAAATGCTAAAAGATGGCCTGGCTCAATCTTACTCTAATGTTATGGTGACAAGTTATGCAAACCAATTGTTCTTTGCTGCACGTGTAGCAATATAGCATCATAAGGAGAATGAAGCTTTTTTTGCACACGTTAATATGCACAATATAGGTGTGAAAATTAGTTACCTCCATATTACATATTTTTTTAAAGCAATGAATTTGGAGAATAAAATGGTAGTAGTTGCAACTTTTATTGTCACATGATATTAGCGCACGTGTTTATGATATTTTCAGTAAAAATATACTAAAGTTAATTTTAGTGCACACAAACAATATATTGACCATTTTGGTAAAATATAAAAAGATGAGTAAACATGTCAAGCTTTAAAACTGTACGCACCCGTAAAATGGCGACAAACTTCGGTACCCAAAATAATCCATAGTCGACACTTTAAAAGCCCATACAGGTCATCAGTTTAGAGTAAATGATGAATAATGATGAATAATGGCCCTATAGTTATTCGGACGTGTGACAATATGTGTAATGCAATCACCATTTTGTGGGTGCCTCCAACACATACTTCTACACGTGCATGTATGTGGGGACAGGGGGCTTTATTTTTTTTATTTACTGTACATTCATTTTTTAAAACTTTTTTCACCTATCTTGATTGCCATTACATTATGGAGAATTGCCAAATTGATGACTAGAGATGAGCTTGGGTGACCCCTGAACCCATCCCTAACTTGAACTGCATTTCTGTATACAAATGAGCTGCAGGCTGGGTCTTTTTCCACTTTGTAGCAGGGAATAAGCCTGCACGCAGCTCACTGGAGAAAAAAAAAAAAAAGGAGTTAGAGGTGATTCCGTAGGATGCCCAAGCTAATTTCTGCTGGTGATAGGTCCTCCAAGGGACCAATGTTTTCCCCCTTGGGAGTCCAAGTTACGTTCACCTGGACATATCTACCAAAAGAAAAATTATGTTTGATATATTCGAGGGAGCTAAAAAGGAAAAAAGGTGGGGGTGCAGAACCAAGACTTTGCCAAAAAAAAAACAGTCAGGAGTCATAAGTCCCAGCAAAGACTCCCTGCACACAGGCATCTGAGCCCCTAAAACAAATTCCAATGTATTTCACTCACCCAAAAAAGCCAAGGTGCTGCAGCTGCCCAATACATGAATAGCTGTGTGCGGCTGTACTTGGGTATACAATGATGCTTACGGAAACACGAGTATAACATACAGGTTAAGTTAAAAATAGATTTTGAATACATACTTACCTGTAAAATCAATTTCTTGAAGTACATCAAGGGACACAGAGCCAAAAATCATAACATATGGGTTATATGGCCACCTAAAAGGTGAAGGACACTGGCAACCAATCAGAAAGTATGTCCCCCTATATAACCCCTCCCACACAGGAACTCCGTTTTGTAGCAAGCAATAAAAGGCCACTAAAAAGGAGGGGAGGGACCGTGGTGTCCCTTGATGTACTTCAAGAAATGGATTTTTACAGGTAAGAATGTTAAAAATCCATTTTTCTTTTCGTACATCACGAGACACAGAACCAATAATCATAACATATGGGATGTCTCAAAGTAATGAAATGGGGAGGGGGGGGGACACCAAAAATACCACCACCAGATCACAAAAAGAACTACACCGCTGCCTGCAGAACACTGCGGCCAAATGCAGATTGCTCCTGGATCCCAACATCCACTCGATAGAAATGAGTGAACGTATGCACCAACAACCAGGTTGTAGCTTTGTAAACCTATGCCATAGAGGCTTGATGGCAAAGTTCCCAAGAGGCACCTACTCCTCTGGTTCAATGTGCCTTAACAGGAAAAAAGTGGAACCTTCCCTTCTAAACCATACGCCTGGGTAATAACATGGCAAAAACAATGAGAAATCATAGACTTAAATGCTACCAACCCTTTCCTGGGCACTTCTGGCAGCACGAACAAGAGAGAGATCGGTCTTACGAATCTGAGCTGATTTTTCCAAGTAAATAGAGAATGCAATAATTTTATGCAATAACTTTACCTCCTCTGTTTGAGGACCTGGAAAAAACGAAGGTAGTAGAATGCCCCGATTCAAATGAAAGGTGGACACTGCCTTTGGCAAAAAACTTGGGTGTAGACGTAGAATCACCCTAGCTTGATGAAAAATCAAGAATGGCTCTTTACAAGAAAGAGCTGCTAGTTCTGATACCCTTCTAGCCGCCGTTATCGCAATCAAAAAGACCAGTTTCCTGGTCAGAAGAAGCAGGGAAACTTGCCCTTTGGGCTCAAAAGGCTGTTTTTGTAAAACTGCCAGCACCAAATTCAAATCCCAAGGACATAATGGCGGCTTCACAGGTGGAAGCATATGTAACATTCCACGGACGAAGGTCTGAACCTATGAATGGGAAGCGATCGGTTCTTGAAAAAAAAAAAAAAAAAAAAATAAGGCTGAAATTTGCCCCTCAACAGTGCTCAAGGCTAATTTCTTATCTACCCCTGCTTAAAGGAAAGCTAGAATTCTCCCTATAATATATTTGCGGGGATGCCATTTCCTGGCTTCACACCAGGTAATGTAAGATTTCCAGACCCTGTAATAAATGCCTCTAGAAACTGGCTTCCTAGCATTTATCAGGGTAGAAACTGCAGGGCCAGATACACCCCGTTCCTTTAAGATTAAGGCTTCAATAGCCAAGCCGTCAAATTTAGAGACTGTAAAGCAGGGTGGAATATCAGACCTTGAGAGAGTAGGTCTGGAAGCAGTGGAAGGACCTAAGGCCTTGTCACTGCCAACCTTTGGATTTGTGCATACCAAACCCTCCTCGGCCATGCCGGAGCTACCAGGATTACTGGTTTCCCCTCTAGCTGGATTCTGCTTAAGAGACGTGGTATCAGCTGCACCTGGGGAAAGGCATAAATCAGGGAATACTCCTCCCAAGGAGTCACCAAAGCATCCACTCCGACTGCTAGTAAATCCCTGGTCCTGGACAGAAATCTCCTCAACTTGTTGTTGAACCTGGATGCCAACAGATCTACATCTGGGACCCCCCCCGTGTAGGCAGATTGATTGAAAAACCTTGGGATGTAAGGACCATTTCCCCAGAAACATCTGTTGACTGCCTCCCAGTTTTCTATTCCTGGAATTAAAACTGCTGTCAGGCATGGCACAAACTTCTCTGCCCAGGACAGGAGGATATCCACCTCTTTCTGGGCAGACTTGACTCTTTGTGCCTCCTTGATGGTTGATATAAGCCACAACTGTGGCATTGTCGGACTGCACCCAAAGTCTGGGGGCCCAGTATTTCAAAGCCCGACTGACTGCTCAGATTTCCAGAATGTTGATGGGGAGACCTTTCTCTACCCAAGACCATTTCCCCTGGACAGTGGCTTCCTCCAGAACAGCTCCCCAGCCAGAAAGACTGGCATATGTAGTCACCACCTTCCAGGTCACTGGAATAAAGGATTTCCCCTTCTCCAGATTTCTGGTATACAACCACCAATTCAGACTCTGACGTACTCTTGGTACCAGAGACATGGACCAGTCCAGAGACTGAACATTTCCGGTCCATGTTGATAAAATGTTGTTCTGCAAAGGTCTGGCATTGAATGGAGCATAGGGAATTGCCTTGAATGCGGACACCATTTTCCCCAATAACTTCATGCAAAGACGTATAGAAGGATATCTCAGCCTTACTATGGACCAAACCAGACCCTTCAGGTCTGTGACCTTGTTGGCAAGAATAGCTTTGTCTGTACTGTGTCCACAAGGAATCCCAGATATTCCAGACGCTGGACCAGCTGTAATGCTTACTTTGCCAAGTTCAGAATCCAACCCAGACATTCTAGGAACTGTACTTTCTGGAGGACATTGCGGCTTAGAGCTGAAGCCAGGAGGACATTGGGGCTTAGAACCGAAGCCAATCGATAAGTAATAGATGGTCCAGATATCCTATTACAGATATCCCTCGGGAACCTTAGAACAGCCAATACTGGAGTTGGGATCTTTGTGAACACTCTTGGAGCTGTGGCTAATCCGAAGGGCAGGGCCACAAACTAAAAATGATTGTTTTCTACTGCAAGGCGTAAAAACCTTTGATGAGCCTGAAATATAGGTACGTGAAGATAAGCATCCTTGATGTCTATGCATGCCAGAAACTGCTCTCCCTGTACGGAGGCCATGACTGAACAGAGCGACTCCCTGCAGAAAGTACGAATGTTCAGAAACTGGTTGAGGGCTTTGAGATCCAGAATAGGTCTCACGTCCCCGTTTGTTTTGGGGATTATTAACAGGTTTGAGTAAAAACCCGAGCCTCTTGTTCTGCGGAACCTCCGTTATCACTCTTTGGGCCCTTGGCTGCTGGTCCAAAGCCAGAAAGCGAGATCGTCTTTTTAGGGGATCTGTCAGTATACTTGACCTTACAAACAGAGGCTGCAGAACACCCGAAATTTCAGTTTGTACCCCTCTGCAAGATAGTGAAGATAGTGGAGATAACCCAGTTGTCCTGGATCGTTTCCACCCAAAACCTTCGAGAACCTAAGCAGCCTTCCCCCCCCACTCGAGTGAGTGGGGGCACCCCTTCACAAGGTAGGCATAGAGGAAGACTTGGCTGATCTCTGGGCCCAGGGCTTCTTCTGTCCCTGCCCTGAATGCTTGGTTCCGGACCCAGATGGCGGAGGCCGTCACCACTGTCTAGAACTAGAAGCACTGGTATTATAAGCTTTCTCTTGCCTTTTACAGGTAGCAATGTACTCTTCCCCCCACCCCCTCGAGATCTTTTGGATATACTTATCGCGATGGTCACCAAAAAGGCGTTTTCCATGAAAAGGGAAGCCAGCCAGCAACCTTTTACATGGTAATGCCACAGACCAGCTCTTAAACCAAAGGATTCTGTGCATATGCACTGTCATCAGAGCAAACCGTGACATTTGCTGTATGGAGTCTGTAAGAGCATCCACTGTGAAACAAAGTGCAAGGCAGATCTGACCAATCTTCCACAGACTCCTTGAGAAGGAACGGTCTTGAACATTTGCTTCATACGATCTTTCAAAGACTGACACACTCATATGACCACTACTGCTGGTTTAAGGCCTGACAGTGGCATCACAGTGCCCCCCCAGCCCCTTTTCGGGCAGACATTACTTTGAAGCAAGACAAACTTGAGATACTAACTTTAGTGTACTCAAGGCTTGTGCCAAGATATACAAATCACAAACAGCACTGACTATCCCAAAGATACAGAACCTGTTTGTGCCAGTAATCATACACCCGCAGTGACTCACGCAGTCCGGCTGCTGCTATGTCCCCTTAAGCCTCTGACAGAGGCTTGCGCATTGGAAACAGTTTCTTATAAATCGCGCCATTTTGCGCATGCGCAGCGTGCTACGTGCCCGCCAATCATCTTCAAACACGCCCCCCCCCCCCTGCGGCGTACGCCAGTTTTAAAATGAAACGTTTTGCATGCGCGAATGGGCCTTCGCCACAGACACGCTGCTGAGGAAGGAGATGAACAAGTGGGCGCTTTCGCGCCAAGGTGAAAACAACAACATGGGGTGAGAGCAGCTTAAGCCAAATTGGTTTTTCACAACTGATACCTTTCAGGTGATCAGTCCAAGGTGAAACAGTGTGTCAAACAGGCACCTTTCAGGCGATCAGCCCAAGGTGAAACAGTGTGTCAAACAGGCAAAGAAATACTGTTTAACAAAACAATATGTATTTTGCATAGCTTAACACTTATTGTCTCATGCAGAGACCAACATGGCACTTGGTCTCTGATATCTCTTAAAGGTAAACAGTGCATACAATATTTACATTGTGGTTATATTTTAAAGTGGACTTTCCAGTCCTGCTGCAGGATTCTGTTTGAAACAGGAATCCACTCTTCACCCATCATGGTGAGCTTTGTCTTGCCGACCTTCAAGGACTGGGTCCCCTTGTTTTAGAGGGGCCACGGCCTTGGACCTGTAGAGCACCCTGCACGGAACGCCTTTGGGGTTTGGCATTACCAAGGGTCCAGATCCCAGGGTCCAGCGCCTAAAAAGGACAATACAGGCAAAACCTTGTATCTGCTTCCCGAGGCTCAGGTACCATCATTTTAGTCTTCTGACTTTTTTAGATGGATCTGGTCGCTAACCCCTTAGATTCAGTGATCTTTGACCGGGGTATGTTGCATATTCTTCTTTAGAACATAAAAAATGTGGAGAGACTCTCCACTGACGATCACCTTTAGATACTGGCAAAAACAGGCTAAAAAACTGAGGTACTTCCTGTGTGGGAGGGGTTATATAGGGGGACATCCTTTCTGATTGGTTGCCTGTGTCCTTCACCTGTAGATGGCTATATAACGAATATGTTATGATTATTGGCTGTGTCCCATGAGGTACGAAAATAAAATGTCCTATTCTTGGAATATGTGTATACCTTACATGTCTAAAGGATTGGGTTTTCCAGGGAGGTAAAAAAACTGGATTTTTGTCTCATCGTAAAATCCTTTTCTCTGATGTTCATTGATGAACACAGCTCCATATTTTCTTGACCCTTGGGTTTATGCTGCCCCTCTCCAGGAATAGAACACTAGGTGGGAAAAAGTTTGACTATGCTTATAGAGCAGTCCCAGGGGGTATACTCCCACTTCCTGCTATAGGTCTTCAGTTTTGTAACAAGCAGTGTGAGAAGAACATATAATCCAACTCAGTAGAGGGGTGGGTGCGGTGTCCGTCAATGACCATCACAGAAAAGGACTTTATGGTAAGACAAAAAAAACTGAATTTTTGTAAAATCTTACCTGTAAAATTCCTTTCTCCGAGTCCTCCGACAGTCGCTGCCACCAAGTCATCACTATTGGGTATTGACTTCCGCTCCGCAGGAGTAGCTAGACATAAGACTTAGTCAAAAGAACAAAGACATTTGCATATACACACCCATGGGGGCTGTCCCACTGGTCAACACCCCCCTGCAGTGAACACTTCCAACTCAGTTTGGTAGCATAGCAGTAAGTGTACAAGAAAAAAAACCCCAAAAGAGGGGCGGGGGCGGCGACTGTCAGAGGACTCAGAGAAAGGAATTTTACAGGTATGATTTTACAAAAATTCAGTTTTCTCTTACGTCCTCCGACAGTCGCCGCCACCTCTAAGTCATCACTATTGGGATGTCCCAAAGTGTAGACATGAGGGTGGGAGACGCAACCGTAGAAAAGGCAACGCAGTACCCACATCAGAGAAAGGAACCTTACAAGCACAGTAAGAGAACCTTCTGGGCAACAGAAAAGGCTCAACAGGAGCAACAGCCCAGGAAAGCAAATAACCCAGGGGATAAACAACCCAACAGTCAGGGACCCACAACAAAACAAGGGTCCCTCATGACACTGCCGCACTGAGAATTTTGCGGCCAAAGGAGGCATCAGCTGATGCCAGAACATTTACCTTATAGAATTTAGAAAAGGTGTGCACTGACGACCAAGTGGCAGCCTTGCACACCTGGGCCACCGAGACACGATGCCAGTAAGCCCAGGACGCACTCAAAGATCTGGTAGAGTGCGCCTTAACAGGGAAGGGTGGAACCCGTTCCTTCAAAGCATAGGCCTGTTCAATGGTCTGTCTGATCCATTTGGCAATAGTCGCTGCAGACGCAGCCATGCCCTTCCGAGGTCCCTCAGGCAGGACAAAGAGGGAATCCGTCTTCCGAAAGGATTCAGTGGACGACAGGTAAACCCTGATAACATCCAAGGAATGCAATGCAACCTCCTTGGGATGCTTAGGCTTCGTACAAAGCGAAGGCAGGACAATGTCCTCTTTAAGGTGGAACTCAGAGACCACCTTAGGAAGAAAAGACGGGTGTGGTCGCAAGACCACCTTATCCTTGTGAATTACCAAGTAAGGAGAGCGGCAAGACAACGCCGCCAGCTCCGATACTCTGCGAGCCGAAGTGATCGCCACTAAAAAGGCAACCTTCTTAGACAGCAGAGGCAACGATATCTCCCGGATGTTCTCAAAGGGAGAGCGCTGTAACACGGACAGAACCAAGTGCAAGTCCCATGGAGGTAAGGGCTCCTTCCTGGGAGGAGCCAAATGTCGCACACCTTGAATGAACGTGCGAATTAAGGAATGAGACGCCACAGGACGTTGGAAAAGAATAGCCAGTGCAGACACCTGGCCCTTTTCCTAGCCTTGATCAGGGTAGGAATGACCTCAGGGGAGAGACCCCTGTCTCTCAGGACTTGGGTCTCAACAGCCAGGCCGTTAAAGCCAGCGACTGTAAAGCAGGATGGAAGATCGGTCCCTGAGACAGTAGATCGTCCCGCATTGGCAGCCACCAAGGAGGCGCCACTGCCAGATGAACAATGTCGGCGTACCAGGACCGGCGTGGCCAGTCCAGCGCCACCAGAATCACCAGGTGCGGTTCCGAGGCTAACCTGCGAAGGAACCTGGACAACAACTGAATCGGAGGAAACGCATACATCAGACGATACTGATGCCAAGGGGCCACCAACGCATCCGAGGCGACTGCCAGAGGATCGCACGTTTTTGCCACGAACCTTTCCACCTTGTGGTTTAGCCGAGGCGCGAACAGATCAACGTCCGGGGATCCCCACTTTGCACAAAGCATTTGGAAGACCTCCGGGTGTAGGGACCATTCCCCCTGGTCCAGGGTCTGGCGGCTCAGATAGTCTGCCTGCCAATTCTCCACACCCGGAATGTGAACGGCTGAGATTGCCAGGACATGAGTCTCAGCCCAAGACAGAATGTCTGTCACCTCCCGGGCCACCCGGTCACTCCTGGTGCCCCCTTGGCGGTTGATAAAAGCCACCGCGGTAGCATTGTCCGTCTGTACCCGAACCGGACGGCCCCGAAGTCGATCCGACCACTGGAAGAGAGAGTTTGATCGCTCTCAATTCCAATATGTTGATCGGAAGGGAGGATCCCTCCCCCGACCAAGTTCCCTGGGCAGACCGGTTGCCCAGGACTCCACCCCAGCCCGACATACTGGCATCCGTGGTAATCACCATCCACAGCAACGGACGGAAGGATTTTCCTTCTGACACAGCCGGGGACTGTAGCCACCACAGAAGATCCATTCTGGTCCGGCGACTCAATGAGACACTCAGATCCAAGGATTGAGGTAGTCTGTCCCACCTGGCCAGGATCTCCGCTTGAAGAGACCGTGTGTGAAACTGGGCAAAGGGTATCGCCTCGAAGGCCGATACCATCAACCCTAGGGACCGCATGCAGGACCTGAGTGACGAGGATGGCTTGTCCCTGAAGGACCTGATCTAGTCCTGTAAGGTCCGGAACTTGTACTCCGGCAAGAACACCTTTGCTTGAGCAGAGTCCAGAACCATTCCCAGATAGGGAAGACGAACCGAAGGAGACAAAGTCGACTTCTGTACGTTGATGGTCCATCCGAACTCCTGGAGTGTCTGTACCGTGGTGGACAGATCGCGCAGTAGGTCCTGGCGGACACTCGCTCTTAAGAGGAGATCGTCCAGATATCCCAAGACCGCAATGCTTCGAGCCCTCAGCAGGCCTAGAACAGGCGCCAACACTTTGGTAAGGTCCCTTGTAGCCGAAGCGAGACCGAAAGGTAACGCCACAAACTGATAGTGGTCCTCCGCTATAGTGAACTGAAGGTACCTCTGGTGACCCTCGAAAATGGGGATGTGTAGGTACGCATCCTTCAGGTCTATAGAGGACAGGAATTCCCCTGGACTCAGGGAGGCCACCACCGAGCGGAGAGATTCCATACGGAACTTTCGAACGCGCACGAATCGGTTCAGAGCTTTCAGGTCCAGAATAGGATGCACCTTGCCCTCCTTTCTGGGCACAGTGAAACAGATTGGAATAAAACCCCCGAAACCTGTCCCGATGAGGCACCGGGACAATCACCCCCTGGGCAAGGAGGTCCTGCACTGCTTGATGCAGGTCCTACAGGCGCCCTGGGGTCAAATGAAGATTTGAGGGAAAAAATCTGTCCGCCGGCCGGGAAAGGAATTCGATCTTGTACCCTGATCGAATGATTTCCTGAACCCACCTGTCTGGAATTCGGAGCAGCCAAGGTTAGAGGAAACCGCGAAAACGTCCCCCCACCCCTGAAACGGGTGAGGGCGCCCCTTCAGGCAGAGGCGGATTGACCCACCGCACCGGCACTGCCGGACTTCTGTTTGCCTGTCCAGGGCTTCTTCTGGTTACCTTGGCCCTTGAAGGGCTTGCCCTTGGTTTGATTCCGAAAGGCACGAAAGGACCCCTGGTTGGGTCGAGAGGCGGAACCCCGCTTGCCACGAAAGGACTTGTGCTTTGGGTTCTGGGGCAGCATGATGCTCTTGCCCCCCGTGACACCTTTTACCAAGGTATCCAATGCCTCGCCAAAAAGGCGAGAACCAGCATAGGGAAAATCAGCAACTGTTTTCCATGATGTCTGGTCAGCCGACCAGCTCTTCAGCCAGATCAGTCGACGATTAAGCACCGCGATACTAGATAGGCGTGCTACCAAAGGGGCCTCATTTAAGGCCACATCGCACAAATGCATGACTCCTTGGTGAATTTGATCCACCATATCCAGCCTGGCAGGTGGGACAGAAGCAGACACGAGGTTGCTCCTAAGCACCTTAGTCCAATCAGCCACCGCCTGAGCCACCAGAACGGACGCAAAAAACGGATTTTTGTAAAATCTTACCGTAAAATCCTTTTCTCTCAGCTCATTGACAGACGTAGTCCTCGGTGATTCAACACCCTCGGGTTATGCTGCCCTCTACAGGAGTAGGACTAGACAGGAAAGAAAACGTTCTGGCCACACCCTAGGGGCAGTCCCAGAGGGTATATCCTCTCACTTCCTGCTCTAGCAAATCAGTTATGTCACAAAGCAGTGTTTAGAGAATTTAACCCAACCCAGCTCAAAAACAGAGGGACGGGTACTACGTCTGTCAATGAGCTAAGAGAAAAGGATTTTACGGTAAGATTTTACAAAAATCCGTTTTTCTCTGTCGCTCATTGACAGACGTAGTCCTCGGTGATTCAACACCCTCGGGTTATGCTGCCCTCTACAGGAGTAGGACTAGACAGGAAAGAAAACGTTCTGGCCACACCCTAGGGGCAGTCCCAGAGGGTATATCCTCTCACTTCCTGCTCTAGCAAATCAGTTATGTCACAAAGCAGTGTTTAGAGAATTTAACCCAACCCAGCTCAAAAACAGAGGGACGGGTACTACGTCTGTCAATGAGCTAAGAGAAAAGGATTTTACGGTAAGATTTTACAAAAATCCGTTTTTCTCTGTCGCTCATTGACAGACGTAGTCCTCGGTGATTCAACACCCTCGGGACGTCCCAAAGCAGTACCACAAATGAGGGGTGGGAAAATGGAAATCAAATCCAATCTAGAAGGCCCAACCGGTGCCAACTAGAAGTTTACAATGCTCATCCTCAGTGATGAGACTCAACAGAAATTTTTCAACAGAAAAAAACCCCCGAGGTAGACCACCGGTCTCCTCAAATTGCGGCCTGCAAAACCTTGCGGCCAAATGAGGCATCCGCCGATGCCATCACATCAATCTTATAAAATTTTGTAAAGGTATGTACCGACGACCAGGTGGCCGCCTTACATACCTGGACCACTGATGCCTGATGGCGATAGGCCCAGGAAGTACTGAGCGCTCGAGTGAAGTGCGCCCTAACAGGGAACGGAGGATTCCGACCCTTAATAGAATAAGCCTGTACCACCGTCTGACTGATCCATCTAGATATGGTCACGGCAGACACAGGCAATCCCCTTCAAGGGCTATCCGTGATCACAAAAAGTGAGTCCGTCTTACGAAAACCACTTTAGGAAGGAAGGATGGATTCGGAAGAAGAACCACCTTATCCCTATGAACCACCAGATCTGGGGAACGACAGGATAATGCGGCCAGTTCTGACACCCTGCGTACAGAAGTAATGGCCACCAAGAAGGCCACCTTCTGGGATAATGTAAGCAAGGCAATCTCCCTAATATCTTCAAAGAGAAGTTTCTGAAGAACCGACCACACTAAATTAAGATCCCAGGCGGTAAGGGTGCGCGCACTGGCGGAGCCAGATGTCGCACCCCCTGGATGAAATTCCGCACCAAGGAATGATTAGCCAAAGGTTTCTTGAAAGAAGATTACTAACGCCGAAAACCTGACCCTTGATCGTGCTCAAGGATAGTTTCTGCTCAACCCCTTGTTGCAGACAGACCAAAATTCGGGTCACCGAATAGGTATGTGAGGGAAATCCAATAGATTCACACCACGCAATATAAGACTTCCATGTGCTGGAAGTCGCTTTCCTTGCTTTAACTGGAGGTAGGAATAACTGAAGCTGACACTCCCTTGTCCTTCAGTACCTGGGTCTCAATGGCCAGGCCATTAAGCCAGCGACTGTAAAGCAAGATGGAAGATCGGTCCCTGAGACCGCAATCCCCCTGAGAGGAAGTCTCCAAGGAGCGTCCGGGACTAGCCTCACCAAGTCGGCGTACCAGGCTCGACGAGGTCAGTCCGGAATTTACAGAATAACTGGAATTCCCTCCACCTCTATCCTGCGAAGAAGTTCCCGCAGCAACTTGAGAGGATGGAAGGCATGCCGTAGCGGATACTGCCCCCACGGGGCAATCAGCGTTTGTTGCGTCCGCTAGAGGATCGCGGTGCGAGCTACAAACCTCCGCACCTTCCTGTTGAGCCAAGGTGCCAACAGATCCACATCCGGGATGTCCCAATGAAGGGACAGCTAGTGAAAAACCTCTGGATGAAGAGGCCATATGCGATTGGATCCGAATCGGGCTGCTCTAGAGCTGCTCGATCCAGTAAATCAGACAAAATCTGATCACTCTCAGTTCCGATACCCTTATTGGTAATCTGGATACTATCGGAAGAAATGACTTCCCCTGGTTGAGCATCGGAGACTTCCTGGTCCGCTCGCTCAGCCGGATACGATTGTCCAGGGAATCGGAATTCTGATTACTATTAAAAAAGAATCTCCTTCAGGAGAATTCGGGTATGAGACTGGGTATACGGTACTGCCTCTAAGAAGGCCACCATCAGTCCCAGCCAATTGACGGACAGCAACATCCGAATCGTTGACTGAACCTTCTGGAGTTTCTCCGCAAGGAGAAATTCTCTTGCCCAGGATGTATCCAAACTTAGGCCCAGATAGTTCAGTCTCCTGGTGGGAACCAGGGATGACTTTGGGAAAGCGAAAAAACGCTGATGTCCTACGATGATAGGGATATAAAGATAGGCCTCCTAAATGTCTATGGACGCCAGGAAATCCCCTTGATGCAGGGAGGCCACCACTGTACGGATGGACTCTATTTCTTCCCAAGTCCAGATTTGGACGCACCTTGCCCTCTTTCCTGGGCATTGTGAATACGTTCGAATAGAACCCCTGAAACCGTTCAATGTTAGAAGGGAAGAATCGCACCGGTGGAAGTGATCGAAACTCGATCCTGTGTCCTCCAGAAACCGGTGAAGACATCCCCCCCACCCCAGAGATGGGTAGGGGCGCATCAGGCTGTATTCTTCAGGCTTGGCTGAGCCGGACTTTTTGTTTAGCCGACCAGCGCCCTTTGAAACCCCTCTAAAGGGGCTTTGGAGGGTTTCGCCCTCGCGGAACGAACAACTCTTTATGAGCAGAAAAGGAAGGTCCTCGTTAGTTACGAGGTCCTTTTATCCTAACAGTCTGTGGCAAGACAGCAGGTGGTACCGTCTATCCTCTAAAGAGGAATTCCTCAAACGGATAGCACCTAGTCATGCGTTTGGAAATAACAGGGGTTCGTTTCAAAACGACCCCATTTGGGTAAAGGAAAATCCTTCGCCCTTTTGGTAGGCTAACAAGTACCAAAAAGGAATCTCAGTCTCAGCTACCTCTGCCGCTGTAACCTCAAGACTAAAGGTTTCCCGGACGGACACAACTAGTGCATCCACCACTCTTGTGCTATGGCGAAGGCAGAAACGTGCTCCTTACTGCTGAGGAGATCTTACCTGAGACAACAGCCCCCTAGGAGGGACCTGCAACTGTATTGACCAGCTCCGAATCCGTATCTGAAGTATCTGATAAACAAAAGGGGTAGGCGGGGGTCGCTTCTTGACCCCCGTCCCTGACAGGCCACCTCCACCCGGGATACCAAAGACTCCAAAACTGACGATAATGCATTAAAAACAAGTGGGGGTACTGGAGGGTCCTGCGGCCACCTTCAGGGGATCAGGTGGGGGATACCTATGCGGCAGGGTCAATGATAATACAAGACACTTGGCAGCGACAAAAAATGACAAAGTAAAAAACTTTTTTTTGTTTTTGTGTGTCCCCCAGTCGCAACAGCGCCCCTCAGTGTTACCTGCCTTTTTGGACCCCACAGAGAGAGAGAGAGAGACCCCAAGGCTCATCCCTGATGCACAGAAGTTTTCATCAGCTTGCTCAGTGCTGTCCTGTTACAGACAGGAAGTCTTTGGCCCTATTTCCTGGGTAAAGGAGGCGGCTCCGCCCCTTAACACGCCTGCCGGCGCCTCCCCCTGGCTCCACGAGGTGTTTGAGTCACCTCAAACATGGCCGGTCCCATGCTGGAGACACGAGGCTACACCAAAATGGCGGCCTCGTGCGATCTACCAGACAATGGCGGCGGCCTGCACAGAATAGCGGCATGTCTGCAGAAGGATCTCGGCCTCACAACCCTTCACCCTCATGGTGGTCAGCGTGGTCGGCGGTACCGGACCCTGGCGGGCCGTATGCGGTCCGTGCCTTGAAGATCTCACAGAAACACTGGAGAAAAAAAGCGGTCTAAAAAATCTTTTCTAAGAAAAAAATCCTGCCAGGACCGAAGATCCCAGCAAGGTATCTAGGTCCTTACTCCTAACTAGACAGAAAAAAAACTGATTTGCTAGCGCAGGAAGTGAGAGGATATACCCTCTGGGACTGCCCCTAGGGTGTGGCCAGAACATTTTCTTTCCTGTCTAGTCCTACTCCTGTAGAGGGCAGCATAACCCGAGGGTGTTGAATCACCGAGGACTACGTCTGTCAATGAGCGACAGAGAAAACAGGTTTGAGCAAGGAACCCGCCACCGTGTAGGAATGGCGGGCCAGAGACTCCAACCTCCTGTCCGTAGGATCCAGAAAAAAAGGGGGCTCCTCAGTAGGAATCAAGGTAGCCTTGTTCAATACTGCCACAGTGTGATCCACCTGTGGAGCCACACACCATCGCAATTCCGTAGCCGGTGCAAAAGGGATAAAGGAACTTAAACCGACTAGATACCATGAATGGACGTTTTAAAGTGCGCCACAGTTCATTAACAGTGTAATGAAACTCAGCGGGGCAGGGAAAAACCTGCGCTGACTTGCGGGTCCTGTGTGTCCCAACTGAGGATACAATGCCCGGAGGACTGGGCTCATCCTCCAAATGCAGAGTTTCCTTGACAGAAACAATCAACTCATCCATGGTCGCGCGTTCTTCAGGCGACCCCAGGGGAGAAACATCAACCCCCTCCACCTCCGCCTCAGACCCCAGCGGGTCTAAGGATGAGCGAGACCCTGAAAAGGGCACGCCCGCCGCAGCAGCCGTATCACCATCTGAATCAGAGGAGAGAGATAACCTGGGCCTCTTCCTAGCAGCACGTTCAGCCATCAGCATCTCAATTTTGGACACTAAGGACGCCACTACAGCGGCCAAATCAGGCATAACAGGGGCCACAGCAGGACTGGGATCCCCCACCAGGGCTGGAGGGAATTTGCTATCCTGAGATTCCATTGCCCAAGGTGAAAATAACAGTGCAATAAAAGGGTACTGTCCCTTTAAAACCGCTGCGGAGTGCACACCAAAGACCCCCAATAGGAGAAGAAAACTGAGCCAGAAATGACAAAACAGAAGGTTATGGAAGAGACAGTATGCAGAGCCCCACAGAGTGTTATTACCTAGATCGCTGCTTCAGAGGAAAAGGAAGTGAGGTCATGAGAGGCTGAACTATAAGCTGCAAATGACCCAGGGAAAATGGCTGCCCATAGAACTGAATGGGAGACTACGGGAAAATGGCCACCGACATGTGCACGGAACGATCATTCAGCCACACACAAGATGGCACCGGATGGCGCCAAAACAGCATGTAAATCAGCCCACAGTGAAGCCAACATGCTTGCCCAAAGTAAAGATGGCGGACCGCGCGGTTTTCCCCCGCTGCGGCCACCACACACGTCTGCAGCCCCAGACACACACCGAAGTGACACAGGGGAAGGGGCCCCCAAATATATACACCGCAGCGCATGTATATAGAAGACCCCCAGAGGGATAACAATAGGGAGCCCCACACCGGCACAGACACGGGGGACACACAGCAACACAGGACTGCCACCCCAGACAGAGGCCCCACACACAAGTACTTACCTGTACCAGATGGCGTGGGGTGCTTCTCAGAACGGAAAGCCTCTGTCCTCATCCAACAGGGAATGCCGTTTGCCAAGTACATTACACTGCATATCGCAGATGTGTCCAGTGAGGTAGCCACCTCACAGATGCATCCCTGCTGCGAGCAGGGATGGGTCGTTCATAATGCCAGGACGAACCATGGCTGAACGCTCGATGGCGGGCTGGGGGTCCCTCTGACCTGGAGAACCAGGGCGGCCAGTCCGATTCCCAGCTCCGCATGAATCCATCTTCATCCGAAGAGTCGACTAAAAACTAAAGCTGACAAAATAAAAAGCTAGTATAATAAGAAAAAACTGACATTTTCAAAAGAAAATCAAATACAAAAAGATTAGACTGTAGCCCCAGCACAGGAAAAGCCCAACTACTCCTGACGCTAGGCAGAAACAAACTGAGTTGGGAGTGTTCACTGCAGGGGGGTATTGACCAGTGGGACAGCCCCCATGGGTGTGTATATGCAAATGTCTTTGTTCTTTTGACTAAGTCTTATGCCTAGCTACTCCTGTGGAGCGGAAGTCAATACCCAATAGTGATGACTTAGAGGAGGCGGCGACTGTCGGAGGACGTAAGAGAAAATGGATTTTTTTTCTTATCGTAAAATCCTTTTCCCTGATGTTCATTGACTGGCACAGCTTCATATCATCTTTGACAGATGGGTTATGCTGCTCTTGCTAGGAGAAGGACTAAAAGAAAAAGGACAAAGCTTGACTATGCCTATAGGGCAGTCCAAGGGGATATACTCCCCACTTCCTGCTCTAAGATCTCAGTTTTGTAACAAGCAGTGTCAGAAGAATACATAACCCAACTCCACAGAGGGGTGGGTGCTGTGTTCGTCAATGAACATCAGAGAAAAGGATTGAACGGTAAGACAATTCCAGTTTTCGCTTTTGTTCATTGACGGACACCGCTTCATATCTTCTTTGACAGATGGGACATCCCAAAGCAGTGTCAGCATGAGGGGCGGGAAAAACACAGCAATAAACTTATTTCCCAAAAAGGGCTAAACTTAGCCAAGCAGGTAAACCAGAAGCTCAACCAGGAACAGGAGCTCACCTACCAGAAAAAAACACCCTCAGGAGGCAGAAGTTTTTGCCACAGCGGCCTGCAAAACTGAATGTGTGTACAGTTGACCAGGTGGCCACCTTGCAAACCTGGACCACTGACGCCTGATAACATAAGGCCCAGGAGGCACTAAGCGCCCTCGTAGAATGCACCTTAACAGGGAAACGAGGAACCCGACCCTTAATCAAAAAGGCCTGCACCACCGTCTGCCTAAACCACCTGGAAATGGTCGCAGCAGATGCAGCCTGCCCCATACGAGGACCATCGGTAAAGATAAACAAGGAATCCGATTTGCAAATTTACTCAGTCACTGTCAAGTACACCCTGATGGCCCGGACCACATCCAAGGAATGCAAGGCAATTTCTTTTGGATGTTTTGGCCTAGGACAAAAACGAAGGCAACACAATGTCTTCATTTAAGTGAAACTCTGAAACGACCGAAGGAAGGAACGACTGACAGGGACGTAGCACCACTTTGTCCCTGTGAACCACCAGGTAAGGCAACCGACAGGACAATGCAGCCAGCTCAGAGACCCTGCGTGCAGGAGTAATGGCTACCAGGAAAGCCAACTTCTGTGACAAGGTAGTAAGCAGAGGAAGTTCACAAATAATTTCAAAGGGTGATTTTTAAAGAACTGACAGTACCAGATTAAGATCCCACGGGGGGGAGGGGGGGGGGGACCAGGGACCGTAACAGAGGAGCCAAGTGGCGAACCCCTTGCACGAAGGTGTGAACCAAGGAATTTGTGGCCAACGGCCTTTGGAAGAAAATAAATCTGGCCCTTAATGGTGCCCAGGGCCAAACGCTGATCTACACCTCTTTGTAGAAACCGAGAAGTAGATTTCTTAGCTTTAACAGAGTAGGAATCACTGAATCCGACAACCCCCTATCCTTCAATACCTGGCTTTCAATAGCCAGGCTGTTAAAGTCAGCGACCATAAAGCAGGATGGAAGATCGGCCCTTCTCTGAGAGGAAGCCGCCAGGGGGCATTGGCTACTATTCTTACCAGGCTTGTATACCAAGCCCGAAGAGGCCAGTCTGGGGGACACCAGAATTACTGGAATCCCTTCTGCCTCGATACTGCGGAACAGTCTCGGCAGAAGCTATAGTGGAGGAAAGGCATAAATTAGACGATACTGGCCCCAAGGGGCCACCAGAGCATGTGCGGCGTCTGCCAGAGGGTCTTAAGACCTTGCCAAAAACCTCAGAACCTTCCGGTTGAGGTGGGAGGCTAACATGTCCACATCAAGGGTACCCCACTGGAGACACAGTTGTTGAAACACTTCCGTGTGGAGGAACTATTTGCCCGGACTCAGCGCTTATTGAGGTAGTCTGCCTGCCAATTTTCCACCCCTGGAATGTGCAGAGCAGGGAGGGCTAGAACAAAGCGTTCTGCCCACCTTAGAATGCTGGCTACTTCCTTGGCCACTAGGGCACTTTTGGTGCCCCCTTGGGGAATGACATATGCCACAGCCACGGCGTTGTCCAATTAAATCCTTACCAGACACCCCTGTGGATGATCCGTACATTGGGACAGGCAAAGCCTATTTGCCCAAACTCCTCCTGAGACCAGACACCCTGGGCTGATTCCGTGCCCAAGACACCTCCCCACCCAGACAGGCCGGCGTTCGTGATAACCACTGTCCAGTACAGGGAAACAAACGATTTTCCCCGTCGAAGCGCCAGGGAACGAAGCCACCATATTAGTGATCCCCTCGTACCCCAGCTCAACAAGATCAGATTGTCCAGGGATCCTGGATTATTGTGCCATTTGGCTAGAATCTCTTTTTGCAGAGATCTGGTATGGAACGGAGCAAATAGAACCGCTTCGAAGGTGGAGACCATGAGACCCAATACCTGCATGCAAGTCCTGAAAGACAACCGGCAATTGGACAACAGGAGCCGAATCGCATGCTGCAATTTCAACAGTTTTGATTATGGCAGAAACACCCGTGCTGAATCCAGAATCAGACCCAGGTAGTCCAGCTTGCTGGACAGGGGTCAAGGCTGACTTTTGAAAATTCAGAGTCCAGGCGAACTTCTGCAGAGTTTGCACCGTGATGTCAAGATCTTCCTTCAGAACAGAGGACTCTGCTTTTAGAAGATTGTCCAGGTACCCCAACACCGAGATTTCCCATTGCCCGACTAAGGCTAACACCTTGGCCAACACTTTTGTGAACACCCGAGGAGCTGAGGCGGGACCAAAAGGTAACGCCACAAATTGATAGTACTCCTTGCCTACGGCAAAGCAAAGAAAACGGTGATGTCCGACAGATTGGAACATGAAGGTAAGCATCCTTGATATCGATAAATGCCAGAAAATCCCCTAAAGAAAAAGGAAAGCTACTGCTGTGCGAATGGACTCCATTTGGAATTTCTGAACCCGCATATAGCGTTTCAGGGACTTGAAGTCCAGGATTTGAGGAACCTTGCCCTCCTTCCTGGGAACCGGAAATAGGTTTGAATAAAACCCCTGAAAACATTCAGACTCTGGAACTGGTACACTGAAGCCTTGTGACAGTAGATCCTGAACCGCCCCGAAAAGGCCCTGAAGCCGATCGATCTGGGGACAGGCACAGGTTGAACAGGAAGAACCTTGGATCAAAACTCGATCTTGTAACCAGACCGGATCAACTCGTGGACCCATGTGTCCTGAATGAAAGAGGTCCACGGGTCAGGAAAAAAACAAAGACGCCCCCCCCCCCCCCAAGGTTGGGTGAGGGCGCCATCTCTTCCATGGAAGCTCTCTACAAGCGTACCCCTACAAAGGGGAGATCCGTCAGCACCTTTTTGGAGGCCTGGTCCGCCGACCAGCATTTTAACCAGATAATGCGGCACAGAGTCACCGCTGTCACCGACACTAGGCTAAAGGGGCTGCATCTAGGGAGGCATCACAAATATACTGCAACCCCTGTATTAACTGGTCTGCCAGCTCTGCCAGTTCATGAGGATGTTGATCCCCTTTCAAATCCTGGCGCAAAATGTTTGCCCATTCCGTCAAGGTCTGGGGAGACCGAATTTATGGCAAACACCGCCCTGAATATTGAACCTGCCACAGTAAAAAGATGGCGGACCAGAGATTCAACCTTCCTATCTGCAGGGTCTTTAAAGGATTGGGGGTCCTCCACTGGTAGTAACGTGACTTTATTTAACCACTTGCCGACCGCCGCCAGTACATATACTGTGGCGGTCAGCCGGTACGTCTCTACTCCTCGCCGCTCTGGCGCCCACGTACTCTCGCCGATGGCTTGATTGGGTTCAGAACCGATCAGCCATCAGGCCCAGGCCATTCATTTTTGGCTTGGACCTGTAGATCGGTTCTGCCCAATCAGATTCTGTGCTTAGCCTGTAATGTGTAATGTAAACACAGGCTCAGAAAAGACGTGCTCTCCCCTCCCATGATCCTTTTTGGATCCAGCGTGAGAGGAGAGCACATCTATCTGTAAGTACTGCACAAAGCACATACATTTACACTTAGAACACATTTAACCCCCGATCGCACCCCCAGTGAACCCCTCCACCCCCTGTCACAACACACACTGTATACAGCATATAGCATTTTCCTATATACCTGTATAAGTGTGATTTGTGACCAGCTTGCGACCCCCCCTTTTTCACTTAAAATACCCCCCACCCCCCCATAAAGATTTAACCCCCTGATCCCCCCAGTTAACCCCTTCCCCCCTTTCACATTGCACACTAATACAAACGTAATATACTGTTTTTCTGTATTTTGTATTAGTGCGATTGTGACTTGACTTAGCACTAGCGAGTTAGTTTCTGTCCCAAAGGAGGTTTAGGGTGCCGCAACCCCCCCAATAAAGATTTAACCCCCTGATCCCCCCTGTCACAACACACACTGTATACAGTATATAGCATTTTCCTATATACCCGTATAAGTGTGATTTGTGACCAGGTGTAGCGCTTGCGGCCCTCCCTTTTTCACTTAACCACTTGCCGACCGCCGCAAGTAGATTTACTGCGGCGGTCAGCCCCTCACAGGCAAAGTGACGTAAATATACGTCACTAGCCTGTGAGGCTCTGGGGAGCGAGCGCGCGCGCGCCCCCGCGCGGTCATGGACCCCCCCGCGCGTGTGACCGGAGGACCCGATGTCCGCCGCTCACTCTGCGATGGGCGGAGGAGAGGGAGAAAGTCAGGCAGCTTGTGTAAACAAGCTGCCTGTCATTCTCCCCTGTGTAGAAACACCGATCATACGGTTCTACTATGTAGGACCGTTGATCAGTGTAACTACAGCTCAACAGACAGCCAATCACAGTTAGAATCACGCCCCTAGGGACACACACAGCCCCTCCCTCTCAAATAAAGTTAACCCCTTCACTGCCAGTGTATTTTTACAGTAACAGTGCATATATATATATATATATATATATATATATATATATATATATATAGCACTGATTACTGTAGAAATGTCACGGGTAACCCCAAAAGTGTCAGTCAAGGGTCCGATCTGTCCGCCGCAATGTCGCAGTACCGCAAAAAAAAAAAAAAAAAAAAAAAAAAAAAATCGCCGCCATTACGCGTTAAAAAAAACAACAAAAATGACAAAAATCTTTCCCTTTGTTAGTAAACGCAATAACTTTTGCGCAAACCAATCAAAATACGCTTTTTGCGATTTTTTTTTACCAAACATAGGTAGCATAAAACAAATTGGCCGAAAATGTTAAAAAATTTTGATTTTTACTTTTTTTATGGGGGATTTCATATAAAAAAATTTGAAAAATATTGTTATTTTTGCAAAATTGACACTTTTTGTTTATAGCACGTGATCGAAAAATCGCACAGGTGATCAAATACCACCAAAAGAAAGCTCTGTTTGTGGGAAAAAAAGGACGTCAAATTTGTTTAGGTACAGCGTCGCACGACTGGTCAGGAAGGGGGTAAAATCTTCCTGGGCTTAAGTGGTTAAAATACCCTCCACTCCCCCCATAAAGATTTAACCCCCTGATCACCCCCAGTTAACCCCTCCCCCCTGTCACATTGCACAGTAATACAAACGTAATATACTGTTTTTCTGTATTTTGTATTAGTGCGATTGTGACTTGACTTCGCACTAGCGAGTTAGTTTCTGTCCCAAAGGAAGTTTAGGGTCTCCGCCACCCCCAATAAAGATTTAACCCCCTGATCACCCCTACACCCCGTCACAACACACACTGTATACAGTATATAGCATTTTCCTATATACCCGTATAAGTGTGATTTGTGACCAGTTGTAGCGCTTGCGGCCCTCCCTTTTTCACTTAAAATACCCGCCACTCCCCCCATAAAGATTTAACCCCCTGATCTCTCCCAGTTAACCCCTTCCCCCGTCACATTGCACACTAATACAAACGTAATATACTGTTTTTCTGTATTAGTGTGTTTGTGACCTGAATTAGCGCTAGCAAGTTAGTTTCTGTCCCAAGGAGGTTTAGGGTCCCCGCAACCCCCCCAATAAAGATTTAACCCCCTGATCACCCCCACACCCCCTGTCACAACACATTGTATACAGTATATAGCATTTTCTATATACCCGTAAGTGTGACTTGTGACCAGGTTTAGCGCTTGCGGCCGTTCCTTTTATCCTTAGGATACCCGCCACCCCCCCATAAAGATTTAACCCCATGATCCCCCCCGATCAAATCCAGTTAACCCCTTCCCCCCTGTCACATTGCACACTAATACACACGTAATATAGTGTTTTACTGTATTTTGTATTAGTGTGATTGTGACTTGAGTTTGCGCTAGCGAGTTAGTTTCTACCCCGAAGGAGGTTTAGGGTCCCCGCCACCCCCCAATAAAGATTTAACCCCCTGATCATCCCCAGTTAACCCCTTTTTTGCCCTGTCACAGTGTCACTTTTATAGTGTACAGTTTTTTTTTTCTGATCACTATTAGTGACACAGGTGACATCAGCTAGTGTTAGTGTCAGTCTAAAATAGTGCAGATCCCCGGATAGTTCGAAATAACCCCTTGATTATCACACACACACTTCCATTACTAGTATAGTGTTTGAACAGATCAATATCTGATCAGAACTATACTAGCGTCCCCATAGTTTAGGGTTCCCAAAACGCGGTGTTTGCACGATCAGCACTGATTCCGGCCAGCACCTGCGTTTAACCCCTCTGCCCAGCCCACCCACCCAGGTAAGTGTAGTAATCAATAGATTACTGTTACTTACAAAAAAACTGGAGTATTCTGTCCAGTTCTGGTCGCCAGTCCTCAGGAGGGATGTGCTGGAGCTAGAGAGAGTCCAGAGAAGGGCAACTAAACTGATTAGGGGATTGGAGGACCTTAACTATGAAGAGCGTCTGCAATCACTCGATTTATTCTCCCTAGAGAAGAGACGTCTGAGGGGGGACATGATAGCAATTTATAAATATCTTAATGGGGATCTCAGCTTAGAAAAAAAGCTGTTCATTCGAAGGGATTACATGAGGACTCGAGGACATACAATGCGATTAGAGGAGAAGCGTTTTAACCTCAGGGAACGAGGAGGGTCCTTTACTGTTAGGGCTACAAGATTGTGGAATTCTCTACCACAAGAGGTGGTTTCTGCGGGAAGTATGGTGGCTTTCAAAAGACTCTTAGACTCTTAGACTTACATCTCAATGATCAGGACATTAAGGGCTATATGAGATGATTACAGCCACACACACCTACACAGGTTGAACTGGATGGACTATTGTCTTTATTCAACCTCACCTACTATGTAACTATGTAACCATGTAAAATTCTGCGATTTATGCATTTCAGCGACAATGAAATCTGTCGTCCTCGGGGAGACCCTGCATATGATCGGCTCCACAAAATTCGGCCCCTCATATACCACTTCAATCAGCGGTTTGCAACCTTGTTTACCCCCGAACAAGTTGTCTGCATTGACGAGTCCCTGAATAAATTTTCTGGCCGCCTTGCTATGAACCAGTACCTCCTCAGCAAACGTGCCATGTATGGGGTCAAGCTGTATAAACTGTGTGACAGGGCCACAGGTTATACAGTTAGTTTCCGGGTCTATGAGGGAAATGATAGCTGTGTGGAGGCCCCCAACTGCCCAGACTAAATCGGGAGCAGCGGCAAGATAGTTTGGGACTTGGTGTCACCCTTATCCGGAAAGGGGTACCATTTGTACGTGGACAACTTCTACACAAGCATGCCACTATTTAGTCATCTTTCTGAATTACAAATTGGCGCATGTGGCATCGTGCGACCTAATCGCCGGGGCTTCCCTCAACGGCTTGTAAATTCCCGTCTTAGTCGGGGGGCGAGAGCCTGCTTGAAAACTGACAAATTGCTTGCAGTGAAATGGAGGGATACACGGGATGTTTATGTTCTGTCCTCCCTTTACGCAGACACGACGATCCAAATTCCTACGGCAACTGGCGTTATGAGGAAACCCCTCTGTGTCCACGAATATAACCTTAATATAGGAGGGGTGGACCTTAACGACCAGCTTTTGGCGCTGTATTTAGTTGCCCGTAAAGCCAGACGCTGGTACAAAAAAGTGTCTGTTTATTTGTACCAATTGGCTATGCTGAACGCCTTTGTCCTATACAGGGCGTCAGAAAGAACTGGATCCTTCCGGGAATTCCAGGAAGCGATCATCCTTGGCTACCTGTTCCCAGGAGGCATGCCTGCCCAACTTCCCCTTCCAGAAGCAGTGAGCCGGCTGCATGAGAGACATTTTCCACATGTCCTCCCGAGTACCCCTACCCAAATACGACCCCAAAGAAGATGTCGTGTCTGTAGCAGGTGCGGATGTACCCGCTATTATTGTCCCAGATGTCCTGACCAACCTGGTCTCTGCATCTGGGAATGTTTCGAGCGCTACCATACACTAGTGGAGTTTTAGTGTAGGGTACAGCACGACACAGTGTAGGGCACACAAACACAGGGTCTCGAAAGATGTTCGATGGCTATCGACATTTTGAGAGACCCAAGCTGGAAAATCGCAGTTCAGAGAAAAAAACTGTTAGAAAAAAAACAAAAGAATCCAAAAACAGTTGTTGTGTCAGTCATTTTTTATGTTCTACTCTTCCTACTGTACTTTTACTGTACTTTGTTTTTCATTCTTTTGTTAACCTGTTTCTCTTGCAGGTACTCGCCGGCTGCCACATTGATTTTATATATTCTGACACAAACAGCGTTTGCGCTCCGCATATATGGATATCTTTGCTGGCAGCAGCTGTGGTGATTTTCTAATTTCAGCACTTCAGTTAAAATACTATTTAGGTATAGGTGGAATATTGTCGTGTATACCCGTCATTAAATTCAGTGGGTGGATGTTTGGGCGGTTAATGATGGGTAATACTACACAATATTCCTGTGCTGATTTCTGATAGGTTCTCTTTTTTTTCGTTCAGCCCACAGGCTGCATGAAAGAAAAAAAAAAACCTACACTATATGCCAAACAAGGACCAGCAATGTACTGGTACGTTGCTGGAATTTGAGTGGTTATACCAGGATGATGCCTGCAGATTTAGGCATCACCTTGGTATAGTTTTTTACAACCAGCGGTCGGCTTATATGTAAAAGCAATCCTAGCGGATAATTGGCCGCTAGACTGCTTTTACATGCAGTGTGAGGCGACTCACCCCACCGCCGCCTTCCGCGGTTTTTCTCGGGCTCTCCTGTCCCACCGGTTAACCCGAGAGTGCAGCCGGTGGTTCAATTATCTAACCATAGAGCTAATTGGAGATGAGAATGGCTCCAATCATCTCTATGGCTTAAGATACCGGAAGCTACGAGCATTTCATGACTTCTGTTTCGCCATAAATAAACAGGGCCATTGGGAAAGTATTTTATCACACCAATTTTGGTGTGGTCAGATGCGTTAAGGTCAGAGGAGAGATCTAGAGTCTAAAAGACCCCAATTTTTTTAAAAAAAGGAGTACCTGTCACTACAGATTACTATCATAGGGGATATTTAAATTAACTGTGATAATAAAAAGGATTAAAACAAAAAAAAAATGAAAGGAAAGGTGTCAAAATAACATAAAAAAGCAAAAAAAAAAATCAAGCCCCCCCTGTCCCACCGTGCTTGCGCGCAATGGCGCACGCAAGCGTTGGTCTAGTTTCATATGTAAACCGCAATTGCAGCATGCATGTGAGGTATCGCCGCAAACGCCAGGTCGAGTGCAGTAATTCTTGCAGTAGACCTCCTCTGTAAGTCTAAAGTGGTAACCTGTAAAGACTTAAAAATGTACGTAGTTTGTTGCCGCTGCACAGGCGTGCGCAATTTTTAAAGCATGGCATGTTTGGTATCTATGTACTCGGCATAAGATCATCTTTTAAATTTTACCAAACAAATTAGAATTATATAGTGTATTCGTGCAATAAATTAAAAAAAAAAAAGTATTTTTTTCACAGAAATTGCGTTTAGAAAATCTGTGCGCAAATACCGTGTGACAACCACCATTTTATTCTATCGGGCCTCTGCTTTAAAGAAATATATAATGTTTGGGGGTTGAAAGTCATTTTCTAGTAAAAAGAGAAAGTGGGTGATGTGTGGCTAAGATTGAGCATAAAATGCCGGGACAGTTCAAACACCCCCCCAAAATGACCCCTTTTTGAAAAGTAGACACCCAAAGCTATTTGCTGAGAGGCATATTGAGTCCATGGAGTATTTTATATTTTGCCCTAAGTTTCGGGAAGATGACAATTTGTTTTTTTTTTTTTTACAGAAAGTTGTCACTAAATGATATATTGCTCACGCATGCCATGGGAATATGTGAAATGACACCCCAAAATACATTCTGTTGCTTCTCTTCTTCAGCACAAAACCCCCCCAAATTACCCCATTTTGCAAAGTAGACACTATAAGCTATTTGCTGAGAGGCATGGTGAGTCCATGGAATATTTTATATTTTGCCACAAGTTTCGGGAAAATTATTATTTCTTTTTTTTTTTTTTTTTTTTTTTTACACAAAGTTGTCAGTAAATGATATATTGCTCACACATGCCATGGGTATATGTGAAATGACACCCCAAAATACATTCTGCTGCTTCTCCTGAGTACAGGGATACCCCATGTGTAAACCTTTTTTGCAGTACCCGCGTACAGGACCCGGAAAACCAATCCGCACATTCTGGCTTTCTAAGGGCGTAAATTGTTGATCTCACTCCTTACTACCTATCACAATTTTGAAGTCCATGAAATGCCAAGATGGCACAAAACCCCCCCAAATGACCCCATTTTTCAAAGTAGACACTCCAATCTATTTGCTGAGAGGCATGGTGAGTATTTTACAGCTCTCATTTTTTTGGAAAATGAAGAAAAAAAAAAAGGAAAATGCATTTTTTCCCCTCTTTGTGACAAAAAGTGAGATCTGCAAAACACTCAACATGCCTCTCTGCAAATAGCTTAGGGTGTCTACTTTCCAAAAAGGGGTCATTTGGGGGGGTGGGGGGGGGGTTGTGCTGTCTTGGCATTTCATGGCCTCCAAAACTGTGATAGGTAGTCAGGAGTGAAATCAACAATTTACGCCCTTGGAAAGCCTGAAAGTGGGGATTAGTTTCGGGGTCCTGTACTCGGCTAGACAGCAAAAAAGTCCCACACATGGGGTATCCCTGTACTCAGGAGAAGCAGCAGAATGTATTTTGGGGTGTCATTTCACATATACCCATGGCATGTGTGAGCAATATATCATTTACTGACAACTGTGTAAAAAAAAAAAATATATATATATATATATATATATATATATATATATATATATATTTCCCGGAACTTGTGGCAAAATATAAAATATTCCATGGACTCAACATGCCTCTCAGCGAATAGCTTGGGGTGTCTACTTTCCAAAATGGGGTCATTTGGGGGGGGGGGGGGGGTTTGTGCCATCTTGAAATTTCAGGGCCTCCGAAACTGTGATGGGTAGTGAGGAGTACGCCATTAGAAAACCTGAAGATGGTGATTGATTTTCGGGGTCCCGTACACAGTTAGGCTCCCAAAAAGTCTCACACATGGGGTATCCCCATACTCAGGAGAAGCGGCAGAATGTATTTCGGGGTGTCATTCCACATATACCCATGTCATGTGTGAGAAATGTATCTTTTAGTGACAACGTTTGGCAAAAAAAAAAAATGTAATTTTCCCAAAACTTGTGGCAACATATAAAATATTCCATGGACTCACCATGCCTCTCAGCAAACAGCTTGGGGTGTCTACTTTCTAAAATGTGATCATTTGGGGGGGGGGGGGGTTGTGGTATCTTGACATTTCAGGGCCTCCTAAACCGTTATAGGTAGTGAGAAAATGCAATGAAAAATGTACGCCCTTTGAAATTCTGATGGTGGCGATTTGTTTTCGGGCTCCCGTACACTTCTAGGCTCCCAAAAAGTCTCACATATGTGGCATCCCTGTACTCAGGAGAAGCAGCGGAATATATTTTAGGGTGTAATTACACATATACCCATGGCATGTGTGAGCAATATATCATTTCAATGACAACTTTGTGTAAAAAGAAATAAAAATTTTTTTTTTTTTTTTTTAGTCATTTTTCAAACACCTGTGACAAAAAAATGAAATATTCAATGAGCTCAACATGCCTCTCAGAACATTGCTTAGGATGTCGACTTTCCAAAAAGTGTTAGTTTGGGGGGGCTTTGTACTGCCCTGCCATTTTAGCACTTCATGAAATGAGATAGGCAGTCAGAAATTAAAGCTGCGTAAATTTCAGTATTTACACCATAGTTTGTAGACGCTATAAAACTTTTGCGAAAACCACTAAAAATACGCTCATTTAATTTTTTTTTGTCAAAGACATGTAGCTAAATACATTTTGGCCAAAAAATAAGACATAAATTGAGTATATTGGATATTTTTAAAAGACAAAGTTGAAAACTTAATTTTTTCGCAAAATTTTCGCTCTTTTTTTTTATTAATATCGCAAAAAATAAGAAGCGCAGAGGTGATCAAATACCACCAAAAGAAAGCTCTGTTTGTGGGAAAAAAAGGACGTAAATTTCGTTTGGGTACAGCATTGCATGACCCCGCAATTGTCAGTTAAAGTCACGAAGTGCCAAGTTGAAAAAAGGGGTCTGGTCAGTAAGGGGGTAAAATCTTCCGGGGCTTAAGTGGTTAACCTAGAAACCTGAATGTCCACCAGCGGTGACACTGTCAGTTTCTTTAGGAGGGACTCCTCAAAAGGATACCTCCTAGCGAACTGCTTCAGTATCTCAACCATGCATTTCAGGGACCCCCACTGACTAGCGACAATCTCGATGAAATAGGCATTTGCAAATGCCTATTTCATCGAGATTGTCGCTTAGTCACCTTGGATGGTCTGCAGGTGCTAAATTGCACCAGCGCAGCCTCAGCTGTGTCCTCCATTTTTAAAAAGTTTCCGGCACTGATACAATCAGAATCTCCACAAGCATCTTTTCTTGCGCAGACGTAGTGGAAGAGGAATCATCCTCACTGTCAGAGTACTCAATGTGCGTGGACAGCGACCCCGTGGGGTGACTCGCGTCCACGGCAACAAAATCAGCCTCAGAATCTGAGGAAGCAGAGGAACCAGGTGAAGGCGGAGGGCGCTTTTAACTAGGTCTCTTTTGGAGAACCATGTCCACTTTTACACCAAAGACTGCAGTACAGCCGTCATAGCAGCCATGACAAACTGAGATCCAGTGGGTCCCACAGCTTCTGAGAGCGGGTCTGCTGGTGACACGTGTTCTAGGGGCTCCATGACACCCTGGGGACCTTTAGTAAAAATAACAAAAATATAAGGCACGCTGTAAAAGCACCCCCCATCGCTGTCACCAGTGGTACTACAGGTCCCAGCAGCGCTGAATGAGCAGAAAACAGGGAGATATACTGCCCCAGGACTCACCAAACAACTCAGCAGGGAGAGGGAGGGAGAGAGAAAAAACTCCAACAGCCTGCTGATCCAGAGGAAGAAGAAACACCCGAGCTGACACTAGAGCCCCCCCAATAGAACACCGATCCCTCAGGCTTAGAGAAAATGGCCGCCAGTAGAAAATATAGGAGCCACCGAAAACAAGGCCGCCGCTCCTCCTCATGCAGTCACCGGCAAAATGGCGGTGCTATATGGCTAGGCACGCCATTTCTGGCAACACAGGGACCTACACAGAAAACCCCCCCTCCAGGGCACAAAAAAAACCCACAAACTGCCAGAGGAGCCACCGACAGCGTGCTCCCTCCCCCACTCCAGTGACAGCTTGCACACCCCCACACCACACAGAGAATTTTGTAATAAAAAGTTAATTTCTCCTTAAAAGGGAATTCCTCCTAAAAGGGAACGGGGGGGGGGGGTGGAGGGGGTCTAGAGGTCAGTTAGTCAGGGTTGCTGCTGGGTAGTTGAACTATGGGGTGGCCTACTGACCTTGGGAGGGAACCGCATCCACCACAACTTCTAGTGGGGGCACTACTCACCGCAACTTTGGGACTGGGCGGGCACCAATCCGGGCAGAGCACCTCCCAACCTTGAAATGGTGGGTGTTGCGGCCAGAGGTACGCTGCGACTCAGGACACGACCAGGTTGTATGCATCCTCACGAGGTGTTGCACTGGCAGGCCATCCCCTGTCCAGTGGGGCTATGTCGTGGCCAACCTAGCACTAGCTGAGGCCGGCAATTGCTCCATAAGGATCTAGGATATCCAGTGCGTCACCCAGTCCGGTGATTGTAGTTCTCACAGGAACTGACTTGATTGTAGAAGATAACAAGCAAAAGAAAAAAAAAAAAAACAATGTCAGGACCAGGGATCCCAGCAAGGAGCTAGGTCCTTACTCCTGACTAGGCAGAAAAAAAACTGAGTTCCTAGAGCAGGAAGTGGGAGTATAACCCCTGGGAGTGCCCTGTAGGCATAAGTCCAGCTTCGTTAACCCTTTTCCGCCTAGTGGAATACTCCTAGGAAGAGCAGCATAACCCATTTGTCAAAGTAGATATGAAGCTGTGTCAGTCAATGAACGAAAAAGAAATCAAGTTTCTTGACCCTTGGGATGTCCCAAAGCAGTCTCAACATGAGGGGTGGAAACAGTAGGAAAAAAATCTTCCCCAAGGCTAAACATAGCCAACCAGGTAACATGGAGATCAACTATCAACAACTGGAGCTCACCTGAAAAAAAATATAAAAATACCCTCAAAGAGGACAAGTCCTCTAAACAGCAGCCTGCAAAACCTTGCAGCCGAAGGAAGCCTCTGCAGATGCTAAAACAAAATTATAAAACTTTGTGAACGTGTGCACAGATGATCAGGTGGCCGTCTTGCAAACCTGCATCACTGACGCCTGATGACGGAAGGCCCAGGAGGCACTAAGCTACCAAGTAGAGTGCGCCTTAAAAGGGAAAGGAGGAACCTGACCCTTAATGGCATGATCCATCTGGAAATAGTCGCAGCAGAAGCAGCCAGCCCTTTGTAAGGTCCATCCGCAAGGACAAATGGTGAGTCTGACTTTCTAAAAGACTCCGTAGCTGCCAGGTACACCCTTATTGCCCGAACCACATCCAGGGAATGCAAAGCAATTTCCTTAGGATGCTTAGGCCTGGGACACAGGGAAGGCAAAACAATGTCTTCATTCAAATTAAAATCAGAGACGACCTTCGGAAGGGACGATGGACATGGACGAAGAACCACCTTATCCTTGTGAACCAACAAGTAAAGTGGACAAGACAGCGCCGCCAGCTCCGACAACCTGCGCACAGAAGTGATAGCAATTAATGTAAGCAAGGGGAACCTCCTTTTCAAAATATTTTCAAAAGGAGGCTTCTGAAGAACCAGCAACACCAAATTGAGGTCCTGTGGCGGCAACGGAGACTGCACTGGAGAAACCAAGTCTCTCACTCCCTGGATAAAGGTACGCACCCAGGAGTGTGTGGCCAATGGACGTTGAAAGAAAACTGCCAAGGCCGAGACCTGGCCCTTGGGTACTGCTCAACCCCTCGCTGGAGGAAAACTTACCGTTAGTGTACCGGTAACGGTCTTTCTCTTAACCCTTCCAGGACGGCCTACATATGAGAGATTGTGGCTCCACCCCACAGGAAACACAACTAATTTGCAGCTGTTAAAAAGGTCCCACCCATCCTTGAGCTTCAGTAATATAAAAGAAACTTTCCAACCGAACTTTCAAGGAATAGAGTTAATTCAATAACATAGTTACACATATATATATATATATATATATATATATATACACACATACATACACACATACACTTACTCACCACCAACTCTGGGCGGGAAGTAGGCCGGCCGTCCTGGAAGGGTTAAGAGAAAGACCGTTACCGGTACACGAACGGTAAGTTTTCTCCTTTCACCCTTCCAGGACGGCCTACATATGAGAGGATAATAAAGGAATCCATACTGGCCTACCTTAGGGCGGGACCACTGCCTGTAAAGGCAAGGTCTTTTTGAGACAGTATTTCCACACGATAGTGCCTTAGGAAGGTATCTTGACTGGACCAGGTGGGCTGCATGGCGGATCTGTTCCCAGGATGCTCTGGCTCTTTCGGCCCAGGATGTTGCCATGCCCCTTGTGGAATGTGCATTTAGATTTGCTGGGGTGGGGGTACCTGACACCTTATATTACATGCTAATGGCTTGCTTAATCCACCTAGAGATCGAGGGTTTTGATGTAATCCCTTTCTTGGTCCAGAATGTAGAACAGGTGACTAGACCTTCTAAACCCTTTGGTTCTTTCCAAATATGCGAGAAGACACCTTCTTACATCCAGGCAATGGAATTTTTGTTCCTTTGCACAGCTAGGTTTTTCACAAAATGATGGCAGGACCATCTCTTGATTTCTGTGAAAAGAAGAAACTACCTTGGGTAGGTACAGTGGGTCTGGTCTAAGAATCACTCTGTCATGGAGAATTAGCATAAAGGGCTCCTTTATAGAAAAACTTTGTAAATCTCCCACTCTTCTGGCTGTGGTAATTGCCAACAGAAAAGTTAACTTAATTGACAAAATATTCAGGCTAACCTTGTCCAATGGTTCAAAGGTTTCACTATATAACATCTCTAGTACTTGCGTTAAATTCCGTACTTGAACATTAGCTCTGTTAATCGGGGACGACCCACCCTTGAGCTAACAAAAATCTTCTAATTAAAGGCTCTTTAGCCAGACTTTTGTCTAAAAAAAACCAGAAAGTGCCGCTACCTGTACTCTAAGGGTGTTAACTGCCACCCCCTTATCTACCCCATCCTGTAAAAATTCCAGGATAACAGGGATTGAGGCAGAGGAATTCTTCTTCTGACTCTGCCAAGTACAGAATTTTTTCCAGATTTTGGAATATATTTTCCTAGTCACTGGCTTTCTACTTAAAAGGAGGGTATCAATGACCCTATGTGAACAACCTTTCTCCTTCAGGATTTGGCACTCACTACCCAGGCTGTTAACTGAAAAAACTGTGGTCTGGGGTGAATAAGAGGCCCTTGTAGTAACAGATCCAGAACCTCTGGTAGTTTCCAAGGGGCTGTCACTGATAGGGATACCAAGATCGTGAACCACGTTCTCTTTGGCCACCAAGGTGTGATCAAGATGAGACGTAGTTGCGGCCATCCACTGAGTCTCTGTAGAACTCTCGAAATTAGATTTTGAGGAGGAAATGCATAGGCTAGCCTGAAGTGCCAAGGCTGCGCTAGAGCATCCAGGCCCAATATATCCCTTTGATGTGTCAGGAAGAAGAACCGCCCTACTTTTTTGTTCTGCCAAGTGGTAAACATGTCCACTTCCGGTTGACCAAACTTTTGGACTAGTAGTTGAAATATTCTGGGATTCAGTTCCCATTCTGTCTGCTTGATGGAATGACGACTGAGGAAGTCCGCTTCCCAGTTGTCCTTCCCTTTTATGTACACTGCTGAAAGAGAAATCACTCTTTTCTACCCAGCCCAGTGTCTCCTGAGCTAATTTTTAACAGGGTGTTTGATCTGGTCCCCCCTTGATGATTCAAGTAAGCTACTGCTGTAGCATTGTCTCAATGGACTTGGACTTCTTTCCCTAGAATGTCCTTTTCGAAAGCTCTTATGGCCTTTCCCACCGCTTTCAGCTCTCTGTAGTTGGATGAGGCCTGACTTAACTGTATATCCCAGGTGCCCTGGGCATGCGCTCCCTCTAGTTGAGCTCCCCACCCTTCGGAACTTCCGTCCGTGGTGATCTTTAAGGGTTGCTCTTGACCCCAGAGTCGACCTGTCCACCATTTTAGTGATGATATTACTTGAAGGGAGAGATTAATTTTTTCGTCTAGGGACTCCTGTCTCTTGTTCCAAGAGAGCAGGTGGAAAAATTGGAGGTCTCGTGAGTGCAGTTGGGCCCACTTTACAGCTGGGATACAAGCTGTCATCAGCCCCAAAATTCTCATGATCTGTCTCCTGGAACACCGAGGATGAGAACAGATATTTTCCACCGCTGAGACCACTTTTTCCACCTTTTCCTATCTTGTACACCAGATGGACTTGAACCTGTGCTGGCTGTATTGAGGATTTCTCCACATTTAGCAGCCATCCTACCGTCTGTAGGACTGACATCACTTTTTGGGTGTCTGCCATGGCCTGTTTTGCTGATCTTGCAAAGATAAACATATCGTTCAGATAAGGGATCAAATTTAGGCCCTGCAGATGAAGATGGCCTACTACTTCTGCCAAGATTTTCGTAAAGATCCTTGGACTTGCTGCTAAGCCAAAGGGAAGAGCTCTGAACTGCCAATGTGCAGTTCCTTCTTCCATCACAATTGCGAATCTGAGGAATGCTTGATGTTCCGGATGGATTGGGACATGTAGGTAAGCATCCCTTAGATCCAATGTGGTCATAAAGATGTTCTGAAACAGATTTTTTCTGACCGCATACATGTTCTCCATGGAGAACTTCTTGTATATCAGAAATTTGTTTAATTTTTTGAGGTTTATGACTAGCCGGAATTTCCCTGAGGGTTTTGGCACCACAAATATGTGGGAGTAAAAGCCTTGGAATACCTGACTTATTGGTACAGGTGAAATCACCCTCTGTTCTGCTAGTTCCAGAATACCTTCTAGTAGTGCTTTCCTCTTTTGTTCTACTTTTGAGGGATAAGTCATTGTTATTTCTGTCACTGGCTGAGAGGAAAATTCCAATCGGTAACCTTCCCGGATGATCTGGAGAATATAGGGGCTGGGTGAGATGTTTTCCCATTGGGAAGTAAAATGGGCCAACCTGCCCCCTACCCTGATGCTGGCGTCACTTGGTCTCTTTAGGCTTGGGTCCAGGTTTAAGGAACAGTAAGTTAGCTCCTTGTTTTCCCTTTGCAGGGCCACCTCTCCTGGTTTGTCCCCTGAAAGGCCTTTTTTGATTTCTGTCCTGGAAGTTCCAAAAGGAATATCTACCCAATTTGTCCTTCCTCTAAGTGGGGAATTTTTTCCCTTTCTCTGCGGATCTGCATAAAACATCCAGTCCTGAACCGCACAAAAATGACCAAAGGGTAATGCGCAAAGCCTTAATTTGGAAGCTATATCTCCTTCCCATTCTTTGACCCAAACTGCCCTTCTAGCAGAGTTCACCAGAGCTGCTGTTCTTGCTGAGGCTACTATTGACTCTACTGCTGAGTCTGCCAAGTAAGACACTGCTTTCCCAATCACAGATAGGGAATCTAGTAGGTCTTGTGATCCCTCCATTGTAGAGACATGTTTTGACAGTTCCTTGATCCAGAAATCTGCATTTCTGACCATACAGGTATCTGCTAGAGCCATAGTCATATTATATGAGTTAGAAGCCTAAGCCTTTTTTTAGTAGGGATTCGATCTTGCGATCCATGACATCCCTAATATGACCAGCATTTTCAAAGGACAAATCTGACCTCTTTGATAGCTGGGCCAGAGGAGCGTCTAGTTTAGGATTTTTTAAAAACTCTTCCAATTCCTGTTTCTCAAAGGGATACCTTCTTTTCCAGTTGTTTGGTCTGGATAAGGCATTCATAGGGAATTTCAATTCTTGGTGAATCGTGTCTTTTAAAGATTGGTGAATGGGAATTGCTCTGTACTGGGCTCTTCCCAAGGCCTTGTACACTTTATCCTTAATGGAAGACTCCTTTACTTTAAGGAGACTCTCCATACATTCCAAAGGAAAGAGGCTTTTGTTTCTCTTGAAATTATCCCTTTCCTTCTCACTGTCTGACTCCTTGTCTGAACTGGATGGAGATCTAATGTGACTAGTGCCTTCCCCTGGATCCTCCTCTTCCCTAACCTGCGATGAGGGAATGGTTTGTGATCCTGACCAGAGAGAAGAGGGTCCTCTTGACCACCCATATCCTGGGAGGATAAGTTATCCCTGGACACTTCCTCTGTCTGTGCTGGGGTTTGAGGGATAGCTGCTGTAGTCCTAAATGACTGAATAGTAGCTAACATCGCATCTTGCATTGATTTAAGGAAATCCTTCATTAGAATTGATGCTTCTTGCCCTGCCAATTTATTAATACATGTATGGCATAAAGGTTTTAAATAAGACCTAGACAACTTATCCCCACAGTTCCCACACTTTCTAGTCATGCTAGTGTTGGTGTTAGAAGGGGGTTTGGCAGGGGCCTCCTGTGCCGCTGGAAGACCTGTGCATAAACACAAGAAAAAACACATTTGTGTGTAACAGACATATTTAGTCTACCACTGCGGCTGCTCAATTCAGTAAAGGCATGCCTGTCTCCAATAGACAGCAGTCGGCCCACCACCGGTGTAGTCACTTACCCGGACCTGTCGCCACCTGGCCCACCGCTTTCTCCTCTATGGGAAGTGCGGTCATTCAAGTCTCTTTGGGGTGTTTCAGCCCCTTTGTAGCCGGAGATTCTGCCATGAATACTCGTGGACCCGGCGTCTCCTCCAACTTGCGCTTTCTTCCGGGTATCGCTCGCTCCTCCTCTTCCGACCGGAACTTCCGGTCTTCACAGCGAGGCTTGAAGCGGGCACCTTTGGCAGGAAACTCCAAATCCTTACCTTCCCCCGCAATAGAGGAGCAATGGAGGAGACTCTTCCTGCAGAGACAACAGGACTTCAGGTATGGAGGGACCTTCTCTTTAAGGTGACCGACTACCTGGCAAGTTTGGCGACCTGTAAGTTCCTGTTTCCAGGACACAGATAGGGAGGAACCTCTCATAGGCAGTCCGTACCTGCCTTCCAGGGTTACCTATCAGACACTCATTTGCCTTTAGGTAAGCGAAAAAACAAACGTTCCGGTGTGAGGTTGGAAACACAACTGAAATGAAACTCAAGAATGGGTAGGACCTTTTTAACAGCTGCAAGTTAGTTGTGTTTCCTGTGGGGTGGAGCCACAATCTCTCATATGTAGGCCGTCCTGGAAGGGTGAAAGGAGAAAGCCAAGATCCGAGTCACCGAAAAGAAGCAAGGGTGAACCCTAAGGGATTCACACCACGCAATTTACGACTTCCAAGTATAATGGTAAATCTTCCTAGAAGTAGATTTTCTAGATTTGAACAGTAGATTTTCTAGATTTTAACAGCATAGGAATCACAAATTCAGACAACCCTCCATCCTTCAGCACCTGGCTTTCAACAGCCAAGCCGCCAAAGCCAGCGACTGTAAAGCAGGATGGAAGATTGGTCATTGGGGCAGCAGATCTTCCCTATGAGGAAGTCTCCAAGGAGCATTGGCGACCAGCCATACCAGATCAGCGTACCAAGACTGGCGAGGGCAGTCTGGAGCCACTAGGATGACCGGAGCCCTTCTGCCTCGAACCTGCGCAGGAGTCTCCGCAGAAACTTAAGAGGAAAGGCTTAAATCAGACGATACCGACTCCAGGGAGCCACTAATGCGTCTGTGGCATCGGCTAGAGGATCCCGAGACTGTGCCACAAGCCTCTGCACTTTTCTGTTGAGGGGAGAAGCCAACAGATGCACCTCAGGAGTACCCCATCAGGGACACAATAGATGAAACACCTACAGATGAAGTGACCATTCCCCCTGGTCCAACGCATGTTGACTGAGGTAATCTGCCTGCCAATTTTTCACCCCTGGAATGTGTACAGCAGAGAGGGCTGGAACGATTCGTTCTGCCCACCTTAGAATGCTGGCCACTTCCCGAGCCGCCAGGAAACTTCTTGTACCCCCTTAAAGATTGACATAGGCCACGGCAGTGGCATTGTCTGATTGAATCCGTACCGGACACCTGAGGAGACTACTTGTCCAATGAGCCAAAGTCTGATAGCTGGGAGCTCCAGTACATTGATCGGTAGCCTGGAATCTGCACAGAGTGTGCTCAGGGGGCCTGGACTCTGGAAGAGTACACCTCCCTACCTGGACAGGCTGGCGTCCGTAGTGACGACCGTCCAGTACAGGGAAAGAAATTATTTTCCCTGACGAAGTGCAGGAGAATGAAGCCACCAAAACAGGGACCCCCTCATACACCAGGATCAGAAGGTCTAGAGCATCGGGGTCTCAACCTGTGAGTCGTGACCCCTTTGGGGGTGGAACGACCCTTTCACAGGGGTCGCCTAAGACAATCTTAAAACACATTTCCGATGCTCTTAGGCAGTGAACACACCGCGGCACCGGTGAGAGGTCCAGGAGAATCTCCTGCACCATGCCCGCGGCCCCTGCATCTCCAGCGCCATGCCCGCGGCCCCTGCATCTCCAGCGCCATGCCCGCGGCCCCTGCATCTCCAGCGCCATGCCCGCGGCCCCTGCATCTCCAGCGCCATGCCCGCGGCCCCTGCATCTCCAGCGCCATGCCCGCGGCCCCTGCATCTCCAGCGCCATGCCCGCGGCCCCTGCATCTCCAGCGCCATGCCCGCGGCCTCCTAGGCCCCTGCACCATGCCCGCGGCCCCTGTATCTCCTGCACCATGCCCACAGCCCCTGCACCATGCCCATAGCCCCCGCATTTCCTGCACCATGCCCGTAGCCCCCGCATCTCCTGCAGAATGTCCCTGCTTCATCTGTACCATGTCTACAGACAATGCATCAATTTGTAACAATGAAAATACATCCTGCATATCAGATATTTACATTACGATAACAGTAGCAAAATTACTGTTATGAAGAAGCAAGGAAAATAATTTTATGGTTGGGGGTCACCACAACAGGAGGAACTGTATTAAGGGGTCTCAGCATTAGGAAGGTTGTGAACCACTAGTCTAGAGACTGAGAATCCTTGTTCCATTTCTCCAGAATCTCCTTTTGCAGACATCTCGTGTGGAACTGTGCAAACGCAACCGCCTTGAATGTGGAAACCATCAGTCCCAGCACCCGCATGGAAGTCCGAAGAGATGACAGTCTACTGGATAGCAGAAGCTGAAATACCTCCTGCAATTCCTGAAGTTTTTCCTGAGGAAGAAACACTCTGGCTAAAGCAGAGTCAAGCATCAGACCCAGATAGTCCAGACTTGTGGATGGAACAAGAGCAGACTCTGCTCTCAAAAGCAGATGGTCCAGATACCCCAGTACCGCTATCCCCCGCTGCCACAGCAATGCTAGCACCGGAGCCAATACTTTTGTGAATACCCTAGGAGCGGAGGCGAGACCAAAGGGTAACGCCACAATCTGATAATGCTCCTCGTCAACAGCAAAGTGGAGGAAGCGCTAGTGGGAGCCACATTCGGATGTGAAGGTAGGCGTCCTTGATGTCAATGGAGGCGAGGAAATCCCCCTGATGTAGGGACGCCACTACTGTGCGAATGGATTCGCCACTACTGTGCGAATGAAATGTGACAATGAATTCAAGTGTTTGTTCACCAATGCCAGAAGTCTGCCAAGCAAAATAGGTGAGTTGGAAGCTCTGGTGCACGAGAACTATGATTTAATATGATCCAGAAATATTTAGACAGAATAAAGGTGGATAAAGTGCCTGGACCAGATGGCATCCACCCACGCATCTTAAAGAATTGAGCGCTGTAATTTCAAAGCCTTCGATCTAATTTTTAGTCATTATTTTATTTTAATGACTGGAATAGTACCACTGGATTGGCATAGGGCCGATGTGGTGCCTAGATTTTAAAAGGGTTCAATATCTTTGCCAAGAAACTATAGCCCTGTTAGTTTAACTTCTATAGTCGGGAAGATACTGGAAAGTTTAATAAAAGATCACAGATGCGTTCTTGCTGGAAGAAAATATTTTAGGCAACAGACAGCACGGACTCATGAAAGACCGAAGTAGGCAAACAAATCGGATTTCTTTTTATGAGGCGGCAAATAAAACCTTTGACAGAGGGGTGGCTGTGGATGTAGTATACTTGGATTTTGCAAAAGCGTTTGACACAGTTCCACACACGACTAATGTGTAAGGTAAAGTCTACAGGCTTGGAAAGATCAGTTCGTAAATGAATAGAAAATTGGCTAAAAAATGGATTTTTGTAAAATCTTACCGTAAAATCCTTTTCTCTTAGCTCATCGACAGACGTAGTCCTCGGTGATACACCACCTTCGGGTTATGTTACCTCCGCAGGAGCAGGACTAGACAGGAAATTAAAAAGCTCTGGCCACACCCTAGGGGCAGTCCCAGAGGGTATATCCTCTCTCTCTCTGCCTCAGCAAATCAGTTATGTGAAAAAGCAGTGCTTAGAGAATTTAACCCAACCCAACTCCAAAATAGAGGGGCGGGGACTACGTCTGTCGATGAGCTAAGAGAAAAGGATTTTACGGTAAGATTTTACAAAAATCCATTTTTCTCTAGCGCTCATCGACAGACGTAGTCCTCGGTGATACACCACCTTCGGGACGTCCCAGAGCAGTATCACAACTGAGGGGTGGGAAAATGGAAATCAAATCCCAATCTAGAAGGCCCAACCGGTGCCAACTAGAAGTTTACAATGCTCATCCTTAATGATGAGACTCAACAAAAAAAAATTTTTCAAACAGAAAAAAACCCTCGAGGTAGACCACCGGTCTCCTCAAATTGCGGCCTGCAAAACCTTGCGGCCAAATGAGGCATCCGCCGATGCCGTCACATCAATTTTATAGAATTTAGTAAAGGTATGTACCGACGACCAAGTGGCCGCCTTACATACCTGGACCACTGACGCCTGATGGCGAAAGGCCCAGGAAGTACTGAGCGCTCGAGTGGAGTGCGCCCTAACAGGGAACGGAGGACTCTGACCCTTAATAGAATAAGCCTGTACCACCGTTTGTCTAATCCATTTGGCAATGGTCGCGGCAGATGCAGGCAAACCCTTTCTGGGGCCATCCGTGATCACAAAAAGTGAATCCGTCTTACGGAATGATTCCGTAGCTTTCAGGTATACCCTGATTGCCCGAACCACATCCAAGGAATGCAACGCATGTTCCCGATGATGCTTGGGCTGAGGACACAAGGAAGGTAGTACAATATCTTCATTCAGATGAAAATCTGAAACCACCTTAGGAAGAAAAGATGGCTTAGGATGAAGTACTACCTTATCCCTATGAATCACTAGGTATGGGGACTGGCATGATAATGCAGCCAGTTCTGACACCCTGCGAGCAGAAGTAATAGCCACCAAGAAGACCACCTTCTGGGATAAAGTAAGCAAGGGAATCTCCCTGATGTTTTCAAAGGGAGGTTTCTGTAGAACCGACAAAACCAAATTAAGATCCCAGGGCGGTAAGGGCGCGCGGACTGGAGGAGCCAGGTGCCGCACCCCCTGGATGAAATTCCGCACCAAGGATTTGGTAGCTAAAGGTTTCTGAAAGAAGATTGCTAATGCTGAAACTTGACCCTTGATGGTGCTCAAGGCTAGCTTCTGCTCAACCCCTTGTTGCAAAAAGGCCAATATTCGAGACACCGAATAGGTACGTGGAGGAAATCCTAAAAATTCGCACCACGCAATATAAGTCTTCCATGTGTGATAATAGACTTTGCTGGAAGTCGCTTTCCTTGCTTTAATAAGGGTAGGAATGACAGAAGTAGACAAACCTCTGTCCTTCAGTACTTGGGTCTCAATGGCCAGGCCATTAAAACCAGCGACTGTAAAGCACGAAGGTAAATAGGTCCTTGAGACTACAGACACTCCCTGAGACGAAGTTCCCACGGAACGTCTGCGACTAACCTGTCCAAGTCGGCCAGGCCGGCTTGAAGAGGCCAGCCTAGAATTTCTAGGACCACTGGCGCTGATTGGATCTGAACCAGGCGTCCCTAGAGGTATCTGGCCCCGACCATCCGAGAAAGTCTGGTCGTCTTCTGTTCCCACACATTTATCAGATACCTGATAGTTATCAGGCAAGGTGATCTTTTCTGGTTGAACCTCAGGGACCGAAGTCACCCGACTAGAGGCTGCTTGGCCTATCTGGTCAATCAGATCCGATTCCTGTGAGGTATCGGGACTAATCTTAGGAAAAGGTAAAGGAAAAGATCTATACAGGGAACGGTAACTACCGCTTCCTGTACTTAAATGTTGGAAGGGAAGAATCGCACCGGTAGTAGTGGTTGATGCTCGATCTAATGTCCTGAATACCGGTGAAAACGTCCCCCCACCCTGAAATTGGGTGGGGGCGCACCTTCAGGCTGTGTACTCCTTTACTTCGGGTTTGGCTGGGTTGGTCCTCTGCTTGTCCGACCAGCCCTTCTTGAACCCTCCTGGAGGAGTCTTGCCTTTCCCGGAAGTACCAGCCGGGCGTCCTTTATGGGCGGTAAAGAAAGGTCCTCGCTTGTTGCGAGGTTCCTTAGCTTTTGCAGCCTGTGGCAAAAAAGTACTCTTGCCCCCGGTGGCATCCTTAATGATTTCATCTAGGTTGGCTCCAAATAGACGATTCCCCTGGAAAGGGAGATTGGTCAAAGTCTTTTTGGAACCTAGGTCAGCTGACCAGCATTTTAACCACAGCACACGTCTGAGGATCACTGCTAACTTAGATGCATGCCCTAACAAGGGAGTAGTGTCCAAGGCTGCGTCACAGATAAACCGTAGCCCTTGTATGATCTGTTCTATCAAATCAGATGTCTCCTGGGGAATATCTTTTCCCCTAAGATCTTGGCGTACCATCTTCGCCCATTCTGTAAGTGTCTGGGAAACTAGACCAATAACAATTACTGGTCTAAATGCTGACCCTATCAGAGAAAAGATAGTGCGGGACTCCGCTTCTATCTTTCGATCCACCGGATCCTTAAAGGACGAAGTGTCCTCCACTGGAATAACCGTGGCTTTATTCAGCCTGGAAATAGGCGGATCCACGACTGGTGGTACCGTCCATTTCTTAATGATGGATTCCTCAAACGGATAGCGTCTAGCAATACGCTTGGAAATAGTAAAGGTACGTTTAGAATGTTCCCATTCTCCTTTAATCTGATTTCCAAAACATTTAGGTACAGGAAAAGCCTTCGCCGTCTTGATGGGCTTATTAGTCCCAAAAGGCCTCTCTGTTTCAGTTGCCTCTGCCGGTAAAGCCTCAAGTTTTAAGGTTTCTTGCACTGCCACAACTAGTGCGTCCACCAATGCTTCTTCCTGAATTATAGCAGGAGAAGAAGCGTCCTCCTCACTGTCTGAGGGGGCTTTACCTGGGATAGCAGCCCTTGCAGAGGAACCTGCAACTGCAGTGACCATCTCTGAATCAGAGTCAGAGGTGTCAGATAGTATAGGGGTAGGCGGGGGTCGCTTCCTTGACCCCCGTCCCTGACAGGCCGCCTCCACCCGAGCCACCATAGACTCCAAAATTGCTGTAAATGACTCTATACTCTGTACACCGGCGGGTCCCGAGGCCCCCTCGAGGGAAACAGGTGGGGGAATCTGTGTGGCAGGGTCCATAATAACTCCAGTTACTTCCTGGATGATATAATTCAAAGTAAAGAAAAACTTTTTTTTTTTTTTTTTTTTGACCCTCAGCGCCACAAAAAACCCCTTAGTGTTACCTGCTAGGGATCCCTATCGATCGAGAGAGAGAGAGATAGACCCCCAGGCTCACCACTTGATGTTCAGAGTTGAACTGCAACAGCTTACAGCGCTGTCTTAGACAAACAGGAAGTCTTTTGGCTGGCTGCCCAGGAAGAAAGGAGGCGGCTCCGCCCCTCTGTACGCCTTCCGGCGCCTCCCCCAAGCTCCACGAGGTGTAGAATCACCTAAAACATGGCCGCCCCCATGCTGGAGACACGAGGCTACGCCAAAATGGCGGCTCGTGCGATCCAGCAAAAAAAATGGCGGCGGCCTGTGCTGACTAGCGGTGTGCTGCAGGCACACAACACTCTCTCTGCATGGGGATATGGCGTGTTTGGTGGTACCGGCCCTGGCGGACCGCATGGCCGTTCAGGAGGCCTGCTATTAGCTGGAGATCTGACTTGGAAGGCAGTCTACATGTCCATGGCTTCTGACTGGTAGGTAGCTTATACTTAACCCATAAGATTCCCAGAATGCCACAGATTACATTTTTAAAACATGTATACAATAGATTGTTAGCTCCCAAACCAAGCCTCCTGGCTTTTGCACACATAAAATCACACTCAAAGTAGGAGGATTTGTGACATGTTATAGGATAGAAAGAAACTCTTTCTTACCATACAGAGAGGGGCCCGCGTTCACCACAAAACCCGTCAGGGAAAACAGGGGGAACATACTACTCACCATACCGGAACCAGGCGGGCACCAACTCCTGACAGTACCCCTCTCCACCGAGGCGGGAGGGCTGTCGACCGATACAGACGCCGTGACTCATGGTCTTTGGCGTTTCAGCGAGACGTTTAACTCGCGGGTTCAGTCCTTTAATGGGACTTTGTCGCGGCCGACTCAGCGCGGAGCTATGGCCTGCACGCGCTCGTAGGCTGAACTGGGGTGACCACCGGATCTCAACATCCAGCCCGTCGCCCAGTTCAGCTTTCTTGCTTGAAGATCTCACAGGAACACTGGAGAAAAAAAGCTGTCCAAAAATCCTTTTAGAAAAAAATTTCTTGCCAGGACCTAAGATCCCAGCAAGGTATCTAGGTCCTTACTCCTAACTAGACAGAAAATAACTGATTTGCTGAGGCAGAGAGAGAGAGGATATACCCTCTGGGACTGCCCCTAGGGTGTGGCCAGAGCTTTTTAATTTCCTGTCTAGTCCTGCTCCTGCGGAGGTAACATAACCCGAAGGTGGTGTATCACCGAGGACTACGTCTGTCGATGAGCGCTAGAGAAAGATAGAATTCAGAGAGTAGTGGTTAATGATTCTTACCCTGAATGGTCTAAGGTAATCAGTGGTGTACCCCAAGGTTCAGTGTTGAGACCCTTACATTTTATTATTTTTTTTAAATGATATAGGATCTGGGATTAAAAGTACAATTTCAGTCTTTGCAGATGACACCAAGCTTTGCAGTGGAATAACTTCCTTACAGGATGTCTCCAACTTACAAGCTGACCTCAATGCACTGCTTCATTGGGCAACTATGTGGCAAATGAGGTTTAATGTTGATAAATGTAAAGTTATGCAGTTGGGGGCTAAGAATATGCATACATCATACATACTAGGGGGAGTAGAACTGGGTGAATCCATAGCGGAGAAGGATCTGTGTGTTCTGGTAGATCCTAAACTTAATAGCATGCAATGCCAAGCCGCAGTTTCCAAAGCAAGCAAAGTCCTTTCTTGTATTAACAGAGGCATAGACTCCAGAGAGAGATATCATTTTGCCCATGTACAAATTAGTAAGACCTCTTCTGGAATATGCAGTTCAGTTTTGGGGACCAGTTCTTAAAAAGGAGAGACAAGTGATGTGTTGGGCGCTTGTGCCGACAGATAGGACCCGCACTGAACTGTAGATAGAATGCAGGGATGTTGGTTCCTGAGGGCAGCACTGTAAGCAGGCAGAAGCCGAAATCCCGCTGGCACATATGGAGCAAGAAAGGACAGGCGCCACTCAGTAATGCAATCACGGTTTACACAAAAACATAGCACACTTACATGAGGGTTTTGTATGGGCTTCTCCTGTTAGTTTCTCTACCCCGTGGCATGGCGCTTTCTTCCTCACAGCCGAACCAGCAGCCGGGAGATGACGCTGCCTCGATAGAGTCCAATGGGGGAGCAGGATCAGTCCAGGAACAGCGGTAAGCCGCTTGTCCACCTTTGATGACATAACGCATTTCGGAGCATGCATGTATAAATACATAAGGGGTCCATATAGTGAACTTCGTGTTGAGTTATTCACTTTAAGGTGAACACAGAGGACAAGGGGGCACTCTTTAGAGGAAAACAGATTTTGTCTCCAAATATGGAAAGGTTTCTTCACCGTAAGAGCTGTGAAAATGTGGAATAGACTCCCTCCAGAGGTGGTTCTAGCCAGCTCACTAGATTACTTTAAAAAGGGCATGGATTTCTTTCTTTCCTAGGTGTACATAATCTAAATGGGTACCAATATTCATAGGTAAAGTTGATCCAGGGAATATCAGATTGCCTCTCGGGGGATCAGGAAGTAATTTTTTTTTCCCCTGCTATAGCAATTTGGATCATGCTTTGCTGGGGTTTTTTTCGCCTTCCTCTGGATCAACTGCGGGTATAGGATTGTGTATCTGGGATTGTAAGGTTGGGCTTTCTTTACTGTTTTTTGTTTATTGGTTGAGCCAGATGGACTTGTGTCTTTTTTCAACCTGACTATGCAACTAGAATTCCATTCGGAACTTCTGTACCCGCACAAAGCAGTTTAGCACCTTGAGGTCAAGAATAGGACGCACCTTGCCTTCCTTCCTTGAGTTAAAACCTTGAAAACGTTTTGATTTTGGAACCGGCACAATCACCCCTTGAAGTAACAAGTCTTGCACTGCCCCACAGAAATCGCCTAAGCGATCTGGGGACAAGTGCAGGTTGGAAGGGAAGAACCTTTCCTGAGGGTACGATTGAAACTTGATCTTGTAGCCGGAGCGAATCACTTAGTGGACCCATTTGTCTTCTATTAGGGAGTTCCACGGATCCGGAAACCAGCAAAGACGTCCCCCCACCCCAGATACGGGTGAGAACGCCACTTCATGCGGAGGAAGTATTGTCCGCAGGTCTGGCAGAACCCACTCGGGGTTTGCCGGACCAAGACTTCTTAGAACCCCCAGCGGAGGCCCTGAAGGGCTTCGATCCCTTGTCTTGAGACCCTGAGGGACGAAAAGGCCATTTGTAAGCTGAAAAGAAAGGCCCCCATCTGTGGCGGGACTCCTTACCCTTGGAAGTCTGAGGAAAATGAGCACTCCTTCCCCGTGAGGCCTTTCCAAAGGAAGCTCCAAACAGGCGATCCCCCACAAATGGAAGATCAGATAAGATCTTCGTTTTAGCATTTTAGCCAGATAATACGCGGCAGGACAACCGCTGGGACGGGAGTCACTTTGGTTGGGGGGCCCATGGAACCCAGCTTAGAGAGGTTGATAAATCCTTGTCTCAGCCCCCTAGGCCGCTCTTATGTGTAAGTCACCCTGTGTCTATTAGGGACACAGGGTGACCAAAGAAATGATGGACTTTATGGACACTAAGAATATGGTTTGGATTACTTCAATTGGGACAGTAATCTTTATTAACAATATTTCTCAAGAAATATGAAGATTTAATCCCACTTTACACTGAGACCTATAGCCTGTTGCCATTAAGTCTGACTCCTAATTAATCAAAGCAATGCTTAGATGTGTACTCCATGTACTGCTACTGGGGTCTCTTGCCATTGTCTGTATAATGTGTTCTGTGTTTATACTTAGGATAATGTGTAATTTTGTATTTTATTTTAGCATTGTTGCCAGCAGTCTGGTCTTCCAGTCTGGTTTAAGTTTGCTGAGTTAATTAGCATGTTAATGATAACCTTGTCTAGATGAGATTAGCCATGAGTCAGCTGTATCTCGTTATCGAACCATTGTGTGATGTTTTGGGTAAATATTCGGGTCATTGTTCATGTAGTGACATACTTCAAGTGTATAAAAAAATGTTTCTTGTTCAAGAGTTAGTTGTTTTAAGATACACACAAGCCAAGTTGTCGGCTAGTTTTGTATGTAAGGCGGCTGGAAAATCTGATATCCATGTTCAAGACTGTAGGAAGCCGTAGACTGACGGAAGCCCACAAAGTGTGGGTCACGGTTCTGTCTAGAAATCAAGGGAGCGGCATCCAAAGAGGTGTCACAGACAAACTGTAGTCCTTGGATCAACTTGACTTGCCAGCTCCGCAAAGGCAAGGAGGAGCTGTTCCCCCTCCAGGTTCCGGTGTAGAGATTTTGCCCACTCTGTCATAGCTTGCGGCAAAAGGGCAATAGTAAATACGGATTTAATTGCAGAACCGATCAGCTGGATCTGTGAAGAGCAAGGACTCTTCAACCGGGATTACAGTGGCTTTATTCAACCTGGAAACCGGGGAGTCCACTACAGGAAGAACTGTCCATTTTTTAAGGAGGGTATCCTCAGAGGTAACGCATTGCAAAACTCTTAGTGATTGCAAAGGTGAGTTTCGGGCACCCCCACTGTTTTGTGACAATATTGTCAAAGAAGACGGGAAAGGGGGAACGCCTTCGCCACTTTTGAGGATCTGTGGGTGCCAAAGGTGACCCGCGCCTCCGATGCTGCGTTAGTCGCATCCTCCATCTTTAAGGTTTCCCGTACTGATACAATCAGTGCATCCATTAGGGCTTTTTCATGTTCGGCTAGAGGAGCAGAGGAATTATCCTCAGTACCTGAGCATGCGGGTAGCATGGACGCAGACCCCGAAGGCCAACTTGCACTCCGCGGCAGCTCAGAATCAGATTCTGGATCTGATGAGACAGAGGAAACAGGTGAAGGCGGGGGATGCTTTTTGCTAGCCCATTTGCCCAGGACCAAATCTACCCTGGACTCCAAGCACTCCAGGACAAAATGTCAGTGCAGTCAGTTGTTGGGACCTGGAGGGCCCAACAGCCTGTGAGAGGGAATAAGGTGGTGAAATATGCTCCAGGGATTCCATGAGTGGAAAGGGGAACCCACACAAAAAAGGTGTAGAACTCTGAAAGCGACACCCCATTGCGCTGTTGTACCACGAGGCCTAGCACAGAGAACTATCACTAATGGTAGAGAGAGGGAGAGAAAATACCACAAAAGGACTCACCACCACCATCGGTCAGGTACTCGCAGCACTGGACTAACACACCATGAGGCAATCAGGAAGAGGAATGTGCAGGGATCAGCACTGGAGGCTGAGGAGAGGCTCCCAACGCCGAATCACCGCCCATCTGGCTCCAAAAACATAGCTGCTGCTATTTTCAATGGGAAGCCACAAGAAAATGGGCCCCGAGGCTACACAAACATGGCCACTGACCTGTTGCACGAAAACCTACAATAAAATGGGGGCCCTAGCAGCACAAAAAACGATCCTAACAGGAAGGGGGGCCCTGGTAGGCTCATCCCCCTCCCTACAGACAATCCTTTGGTCGCCGGCAGCACCCCCCCCCCCATCGCCAGTGCAACACCCCAGACCGACCTAAAAAGGTATGTCCACCCCAGGGGGGGGGGGTTAAGGCCTGCAATAGACCATTGAGACCTTCCCAGGGAGGGGCCAACGACCACTTCAAAACCCTCCAGGGGTAGAGGGGAACAGCTACTTTCCACACCAGGAACAGGGTGGGCACCGCTCCGGACAGACCACCACTCCATCGTAATGTGGGTGCTGTCAGCCAGGAGGAAATGCTGCGACTCAGGCCAAAGCCAGTTGGTATGCACCCTCGCGAAACGTTTAACTCACACATCAGACCCTGTACAGTGGTGGTGCTATGTCGCGGCAGACCTAGTGCAGAGCTGCAGTCTGCACGTGCTCGCTGGTCGGACTGGGGGGACCCTAAAGATCTAGATTATCCAGTTTGTCTCCCAGAGATTGGGAGTATACCCCCTGGGACTGCCCCATAGGCGTAGTTACGTTTTTGTCTGCCTAGTGTCCTACTCCTGTAGGGGGCAGTATAACCCATATTGTCATGAAGAGGAGGAGCTGTGTCCGTCAATGAACGAAAGAAAAATGGCAAAAATTTACATTGCACAAGCTCAGACCCCCATGTAGAAGAGGCCTCCTGTGCATACCTGAACATGAACTGTGTCAGGCAGCCACCACAATGTTTGCTGGGATGTGAAGACACTTTCCTAAATAAACAGACAGATATTTCCATTTGTACTTCATTGTGCTTTACACATACCAATCTGATGAGCTCTTCTTTGATAAGACGGGTAATTTCAGCTTTAGCTTTCTGAACAGCCAATTCACTTGCACCTAAGACATAACAAAAAATGATTATGGTTAACAGACAAAAGGCAGCTACAAATATTTTATTTATAAATTTTGCATTGATAGCTGGGATATGAGTACTTTTAAATCATCTGAATACAATGCTTGTTCTACTGTCAGTCAGAAGTTCCCCAGCTGTTCTGTGAGAAGTGATCTCAAAGCAAGTGTAAGAAAGTACCTTGTTGAAGGAGAGTGTGATGGTTCTGAAGCAGTATGAGTGGAGCTGCATATAGGTGAGCATACTTCAAAGTTATTCGAGATTGTTATACCCAGTGTTGAGGAGGTGGAGACCGCTTCTTGTATAGATAGCAAGGATTGCCAGGACTAGGACAGTAATAATAGGGGATTTTATCTAACCAGAAATTGGAATAAATTACACTGCTGGAACAGTAACCAGGTAGAAATATATAAACCTATTACATGACAACTTTATGGTAGAACTAGAAATGATGCTCTGGTGGACTTGGGAATGTCAAACATTGCGGAGCTCATTATTAATGTTCATATTAAAACATCTGGTTAGCAGTGATCATAACATGAGTTCATTTAATGCTAGCTGTAAACAAACACATACAAGAAAGATAAAAAAAAAAAAAACACTTAAAGTGGTTTTTAAGCCACTTGCATGACTTTCTATAATCCTCTGTTTCCTAAGCCTGTGTACCTCTCTCTGTGTCTTATAAATAAATAAAATAAAAATGCTGTGAGTACCTGATTTCAGTGTGCTGCTCCGCGATCATGTGATCGGCTGGCTCTCTCCTCTCCCAATCTGACAGCTTTGGTGGCGGGGCCAAGATTCCCCTGCTGACGTCACTCAGGAGGAGAGGAGGGGAGAGGGAGAGCTGGCTGCTCATGTGATTGCCGAGCAGCACAATGAAATCAGGTATAGCATTTTTTTTATGAAACGCATAGACAGAGGTACACAGGCTTAGGAGACAGAGGATTATATAGCACATGAACAGTTTATTTCAGCAGGAGAAGGGGCGAACGGGCCAGGACATTGAGCTGACAGACAGGGAAGGTAGGAGAGGGGAAAGGAGGTCAGAGGAGCACAAAGGAGAGCAGAGAGGAGAGCTGCGGATGACACAGGCACGTACACTGGCCACAGGGCTCAGCAGCCATGATACACCAGAGTCAGTTTACAGGGGGGAGGGTAGACACTGGCATGATCAGCCAGGTTTTTTTAGGCGATACAGGGGGGAAAATTACACAGCACAAGCACTATGCTGTATAACATGCTTTAAGGGAACAGGATCCATTTTTTTTTTTTTGTTACGGTAATGCTTTAATTATAAAGAGGAAAATTTCCAAGACTGAGGGCTGCTCTCGGGGATTTAGATTAGGAGGAAATGTTTTCAGAAGAGAAGAACACAAAACAGAAATAAGAATGCTTCAAATTGAATGTATACAAAACCTACTGCAAAATATATTCCCATCGACAATACATTTAAAAAGCTAAAAATAAAACCTGTGTCTCTCTCTTACATCTATATGTCCTCAAAGAGTTGAGGTGTGCTATTTCAAAGCAATGGTTTGTAGAGACTCTTTAATGACTGGCATAGTACCACTGGATTGGCATAAGTGGTAAAAACTTAGACAAAGGAATATCTGTGGATATACAGTGGGGAAAATTATTTGATCCCCTGCTGATTTTGTAAAATTGCTTGCTTGCAAAAAAGGGCAATCATATGTCAAGGTGCTGTCAAGCATATTGTAAGTGAGCTTTTTTGTGGCATTGGCACAGTAAATTCTTTTTTCCAGCAACTCGACCATGCAGCTCATTTTTGTTCAAGTATCGTTGTATTGTGCTCCTTGAAACAACCGTATCGTCTTTCCAGAGCAGCCTGTATTTCTCCTGAAGTTACCATAGGAGGGTTTTCTTTGTATCCTGAAAAAATTCTTCTGACAGTTGAGGCTGCAGTCTCTTTGTCTACCTGACCTTGGCTTGGTATCAAGAGTTCCCTGAACTTTCCACTTCTTAAAAAGTGAACAGTACTGGAATATTCAAGGCTTTGGATTACCTTTTTATATCCTTTTTCAGCTTTATAAGGTTCCATTACCTTGGTATGCAGGTCTTTTGATGGTTCTTTTCTGCTCCCCTTGAATCAGTATCTAGCTAGTCTGCTCAGTGCATCCATACTATAGCCAACAAACTCTTTAATGGCCATATTAACCTGTGTGTGTCATCTTGTGTGTCTGTACCAAGGTCAATCATTTTGATCGGGGCCATTTGGGTGATTTCTATTATCAGGATTCAAAAAGGAGCCAAACAACTATGTGATAATAAATAGCTTCATATAATCACTATCCTTAAAGAAAAAAAAAAACGTTTTCCGGCATATTCAGTTCACCATTTATGGGCAGGCTAAATATGTACCAAGTTGAGCAGCTAGCAATAATGACTGTCTTCTCCCGGTGGGGACGGCCTCTCCCGCCAGGAGAAAACATTGACTCAGCAGGAGGGATTCCCGCATCAACACTGTGATGATGGGGGAATCAAGCAAATTTGCTCCATGTATGGTTGGTCTTAGGCTTTAAAAGAGAAGTATGGGTTTGTTTTTGTTTTATTATTCATACTTACCTAGCTGGATGCAGCACTGGTCAGATGCTGCATCTGTCTCTCCCCCGGCTCCAACATTAAGAACACAGTGATCAAACACTGCTGATCGTGACTGTCAGTCACAGGTGCTCACTGGAGAAGTGGGCTGTGGAAGGGGTGGGACTGGCCAGTTCAGGCTCTCAGCAACTTGCTGAGATGCTGAGCTGGGTGCTTGTCCAGGCATGTGGGTGGATCTCCACAATATGGTCGCGATCATTCCCGAGCCTGAACCAGCTCTGATGTCAGCTGACAGTGGGCTTCACCCGCTGTCTGCTGAAAACTGGTCACAGGAGTGCAAAACGAACTGCACACCTGTAATCCACGGGAGAAGTACAGCGAAATGAGCCTTAGCTGTACTTCACCTTTAAGCTCGAATCTGGAATTTGAAGGAGAAAAAAAAAATATGTCCACCTGGTAGAACTTGGGAGATTGTGTAGAAGAACAGGTGGCAGCCTTAGAAACCCGAGAAACAGATGCCTGATGCCGAATAGCCCAGGAGGCACTCATCGTTTTTTAGGGTAAGCCTTAGGCTCCATGGGTGCCTTTTACTGAGTAGTGGCCTCTGTCTGGCCACCCTACTGTACGGGCCTGCTTGGTGGAGTGCTGCAGAGATGGTTGTTCTTCTGGAAGGTTTTATCTCCACAGAGAAATGCTGGAGCTCTGTCAGAGTGACCATCGGGTTCTTGGTCACCCCCCCTAAGGCCCTTCTCCACCGATCGCTCAGTTTGGCCGGCGGCTTTCTCTAGGAAGAGTCTTGGTGGTTACACACTTCAATTTATGGATGATTGAGGCCACTGTGCTCATTGGGACCTTCAATGCCACAAATTTTTCTGTACCCTTCCCTAGATCTGTGCCTCGATACAATCCTGTCTCGGAGGTCTACAGACAATTCCTTGGACTTCATGGTTTGGGCTCTGACATGCACTGTTAACTGTGGGACCATATAAAGACAGGTGTATGCCTTTCCAAATCATGTCTTATCAACTGAAATGACAACAGGTGGACTCCAATCAAGTTGTAGAAACATCTCAAGGATGATCAGTGGAAACAGGATGCACCTAAGCTCAATTTTGAGTGTCATGGCAAAGGCCGTGAATAATTCTGTGAATGCGATTTTTTTTCTTGTTTATTTTTAATAAATTCGCAAAGATTTTAAACTTGTTGCACATTGTCAGTATGGGGTATTGTTTGTAGAATTTTGAGGAACATAATGAATGTAATCAATTTTGGAATAAGGCTGTGACATAAAATGTAGGAAAGGTGAAGTGATAAGTGTCAATAACAGTCTCTCTCACTTGCTGACTGTACAGTGCCTTGAAAAAGTATTACTACCCCTTGAAAATTTTCCACATTTTGTTATGTTACAACCAAACACATACAATTACTGTATTTTATTGGGCTTTTATGTGATAGAACAACACAAAGTGGCACATCATGGTGAAGTGGAAGGAAAATGAAAAATGGTTTTCACATTTTTTTTTTTACAAATAAATATTTGAAAAAAGTGTGGCATGCATTGGTATTCAGCCCCCTTTACTCTGATACCCCTAACTAAAACCTGGTGGAACCAATTTCCTTCAGAAGTCACCCAATTAGTAAATAGAGCCCACCTGTGTGTAATTTAATCTTAGTATAAATACAGCTGTTCTGTGAAGCCTTCAGAAGTTTGTTTGAGAACCTTAGTAAACAAACAACATCATGAAGGCCAAGGAACACACCAGACAGGTGTGGGATAAAGTTGTGGAGAAATTCAAAGCAGGATTAGGGTCTAAAAAAATATCCCAAGCTTTGAACATCTCACGGGGCACTGTTCAATCCTTCATCCGAAAATGGAAAGAGCATGGCACAACTACAAACCTACCATGACATGGTCGTTCACCTAAAAATGGGACAAAGCTTCTCAGCTTTAATCTGAGAAGCAGCAGAGGGGTCCACAGTAACTCTGGAGAAGCTGCAGAGATCCATAGCTCAGATCCAGCTGCTCCAGATGATGTTGATGTGACGAAACGTGTAGGGTGGAGCTACAGAGTCACACGTCACTTCCGGTACAGTGTATCCAATCCCTGGAACGTGGAAGCGTTGTGGCAACTCTACGATCCCGCTGATAGTGAACTGCTAACTTGTAAGTTCTCTGCATTTTCTTCCCTGTTTTGGAAATACTACGCAATGGGGGATCTCTTCCTTTTGTCTTGAGTACACCAGACCCACGGGACATCCGAGAGGGCGACGTAGCGGCACCGACCATACAGACCCACTAGATACCCAAGAGGGGGTTATTTCATATGGGACAGATACTCAACATATGTAGCCTGCGCCCCTGTGAAAAGGGGGATTCCGTGTGGTGAGTGCAATACCTAGCGGGGGGCCACGGGTAGAAGCACTTGATACACCTGCATGGTATCTGGAGGATTAATCACCTGGAAATTTGGACACTACACTTTAAACCCGAATCCCTAGAGACTGTTTTGTATATTATTATTCCAACCAATTATTTGCCATTGTAGCATTATCACTCAACAGGCACTATTGCACTTGGCATAATAGCATATATCACTCCCTGCCAAACAGGGATCACAGCAGCATGCTTTTTTATGGTTCTATAATAAATAATAATCTCATCCAGCACATCTATTTTCTTCTATGCACCGAGTTCATATTTTTTACACCCAGAACTTAGCACCTTTACAGTTAAATATAATTTATTGGGTTCACAGGAAGGATATTTATCCAAGCATCTGGCACGCTGGCACTTTTCTTCAATTGTAACACGTTGCACTTTATATATAATTTAAACAGCATTATTTAATGTAAGCATCCAGCACGCTGGCACTTTTCTCCATTTAAAGGCACAGTGCACTTTATATATTTATGTTTATCCATACGGTATTATCTAATGTTTATTGCAATTAATAAATGACGGTATTGTATGTGATTGCCGTGGTATATTTTGTACACATAGGCATCTTATTACACACTGCTTGCATTCAGCATATTTACACATTCCCTCTGAAGTGGTAGCGCCACATACCAACACCATACCATATTTTTTATACCCATACCCCAACCCCAAGGGGTAGGTTGGAGCCAGCTTACACCACATTTCTACATATAGGCTCTCCATAGCGCTGGTTATACCTGACTTTTACATATAGCAGAGTGTGTGGGGTTATGGCTTCAGGGACAGCCCCATAGGCGTGGTAAAGCTTTTTCCTGCCTAGTGTCCTACTCCTATAGGGGGCAATAAAACCCAATGGTCAAGAAGATATGAAGCTGCATCTGTCAATGAACGATAGAGAAATACCTTTTCTCATGAGCAGTGTATAGCAGTCTTGTGACTTCTATTAGTGTATGGCCAAGCACTGGTTAAAGCTTGTAGGAGTAGTTCTCATTCTACTTTGAGTGTTCTATGAGGCTGCAGGACCCCCCACCCTCTGTCTGGACAGTGCTGAGTGGCCCGTGCTGATAACATGCACAAGAAAAAAAAAACAAAAAACAATACACAAACAGAGCATGTGCAGAGTGACTCCAAAGGCTCTGCCTTATCAGGAGATGGATTGAGGACAGTAAGAGAGGAGGATCTGAGAAGACCGGATCAAACAGCCTTTTTACACAATGCGGATGATTACCCCTTAAGTTCCACAGCGAGTACAGCAAGCATGCTTTACTGCATATACAAACTGATTTTACTGTTTTGGGTTTAGTAATATTTTAACCACTTCAGCCCCAGAAGGTTTTACCCCCTTAATGAGCAGGCTGTTTTTTGCGATTCGGCACTGCGTTGCTTTAACTGACAATTGTGCAGTCACGCGACGCCGTACCCAAATACAATTGATGTCCTTTTTCCCACAAATAGTTTTTTTTGGGTGTTATTTGATCACTTCTGTTTTTTCATTTTTGCTCCAATATTTGAAAAAAACACCAATATTTTCTACTTTAACCACTTAAGCCCCGGAGGATTTGGCTGCTAAACGACCAGAGGGTATTTTGCGATTCGGCACTGCGTGACTTTAACGGACAATTGCGCGGTCGTGCGACGCTGTACCTAAACGAATTTGGCGTCCTTTTTTTCCCACAAACAGAGCTTTCTTTTGGCGGTATTTGATCACCTGTGCGATTTTTTGATCACGCGCTATAAACAAAAAAAGAGCGTAAATTTTGCAAAAATAGCAATATTTTTCCCTTTTTTTTATATGAAATTCCCCCCAAAAAAATGTAAAAATCAAAATTTTTTAATATTTTCGGCCAATTTGTTTTATGCTACCTATGTTTGGTAAAAAAAAAAAATCGCAAAAAGCGTATTTTGATTGGTTTGCGCAAAAGTTATCGCGTTTACTAACAAAGGGAAAGATTTTTGTCATTTTTGTTGTTTTTTTTTTAACGCGTAATGGCGGCGATCTGCGATTTTTTTTTGCGGTACTGCGACATTGCGGCGGACAGATTGGACCCTTGACTGACATTTTTGACACTTTTGGGGTTACCAGTGACATTTCTACAGTAATCAGTGCTATATATATGCACTGTTACTGTAAAAATACACTGGTAGTGAAGGGGTTAACTTTATTTGAGAGGGAGGGGCTGTGTGTGTCCCTAGGGGCGTGATTCTAACTGTGATTGGCTGTGGCTTCAACTGTATGCAGAGTGATCAATGGATCTACATAGTAGATCCATGTGATCATCTCTCATACAGAGAGGAGAATGACAGGCAGCTTGTTTACACAAGCTGCCTGACTTTCTCCCTCTCCCCCGCCGATCGCAGAGTGGCCGGCGGCGATCGGGTCCGCCGGTCACACGCGCGGGGGGGGTCCGTGACCACGCGGGAGCGCGCCTCCGGCGGCGCGCGCTCCCTAAACCCTCACAGGCGAGCGACGTAGACCTACGTCACTTTGCCTGTGAGGGGCTGACCGCCGCCGTAGATAGTCGTGCGGCGGTCGGCAAGTGGTTAAAACATTCCCAATAAAAAAAAAAAAAAAAAAAAAAAAAAAAACACATTTTTTTAAATCATTTAGGTCAAAAAATTTAGGCCAATTTGTATTCTGCTGCTGGTAAAAAAAGAAACACCAAAAGCGTATAAATGGTTTGCGCAAAAGTTACAGCGTTTACAAACTACAGGATAGATTTATGGACTGTTTATATTTTTTTTATTAGTAATAGCAGCGATCTGCGTTTTTTATCGGGGCTGCGACATTGCGGCGGACAAATCTGACACTAAGTGACACTTTTTGGGGACCAATGCTAAATAATATGCACTGGTACTGTATAAATGACACTGGCAGGGAAGGGGTTAACACTGGGTGTGATCAAGTGGTTAAATGTGTTCCCTAGATGTGCTTACTGTTTTGGAGATGGATTGAACAGAGGCAGAGAGAGATTAGCTGAATCACACAATCTTTCCCTGCCTCTCTGACAGGAGAGCCATCTTACATTGTTTCATATCAGAAAGCTGTCAGTTTTTCCGATGATCGCGGGAGGCCGGTGGCAATCGAGCCCGCTCCTCCCGCAGTCTGGCTCCTGCTGCGTCTAACTACAGCAGGAGTTGTGCCGCCAAAACCGCGTGCACATAATCACATGTATCGACGTGATTATGCGCAGCCGAGCCACCCTGCCTCATTAAATCTGCGTGGGGCGGTCGGCAAATGGTTAAGCAAGAATTAAAAGCAACTCATTGAACCAAATTATAACAGAATACAGCACAGAAAAAAGGGTGGGAATCCCTGCTGTCCTGCAAGATTCCAGGTAATTAACTCCCAATCATCTTCCAGGACAGCACGAGAGGTCAAGCTAGAAAAAACATTAAGGGGGCTACTGCTTACAGGACCTATTCCCACAAGGCTTAGTCCCAACAGGAGAGTAGGACAACCTGGATGTGTTTTATTTATGAACATTGGGCTAGGCTGCTGCTCTGTAGAGCTGTTGTAGTAAAATACTAAATGCTCTGTTCATGCTAAGGCCAAAAATCTGTGAAATTACCTGTTAATCCATTGGTATAGGTAAATTCTATCTCAGAAATGTTTATATTACTAATCAGTCACTAGGATTTGGCCCTGGTGTCCTAGATCATTGCTGACTGGGAGTATCCAGTGATATTACTTAGCCTATGGTATTTGCACACCTTAGCAACCAAAAGGGCGTTTTCGGCTTTAACCACTTCCCAACCGTCATATAGTAAAATGACGGCTGCAAAGTGGTTGTCCCATCCCGGCGTCATATGACATCCAGCAAAATAGGCTGTTCTGCACGGGGGGCACGCAGAGCGGCGATCGGTGGTGCGGTGTGTCACACACACCGCATCTCCAATCCCGGTGTAACGTGAGAATTACCTACCCCGTGAGAAAAACCTACCCTCGTCACTTCCGGCCAGGAACAGCTGAGCAGCGCACATGCTCACAGCCCCGGATACCTAATGAAAGAGCTGAGGACCTGACTAGTGCGCATGCGCACTAGTAGGAAATTATCACAGTGTCCGTGAAAAAAACCTACCCACGCCACGCTTACATTAAAACAAGTGTGCTGCAATATAAGTCATCTCCGCTCCTATCCCTGTCACTGCCCTGATCTTGGCTAGTAAATATAAAAGCGGGTCTCGGCTCCGTGATTTAGGTTCTCATACACCAGCCGCCGCTTTTATATTTAGTAGCCGAGATGAGGGAAGTAACAGGGACAGGAGTGGAGATCACTCGTATTGCAGCCCAGCTGTTTTAATGTAAACGCCGCATTAGACACAGTGCCGTGGAACCGGAAGTGACGAGGGTAGGTTTTTCTCACGGGTAGGTAATTCTCACGGAACACCGGTAAAGAGCCTAATAACGTAGGCTTTTTACCATTTGATCAGCTCTGTCAAATCATAGCTGGTCACATAGTAAACAAGAAGTGCCGTTGATCGGCTTTACTTAGTTTGCGCCCAACTGCCGCGAGTAGAGCCAATTGGCGGCTCTCCTGACCGGGGGGGGGGGGGGTTTGTGCTGGTAATCAGAGCATTAATTACCAGTGCAGACCCTTGGGGGATACAACTAGAGCCATCATGGATTGCCCACCCATGGCCACCAGGGATGCCCACCAGGGATTCCAATCAGTGCTCAGGGAGCCTGTTTGTGCCCTGCTCATCAGTGCTGCCCATCATTGCCATCAGCACCACCCACCAGTACCCATCATTGCCATCTCTCAGTGCCACCCACCAGTGACCTATATATCATTTTTGGAGCTCTAGTGTCATTGTATTTATTTGTTTTTTACAATGCCTGATTTATTTTTATTTATTTTTGTAGTTGGGTGTAGATTGACAATCTTTTTTTAGTATTTTGTATTTTTATGGCGATTATCACAGTGCCACAATTTTGCCACTATTAGTTTTGTTTCTGTATTGCCATTTATTTAGCTTTAGTGGCTTTTTATATCAATTTAATACCATTACTAATTTGATCTTTATTGATCTGAATTGATTCTGAGTCTGTATTATTGCAAATATCCGTGTATTGGCAAGTTTCCCACTTCCAACATGGTGTCTGTAGCGGGCTCCCAAGGTTCAAACTAAGGCATCAGCACGCCGCCCGTACCCCAGGAAAACATCAGTTGACGAAACGCATCGGGTCACAGCGTGCGGACGTCACCCACGTAACCTGGAAGGACGGGTGGACCTAGCTGCTGGCCAGCATATTGTTTTAAGGCGCTTTACTCTGCACCTTATGTAAGTGTAATTCTTTATCGCAATAAATTGTATATTTGGTTTTACACTATGGAGCTTCTATTTCTCTTTATGATGATTGCAACATTCATCTGTGGACCATTGTGAGTGGGACTTAGTGGTTGCCGATACCCCTCCAGGCTTTGCTAATTGGAGCCCTGCTGTTTCTGGGTAACCCATTTGCCTTTGGTGGTGTATACCGGCGTTATCATACATGCTCTCTGGTAAGCAGACTTGCATGAGGTGGCGGATCTAAGCACTGGGAGTGAAGGATTCACGCAGCACATTATTTACCATCAGCTTCACCTATATCACGTTTGGGACATTTTATTATCACTTTTTTAGATATACATTTCTTTACTACTTTATGCATATTATTTCACGGTTATTGATGGTTGTTTATTGGGGTTCATTACTTCATTTATTATCATTTAGCGCAGCTTGTTTTACTAGTGCCCATCAGTGCCAGCTATCAGTGCTGCATATTAGTGCTTAATCATCCGTGCCACCTCATCCGTGCCTCCCCATCCGTGCCTCCCCATCCGTGCCTCCCCATCCGTGCCTCCCCATCCGTGCCTCCCCATCCGTGCCTCCCCATCCGTGCCTCCCCATCCGTGCCTCCCCATCCGTGCCTCCCCATCCGTGCCTCCCCATCCGTGCTCGTCAGGAAAAAATTTACAAAATTTTATAACAAACAAAAAACTTTTTTTTTAAAAACTGTTAAGCAAAAAAGAAAAAACCTTGTGGTTATCAAATACCACCAAAAGAAAGCTCTATTTGTGGGGAAAAATGACAAAGATTTGGTTTAGGTACAGTGTTGCATGACCACACAATTGTCATTCAAAATGCAACAGAGCTAAAAGCTGAAAATTGGCCTGGGCAGGAAAGGGGTGTAACTGCCCTGCATGGAAGTGGTTAAAGAGATGTAAGGAAGGATAATCGTCTTTCTCTCAACACTGCCTAAATGTCACTACAGAAAGTGGAAAAATGTCTAGGGCTATGAAATGTGTCTAGGCCCTGGCCACCAACATTTCTTTTAAGGAAATGTGTTTTGGGGATTTTAAAGGGTGCCTTGACTGAAGAAAGAGAAACACCAATCTATTCCATGTGTACGCTCATAATCAAGCAATGCAACAGGAATATAGGAAAAATAATCCAAGCATATACTTCAATGTTCTGCATTTAAATACATAGAGATGTAGTATACTGCAGAAGAATGCAGCCGAGGTCAACAACCAGCAATACCTATGCCACAAAGCAGACAATTCACATAACATATTATAGGTATAACCTAGTCTCTGGCTACAAACACATATTAGGCCCAGCCTTTACCCCTAGACCTAAACCTAACCAAAGGTTTTAGTTGGAATAGAACTAAATAGGATATTACGTAATAAATCAATGCATATATACAAAGTGATTCCCCCCAATACACTGCAGTAAACATGAGTAGCTTTATCTAGCTCACACTAAGGAAGGAAAGCCAAAACCTAAGGTCCTCACCAGCCTAAACCTAGAGGTAAATTAAAGGCAAACCCCACCTTTTGCAACTGCACTTGTATTTGCAATCATTGCCCTGGTAGTCCGCTGATACTTCCTCCAGCTCTCCAACTGAAAAGCTGGATACACACTATAAAATTTTCTTTTGATTTTTTTTTCTTTATTTCTACCAAAACCAAATAGGAGGTCAAACCTATACACTTTCAATTTGTATGCAGTAAAGCTGGATACACACTATACAATTTTTGTTCTATCTCCTTTAGATTTACCTTAAACTATGTAGTGCAAGGGCCTGCCTGATTGCATACAAATTGACCATGTTTAGGTTTGACCTTATTTTATATGGTTTTGGTAAATCTAAAGGAAAAAATCTAAAGAACATTGTATAGTGTGTATACAGCTTTAGGCAGGCCCTTGCACTACATAGTTGAAGGTAAATCTAAAGGAAATAGAACAAAGTTTGTATAGTGCGTATCCAACTAAAGTCTGTACCTTGATACAGAGAGCTGTAGGAAGAGCCTGCAGGAACCTGGCATTGCACCTGTGACTTGCTGACTGACTGCAGGTGCAATGCTTTGAGAACTGCTCTGCCAAAATAAATAAATGCAAAAATATGTTCATTTTTTTTTCTCAAAATGGGCATAGGCATTAAAGCTGCTGACACCCACAAGAGTGGCAAACATATTAGCCAGAAGAAAGGAGAATTCCGACACCTGCAGGCATCAGTCATTTAACTCAGGGTTGTCTATGCAGCCTTGCACAGAGGTGTAGCCCAGGAGACTGACAATTGTTGCAGCATCCACATTTTGTGCTTCTTGTTTAGCCTATAGGGTGGGCTATTGCCTCAAACCTAGCAAAAAAAAAAAGTCTAATTAACCATTTGCCTCTAGGCACTTTTACCCCCTTTCTGCCCAGACCAATTTTCAGCTTTCAGCACGGTCACAATTTGGACAATTGCATGGTCATGCCACACTGTACACATGACATTTTTAGAATTTTTCTTTCCGTGGTATTAAATCACCACTGGGTTTTTTTCAAATTTTTTGTTAAAGAAATAAGACCAAAAATTACCATCACTGATGAGTGCAGCCTCATCGGCGCACATTGGCAGCACTGGTGTGACTACGCTGATAATCAGTGCCTAGATGTCCCTTTAACACAATCCGGTTATCGGCTCTTTCCTCTCCTCACACTGTCAGCCTGAGAAAAGAAAAGCCGATAACCGGCTTGTGTTTACATCAGTGATCAGCTGCCATTGGACACAGCTGATCACATGGGTCGCTGTGACTGGCCATTTACCCCACAATCTGTGATCAGCTTTGTCCACGTGATCATGGAAGGAGGTCAATGAACGCCCTCCCGGCAAAGTAAGCCCTCACTGTAGCCGTCTTTCGGCTATAGCATGAGTGGGAAGGGGTTAAACCACAGCAGAGACAACCTCCCAAGGGTACCCCAAACTGTCTCCCCTACAGTATGAATATAGTAGGAAGGACAGCTTTAAGTAAAAACACCAATTTACCTTGGAGATGTTGGTACCCACATCTGCCAGATTTGAAGCAGCTGGCATGGCTGAATAAGTCTGCATGGTGTAGCACTGCTGACTAGAGGAATACTCAGCTGTAATACTCCTGGGAAGGTCCAGGTACACCTACTGCTCACTCCATCCCTCACCTGCTTCGATCCCCCTCCTTGGCCTGTGCACTGGAAGTGCATCACCTGGCTGAAAGTAGTCCGGGACCCTGTACTCATCTGCTACTATCTCACTGACATCAAGGAGGAGCACGGACATCCCTCAGCCTTTCACATACAACTCCTTCCAAAAGACTCCGGGAAGCTGACAGATATGGTCCATTCAAAGCATGGCTCAAACAGAGGCCTTAGGGAAAATGGCCCCAGTCCAGAACGCAGCCATGCACCTTCATGCTGAGGAGGGCTATAGTCTGTTTTGGCAGTGTAGTATTCCTGATTATAGCATCCATAGCTGGTTTGAAGACGTATTGTTCTCAAAGCCCAATGCCGCCACAAACGTATGTTTCACACAATTATCTGAGGGTCAATGGCAGCAGCGAACAAGCTCCTTTTCAGGGATTGGGACCATGGTTTGGTAAAGTAAAATTAAAGACAAAATTGAGCATAAGGCGTGGCTCACTAAAGAGAACAGGATTCTGAAAAGGGTAGGATTATAATCTGCCAGTATGGTGCTCATATTGTTAAGGCGAAAAACAGTTAGATCTACAGTAGGAAAGGACCACTTTTTAAAAAAATCCTTACTAAACAGGTACAGAGACCGCAAATACTTAGGAAAAATGGATTTTTGTAAGATCTTACCGTAAAATCCTTTTCTCTTAAGCTCATTGACAGACGTAGTCTTCTTGATTCTCAAGAGCTGGGTTATGTTGTCTCCGCAGGAGTAGGACTAGGCAGAAAGACAAAACGTTCTGGCTCCACCTTAGCTGCAGTCCCTGAGGGTATATCCTCCCTCTCTCTGCTACAGGGAATCAGTTCTGTTCTAAAGCAGTAACAGAGAATTTAACCCAACCCAACTCAATGATCGAGGGGCGGGTACTACGTCTGTCAATGAGCTTAAGAGAAAAGGATTTTACGGTAAGATCTTACAAAAATCCATTTTTCTCTATCGCTCATTGACAGACGTAGTCTTCTTGATTCTCAAGAGCTGGGACATCCAGAAGCAGTGCCACAAATGAGGGGTGGGATTGACAAAATCAAATCCAATCTAGAAGGCCCAACCGGTTCCAAACTAGAAGTTTTAAAGGCTCATTATAAACAAAGAATGAGACTCAAAAGAAAAATTTCCAACAGAAAAAACCCTCGAGGTAGACCACTGGTCTCCTCAAATGGCGGCCTGCAAAACCTTGCGGCCAAACGAGGCATCAGACGATGCCATTACATCAACTTTATAATGTCTTGTAAAGGTATGCACCGACGACCAGGTAGCCGCCTTGCACACCTGGACCACTGACGCCTGATGGCGAAAGGCCCATGACGCACTAAGTGCCCGAGTGGAGTGCGCCTTAACAGGGAACGGGGGCTCCCGACCCTTAATAGAATAAGCCTGTACTACCGTCTGTCTGATCCATCTGGAAATGGTCGCGGCAGATGCAGGCAACCCCTTTTTGGGTCCATCTGGGATCACAAAAAGTGAATCCGTCTTGCGAAACGAGTCTGTCGTTTTCAAGTATACCCTGATCGCCCGGACCACATCCAAGGAGTGTAAAGCAAACTCCCGAGGATGACTGGGCTTAGGACACAGGGAAGGTAACACAATTTCTTCATTCAGATGAAATTCTGAAACCACTTTTGGTAGGAAGGATGGATTTGGACGAAGAACCACCTTATCTCTATGAACCACCAGATATGGTGAACGACAAGATAATGCGGCCAGTTCTGACACCCTGCGTGCAGAAGTAATAGCCACCAAGAAGGCCACCTTCTGGGACAACGTAGGTAGAGGAATCTCCCTAATATCTTCAAAGGGAGGTTTCTGAAGAACCGACAACACTAAATTAAGATCCCAGGGGGGTAACGGCGCGTGCACTGGCGGAGCCAGATGTCGCACCCCCTGGATGAAATTCCGCACCAAGGAATGAGTAGCCAAAGGCTTCTGAAAGAAGATAGCTAATGCTGAGACCTGACCCTTGATAGTACTCAAGGCCAGTTTCTGCTCAACCCCTTGTTGCAGAAAAGCTAATATTCGACTAATCGAATAAGACCGAGGACGGAACCCCAAAGGTTCACACCATGCAATGTAGGACTTCCATGTGCGATGATAAATCTTTCTGGAAGTCGCTTTCCTTGCTTCAACTAGAGTAGGAATAACTGAAGCTGACAATCCCTTGTCCTTCAGCACCTGGGTCTCAATAGCCAGGCCGTTAAAGCCAGCGATCGTAAAGCAGGATGGAAGATCGGTCCCTGAGACAGTAGGTCCTCCCTGAGAGGAAGTCTCCACGGGACGTCCGCCACCAGTCTGACCACGTCGGCGTACCAAGCTCGACGAGGCCAGTCCGGAGCTACCAGAATTACTGGAATTCCTTCCTCCTCTATCCTGCGAAGAAGTCTTGGCAGTAACGCGAGAGGAGGGAAGGCATACATTAGCTGGTATTGCCCCCACGGGGCGATCAGTGCGTCTGCGGTTTCTGCTAGAGGATCGCGGGAGCGAGCCACGAATCTCTGAACTTTCCTGTTGAATCGTGATGCCAACAGATCCACATCCTGGGTGCCCCACCGTAGGCACAACTGGTGGAAAACGTCTGGATGGAGGGACCATTCCCCCTGATCCAGAGTCTGACGGCTGAGATAATCTGCCTGCCAATTCTCCACCCCCGGAATGAACACCGCAGAGATTGCTGGAACAAATCGTTCCGCCCAGCGAAGAATGCAAGCCACTTCTTTGGCCGCTCGGACACTCTTGGTGCCCCCCTGGTGATTGACATAAGCCACGGCCGTGGCATTGTCCGACTGGATCCGAACCGGGCTGCCCTGGAGCTGCTCGGTCCAGTGAATCAGACAAAGTCTGATCGCTCTCAGTTCCAATACATTTATCGGTAACCTGGATTCTTCCGGGGACCAAAGTCCCTGGACAGATAACTGACCGAGAATTCCTCCCCATCCGGATAGACTGGCATCCGTGGTCACTATCGTCCAATATATTGGCAGAAATGACTTTCCCTGGCTGAGCATCGGAGACCGAAGCCACCAGACCAGAGACTCTCTGGTCTGTTTGCTCAATCGGATCTGATTGTCCAGGGATTCCGGATTCCGATTCCATCTGAGAAGAATCTCTTGCTGAAGAATTCGGGTATGGGACTGGGCAAATGGGACTGCTTCGAACGAAGCCACCATCAACCCCAGAACCCTCATGCAAGTCCGAAGAGAAGACCAGCTGTTGGAGAGTAACAACTGGACTGCTGATTGAATCTTTCGGAGTTTCCCTACCGGAAGAAAAACTCTTGTCCTGACTGTGTCTAGAATTAGACCCAGATATTCGAGCCTCTGGGTGGGAACCAGAAATGACTTTTGCTGGTTCACCAGCCACCCGAATTCCTGTAAAGAAATCATAGTAATTTCTATGTTTTGTAGCAAGGTCTGAGGAGACTCTGCATGAAGCAGAAGATCGTCTAGGTAACCAAGGATCGATATGCCTCTTTGGCGCAGAAGTGCCAACATTGGGGCCAACACCTTTGTGAAGACCCGCGGAGCCGTGGCGAGACCGAAAGGTAACGCCACAAACTGATAGTGGTTCTCTTCTACGGAAAAGCGTAGAAACCGCTGATGTCCTGCGAAAATGGGAATGTGAAGATATGCGTCCTTGATGTCTATGGACGCTAGGACATCTCCTGGATGCAGGAAGGCTGCTACTGTGCGAATGGACTCCATTCTGAATCTTCTTATGTTGACAAAAGAATTGAGTGCCCTTAAGTCCAGAATTGGACGCACTTTGCCCTCTTTCCTGGGTATTGTAAATAGGTTTGAATAAAACCCTTGAAACCGTTCTGTCCAAGGAACGTGGACTACCACTCCTTGTTGTAGTAAATCTGTGACTGCTCTCCGCAGATCTTCTAAACGATCCGGGTATAGTCGGATATTGGAAGGGAAGAATCGCGCCGGTGGGAGAGATCGAAACTCGATCTTGTACCCTGACCTTATGACTTCGCAAACCCATTTATCCGGGATTCTGGAAGGCCATGGATCCGGGAACCGGCGAAGACGTCCCCCCACCCCAGTTATGGGTGGGGGCGCACCTTCAGGCTTTGGACGGTTTATCTTCAGGTCTGGAGGGGGCGGGCTTTTGCTTGCCCGACCAACGACCCCTGACGCCTCCTGCAGGAGCTTTGGAGGACTTAATTTTTTTCACCCGCGGGATGAAAAAACCTCTTGTGAGCAGAAAAAGAAGGCCCTCGTCTTTGACGAGTTCCTTTACCTTTAAAATTTTGCGGTAAAAAGGTGCTTTTTCCACCCGTGAGATCTTTAATGATCTCATCTAAGTTGGCTCCAAATAGACGCTCTCCTAAAAAGGGGATATTAGCCAATGCTTTTTTGGAACCTTGGTCGGCTAACCAACCTTTTAGCCACAGTGTACGCCTGAGAACCACTGCTGAGACTGATGCTCGCGCCAATAATGGAGTGGCGTCTAACGCCGCATCACACACAAACTGTAACCCCTGTATCATTTGTTCCAACAAATCTGATACCGCCTGAGGGACCTCTTCTAAGTCCCGGCGTAACCACTTGGTCCATTCAGTTACAGCCTGCGAAACCAGACCAATAGCTATTATAGGTCTGAAAGCTGACCCAATCAAGGAAAACATGGTGCGAGACATAGCTTCTATCTTGCGATCCACTGGATCTTTAAAAGACGGAGCGTCTTCTAGAGGAATAACCGTGGCTTTATTCAATCTAGCAATTGGTGAATCCACCACAGGTGGTTCTGTCCATTTCTTAATGAGAGTTTCCTCAAACGGATAACGCCTGTTAATGCGTTTAGAAATAGTAAAAGTGCGTTTTGGCAGACGCCATTCTTCTTCGATTGGATTGCCAAAACATTTGGGCAATGGAAAAACCTTCGCCACTTTGATCCTAAAAAATGTCTTTTTCTAAAGAAAAAAAGTCTTGCCAGGACCACAAGATCCCAGCAAGGAACTTAGGTCCTTACTCCTGACTAGACAGAAAAAAACTGATTCCCTGTAGCAGAGAGAGGGAGGATATACCCTCAGGGACTGCCCCTAAGGTGGAGCCAGAACGTTTTGTCTTTCTGCCTAGTCCTACTCCTGCGGAGACAACATAACCCAGCTCTTGAGAATCAAGAAGACTACGTCTGTCAATGAGCGATAGAGAAAAGCAAACAGCCTAACGGAGTTTACAATCTTTGTACAGACATAACTGGAAAAACTGGTGCAAAAAAACGTAATTTTTGTAAAATCTTACCGTAAAACTCCTTTCTCTGAGTCCTGACAGTCGCCGCCCACTCATACAGTCTTCACTTATGGGTATTGACCTCTTATCCACAGGAGTAAGCTAGACAGAAGATTTTGTTAAAAACACAAAAAACTTTGCATAGACACACCTACAGGGGGCTGTCCCTCTGGTCCAATATCCCCGGCTAGCCTCATGCCCAATTCAGTTTGGTAGCAAGCAGTAGATCGTCCATGAACCCCAAAATAGGGGTGGGGGCGGCGACTGTCAGAGGACTCAGAGAAAGGAATTTTACGGTAAGATTTTACAAAAATTCAGTTTTCTCTTACAGCCTCCGACAGTCGCCGCCCACTCATACAGTCTTCACTTATGGGATGTCCCAAAGCAGTGTAGACATGAGGGGTGGGAAACGCAACCGTCTCAAGGTAATGAAGCACCCAAGGTCAGATAAAAGAACCTTATCTGAACCAGAAAGGTAACCCACTGGGTAACAGGAAAGCTCAACAGGAGCGAACAAACCCAGGAAGGTAAAATAACCAAGGGGAAAAAACCCCCACAGGAGGCTAAAAACGTCATGTCTCCCCCAAAGTACTGCCGCACACAGAACTTTGCGGCCAAAGGAGGCATCTGCCGATGCCGAAACAACATGTTCGTAAACTTTGTAAAGGTGTGCAGTGACGACCAGGTCGCCTCTTTGCACACCCGGGACACAGACGCCTGACAGTGAAAGGCTCAAGACGCACCCCCCGCTCAGAAGAGTTCGCCGTGACAGGAAAGGGCGGAACCCGTTCCCTAGGCGAATAAGCCTGTACAATCGTCCGTCTGAACCAGACAGGAATGGTTGCCGCAGACGCAGCCATACCCTTCCGAGGCCCTCAGGAAGGACAAAAAGAGAATCCGACTTTCTGAAGGATTCAGTAGACAGGTAACCCTGATCGCCCTGACAACATCCAAGGAATGCAAGGCAAACTTCGTAGGATGCGTAGGATTCGCACACAGCGAAAGAAAAACTATGTCCTCATGGAGATGGATTTCAGACACCACCTTCGGAATGAAGGATTGATGAGGTCGCAAGACCACCTTATCCCTATGAACCACCAGGTAGGGGGGAGTGGAAAGATAGGACCGCCAACTCAGATACTCCGCGAGCAGATGTGATCGCCACCAGAAAGGCGACTTTCCGTGACAGTGCAGGCAGAGGAATCTCCCGGATGTTCTCAAAGGGAGGACATTGCAAAACTGACCAAATTCAAGTCCCAAGGGGTTAAGGGCGCCCTCCGAGGGGGGCCAGATGACGCACCCCTTGAATAAAAGTGCGGATCAAGGAATGTGACGCCAAGGGGTGCTGGAAAAGAATGGCCAGCGCAGATAACTAACCCTCAACAGTGGTCAGTGCAAGACGTAGGTCCACACCGGATGGCAGGAAGGCTAACACCCTCGCCACCGAAAAGTAGTGAGGATGGAAACCCTGCGATTTGCACCAAGCGAAGCAAGCCTTCCAGATACGATAACAAATCTTACCGGACGAGGCCTTCCGAGCTCTAAGCACGGTAGGAGTGACCTCCGACGAGAGACCCCGATCTCTCAAGATCTGGCTTTTAACAGCAACGCCGTCAAAACCAGCGACTGTAAAGCAAAATGGAAGAACAGCCCCTGAGACAATAGATCGTCTCGTAAGGGGAGCCGCCAGGGAGGCTCGACGACCATTAGCATGACGTCCACGTATCAAGACCGGCGCGGCCAGTCCGGGGCCCCAGGACCACCAACCTCGGTTCCGAGACCAACCTGCGAAGTAACCGTGACAACAACTGGATCGGGGGGGGGAGGCATAAATCAGGCGATACTGATTCCAAGGCACCACCAGCACGTCCGAGGCGGCTGCCAAAGGAGGCGCGCCATCGCGCACACAGCGTCTGAAACACCTCTGGGTGTCGGGACCATACCCCCTGGTCTGGCGACTCCGATAGTCGGCCTGCCAGTGTTTCATACCCGGAATGTGAACTGACGAAAGCGCCGAGACCCACGTTCAGGTCCAAGGCAAAATCCCGGCCACGTTCTTGGCCGCCCGGGCACTCCTGGTGCCCCTTTGGTGATTGATGTACGCCACCGCAGCACCACCCACCAACGGAGCAAACAGTCTAATCGTTCTCAGTTCCAAGGCAAGTATCGGTAGGGAGGATTCCTCCTCCAACCAAGTGCCCTGGGCAGACAATTTTGCCCAGAACGCCACCGCAGCTACACAGGCTGGCGTCCGTGGTGAGCACCTTCTATAACAAAAGCCAGAAGGATTTCCCTTCCGTCAGAGCCGGAGACTGGAGCCACCACAGAAGGTCCGCTCTGACCCAGGGACTCGGATATCCTCCTGTCCAAGGACTGAGGATGCCTGTCCCACCTGGCTAGGATCTTCGCTTGCAGAGATTGCGTGTGGAACAGTGCAAACGGCATCGCCTCACATGGATAGAGTGAGGAAGTGATTGGCACTACCTAATGGGGTGTTCGGGAAATCTAATTGTTTAAATATTGTTGCGTCACTCATTGAGTGACGCAACTATTTAAACAATTAGATTTCCCGAACACCCCATTAGGTAGCGCCAATCACTTCCTCACTCTATCCATACGTTTGATGCTTCCCTTTTAGGGTCGCATTTTCTGAAGTGGGCAGCAGCCAAGTGTGGTGTTTTTTATAATCTTTATACACCGTTTATCCTAAGCGCGGATCTCTTTTATCATTTGGCATCGCCTCAAAGGCTGACACCTTCATCCTAGGGACCGCATGGAGGTCCTGAGTGATGAGGATTCGTTGTCCCTGAGGGACCTGACCTCTTTCAGTAGAGTTCGGAGCCTGTCCTCTAGCAGGAAAACTCTCGCATGGGCGGAGTCCAGGACTATTCCCAGAGAAGGGAGACGAACAGAAGGGAGCAATGTCGACTTCTGAAAGTTGATGGCCCACCCGAACTCCCGGAGCGTCTGAACAGTGGTTGACAGATCGCGCAACAGAGTTGAACTGGAACTCGACCTAAACAGGAGATCGTCCATATATCCAAGGATTGCGACCCCCTGCGCCCGCAACAGAGCCAGAACAGGAGCCAAAGCTTTGATAAACACAATTGGAGCCAAAGCGAGTCCAAAAGGCAACGCCACGAACGGATATCGCTCCTCCACACCCAAAATGGTGGCCCCCGCGATTTTTACACCACAGCGGCCCCCACAACCATGCCCGTACCCCCAAAGTGACACAAAACACTCCTGAGGGACTCAGGGACCCCCGCAAACCCCCCACAGCGCAGCATGACCGCAAATAGCGCCCCGGCAGGAACCGTTAGGGAGACACAGGGACAACACAGACAGACATGGGGGGATCACACAGACTCTAAACAGACTGCCATCCCCATGAGAGAAGGCCCCACACACACCCCCGGGCATACAATGTATAGACAGAGGGGGTAGCATGTTACTCACCGATCCATGCGAATTTGTGGGTGCCACTCTGCGACGGGAAGCCTCCCACCCTGGGTGGTGAGGGTGCCGTCAGCCAAACAGGATTCTAGCAACACGCGGCGTGCCGCAGTTGAGATATCCTTGCGAAGTGGCCACTTCGCGGGCTTTGTCCCTGAGGACAGGGACAGGTCGTTTGCGAGGCCTGGGCGTACGCATAGCCTGCAAAATGCTCGATGGCGGGCTGGGATTCCGTAAGGCTCTAGTACAACCAGTCCGATTCCCAGCTCTGCAAACGCTGTAGTCTTCTGAAGTCTGACTAACTAAGCACAGGAACAAATAAAAAGCTATTAGTGCAAAGAAAAACACACTTAGCAGAAAATAAAATGTAATAAAACAGAGAAAAGGCTGAGACTGTAGCCCCAGCACAGGGAAGCCTGCCTACTCCTAAGCTAGGCAAAAGACAAACTGAATTGGGAATGAGGCTAGCCGGGGGTATTGGACCAGAGGGACAGCCCCCTGTAGGTGTGTCTATGCAAAATTTTTTGTTTTTAACAAAATTTTCTGCCTAGCTTACTCCTGTGGATAAGAGGTCAATACCCATAAGTGAAGAATGTATGAGTGGACTGTCAGAGGACGTAAGAGAAATGGGATTTTTTACTTACCATAAAATCCATTTCTCTGAGTCTGACAGACGTAGCTGCTGCTTTAAATCATAGACGGATGGGTAATAAGCCCCTCCCTCTAGGAGTGACCAGGTAGAGCCAAAGGCTTTGACACGCCCGGGGGGAGGGATCACTGGGTTATTACCCCTGGCCTCACCGTTGCATCTTCAGTTTAGTTACAAGCAGTGAACAACAACCAAAACCCAACTCTTCAGAGAAAAGAGGGGTGGGAGCTACGTCCGTCGGTGGACTCAGAGAAATGGATTTTACAGTAAGTAAAAATCCCATTTTCCCTTTCGTCCACCGACAGATGTAGCTGCTGCTTTAAATCTTAGACAGAGGGGACGCCCAAAAGCAGTAACCGCTGAGGGGTGGGGAAAGGAAAAACTTAAAAGAATACAATTCCCACGGCTAACATAGCCAACTATATAACATGGAGCCCAACAAGCAACAACTGGGGCTCAATTGTAACAAAACCATAAAGGAGAAGGAAAGGTAGACTGCTCCTTAAATGGCGGCCTGCAAAACCTTGTGGCCAAAGGACGCATCCGAGGATGCCAACACATCCACTCCGTAAAACTTGGTGAACGTATGTACAGACGACCAAGTGGCTGCCTTGCAAACCTGCATCACTGACGCCTGATGGCGAAAAGCCCAAGAGGCACTCAACACCAGCGTAGAGTGAGCCGCGACAGGGAAGGGAGGAAACCTTGCTCTTAAGAGAATATGCCTTCACCACCGTCTGTCTGATCAATCGAGAGATGGTCGCCGCAGACGTAGCCTGACCCATACAGGGTCCATCCGTATTCACAGAGAGTACGACTTATGAAAGGACTCCGTAGTCTCCAGATACATCCGTATGGCCCGAACACCATCCAAGCAATGAAAGGCAATTTCCTTAGGATGTGAAGGTTTGGGACAGAGTGACGGAAGCACTACGTCTTCGTTCAGATGGAAGTCTGAAACCACCTTAGGAAGAAAACGACTACCTTATCCCTGTGTATTACCAGATAAGGAGAGCAGCAGGATAGCGCCACTAGTTCAGAAACCCTGCGCGCAGAGGGGAAAGCCATGAAAAAGGCAACTTTCTGCGACAAGGCGAGCAAGGAAATGGGTCTTATGTTCTCGAAAGGAGCTTTCTGAAGAACCGATAGAACCAAATTAAGGTCCCAATGAGAGACAGAGACCTGGGGGGAGCCAAATGGCGAACCCCCTGAAGAAGCTTACCAATCAAAGAGTGCGTAGCCAAAGAGCGTTGGAAGTACACAGCCAAGGCTGAGATCTGACACTTAAGAGTGCCCAACGCCAAACGTTGGTCAACCCCTTCATGTAGAAAGGTCAGGATCCTGCTGAAAGCAAAGGATCTAGGATGCAGCTTCAGCGATTTGCACCAAGCAATGTACACTTTCCACGTACGATGATAAATCTTCAGAGAAGTGGACTTCCTAGCCTTGAGTAAGGCAAGGATCACAGAATCGGATAGACCCCTGTCCTTGAACACCTTGCCAACAGCCAACCTTTAAAGCCCGCGACTGTAAAGCAGAATGGAAGATCGGACCCTGAGATAGAAGATCGTCCCGCAGAGGAAGTGGCCTCTGACCTGCGACCTTCAGCCGAATCACGTCGGCGTACCAGGATGTCCGGGGCCAATCTGGAGCCACCAGAATTACCGGTATCCCCTCCAACTCGACCCTGCGTAGTAGGCAAGATAAAAGTTTCAGCAGAGGAAACACATAAATTAGCCCGTACTGGCTCCAGGGAGCCACCAGGGACATCCGGGGTCCCCCACCGGAGACACAGCTGGTGGAACACTTGTGGATGCAGGGACCATTCTCCCTGATCCAGGGTTTGGCCACTCAGGTAGTCTGCCTGCCAATTGTCTATGCCGGGAATGTACACAGCGGATAGGGCTGGGATGTAGTCCTCTGCCCAGCGCAGGATCTCGGCTACCTCCAGAGCCGCCAGGGCACTCCTGGTGCCCCCTTGATGATTGACATATGCCACAGCCGTGACATTGTCGGACTGGACTCGGACAGAACACCCCTTAAGATGGTTCGTCCAGTGGAACAGGCTCAACTTGATTGCTCTCAGTTCCAGAACGTTGATCGGGAGCTTGAATAAAGGAAAGGTTTGGGACTTTGAGGTGGAGACCAGAACGCTGGGAGACATGGGTAATAAAAACATTTTATTACTGTACAACATCAATAGACACAGTACAACATGTAAAAAGGCAATTCATGTATAAACAGCATATTACAAACATATCGGTCAGTCTGATGCATTTGCAGGTACACAAAATATGCATAAAGAGTATAAGGACTATGGCACTTCGTATTGGCCACACAGTCCAAAGTTGCTACATTATTGCCATACTGTAGGCGGTCTGCAGGGTGCACCATGGTAATGAATGTTGAATCAAAAACTTACTGCAGCAGTCATGGACCTAATATATATCATGTGTTGAATCACACAGAATTGCAATAAACATTCAATAGGTAAGTAACTGTTTAAAATTGATTGAGTAGCGATTAATTTCTGTATAGTAGAAAAATTTATGACATCCTTGTAGCTCTACGCGTTTCATGGCTAAATACCACTCTTCAGGAGCGGATGCCAAACAACTCTGTAAAAAAGTATAAATGTAAAAAAGTATAAATGTAAAAAAGTATAAATGTAAAAAAGTATAATTGTAACTATTGATCAACTAAAATCGAATATATGAAAATGAGGGAGGAAAGGGTTATCCAATCCACATATATATTGCAACCCACATTTTTTCATTACTCTGCACTTCGTTTTTATGGTGATATGTGTGGTGCGTTGTGCGGGACTGCGGGGATTACCACCACAGCTCCCGGGGGAGGCGCATGCGATGCCCTGCATCCACAGGGCCGCACTTTGCTAATGACAGCCATCTTGTAAGTAACCATAGGATTGGATAACCCTTTCTTCCCTCCTTATTTTAGTCGATCAATAGTTACAATTATACTTTTTTACATTTATACTTTTTTACAGAGTTGTTTGGCATCCGCTCCTGAAGAGTGGTATTTAGCCATGAAACGCGTAGAGCTACAAGGATGTCATAAATTTTTCTACTATACAGAAATTAATCGCTACTCAATCAATTTTAAACAGTTACTTACCTATTGAATGTTTATTGCAATTCTGTGTGATTCAACACATGATATATATTAGGTCTATGACTGCTGCAGTAAGTTTTTGATTCAACATTCATTACCATGGTGCACCCTGCAGACCGCCTACAGTATGGCAATAATGTAGCAACTTTGGACTGTGTGGCCAATACGAAGTGCCATAGTCCTTATACTCTTTATGCATATTTTGTGTACCTGTAAATGCATCAGACTGACCGATATGTTTGTAATATGCTGTTTATACATGAATTGCCTTTTTACATGTTGTACTGTGTCTATTGATGTTGTACAGTAATAAAATGTTTTTATTACCCATGTCTCCCAGCGTTCTGGTCTCCACCTCATTCAAAGTCCCAAACCTTTCCTTTATTCATGTAACCAGGGATGGGGGCACTATATTCGGTGCTCCATTTAAAGTCCCAACTCCTGCCTTTTCAAGTTTGATCGGGAGCTTGGACTCTTCCAACGTCCAGGTCCCTTGAACATTTATGGTGCCCAGCACCCCCCCCCCCACCAACCGGTCAGAATCGCATCTGTTGTCACCACCGTCCAGAATTCCATGAAGGAAGGATTTCCCTTGGAGAAGATTCTGAGAGCTGAGCCACCAATTCAGGGAGTCCTTGGATCACTGACTCAAACGAATCAGACCGTCCAGGGATAGAGGATCCTTGTCCTATTTGACAAGGATCTCCTGTTGCAAAAGTCTTGTGTGGGCCCGAGTATATGGTACGGCCTTGGAGGACACCATCAGGCCCAGCACCTGCATAGATGACCTGAGAGACACCAGGTCGCAAGCCAGCAGCGACAGAATCGCTTCCCTTAACTTCTGTAACTTTACAGGAGGTAGAAATACCTTTGCCGAAGCTGAATCTAGGATCATCCTTAGATACTCCAGTCTGGTTGTTGGAACCAGGGCAGATTTCTGAAAGTTGAGATTCCAATCGAACTGCTTCAGAGTGTTAATGGTCACCTCCAAATCCCGTTCCAATGTCACAGACGAGTCCGCTCAGAAAAGATCGTCCAGGTACCCCAGAATCACTATTCCTCTCCGTCGTAGCAGAGTCAGGATAGGGGCCAACACCTTGGTGAAGACCCTGCTAAGACCAGGCAGCTAAAACTGAAGATGCAACGGTGAGGCCAGGGGTAATAACCCAGGAAATCCACCCCCTGGGCATTTTAAAGCCTTTGGCTCTACCTGGTCAGTCCTAGTGGGAGGGGCTTATTACCCATCCGTCTGATTTAAAGCAGCAGCTACGTCCGTCGGTGGACGAAAGAGAAAGGAAAGTTATTTGCAGCCTTAGAGGTCCTTGAAGCCAGAAACAGCACTAGTAGAAGCAATAGTCTGATCTTCTAGCTTCAGGGTGGTGCTCACTGCATCAATAAGAATCAAAAGGGGCTTCTTTAACCACATGACTTCCGGAAGATTTACCGCTTTTCGTGACCAGGCCATTTTTTGTGATACGGCACTGCATTACTTTAAATGACAATTGTGCGGTCGTGGGCCGCAGTACCTAAATATCCTCTTTTCCCACAAATAGAGCTTTTTTTGTGATATTTAATCACCTCTGCGATTTTTATTTTTTGGGCTATAAATAAGAAAAAACTGACAATTTTATCTTCCTCCAAGCACGGTGAGTCGAGTTAATGCCAAAGAGCTAAATTTTGGTCTCCTCTGACCACAGCATTTTTTTCCCAATCCTTCTCAGAATCATTTAGATGTTCTTGGGCATGACTGTACATGTGAATACCATCCTTACATTCAAGCCCAGAGGAGGAAACATTATGTTTTGGGGCTCTTTCTCTGCTAAAGGTACAGGCCAACTTTGCCGCATTGAGGGGCCAATGGATAGGGGCATGTATTGTAAAATTCTTGGATGAGAACTTCCTTCCCCCAGCGAGAACACTGAAGATGGGTCATGACAATGACCCAAAACCTACCACCAGGGCAAAAGAGTGGCTCAGGAAGAAGCACATTAAGGTCATTGAGTGGCCTAATCCTATAGAAAATTCATAGGAGAGCTGAAACTTCCGAGTTGCCAAGGAACAGCCAAGAAACCTTGAGGATTTAGAAAATATCTGTAAAAAAAAAAAAATGGAACAAAATCCCTCCTGAGATGTGTGCAAAACTGGTTAATAACTACAAGAAAGGTCTTACCTCTGTGCTTGCCAACAAGGTTTTCTCCACCAAGTACTAAGTCATGTTTTTCTTGGGGATCAAATACTTATTTTACTCACTGAACTGCAAATCGCATTACAACACTTATATCATGTGTTTGTTCCTGCACTTTTGGTTGATATTCTGTCTCTATCATTTAAAATACCCTTATGATAAAAATTATAGACCCTTCATTTCTTTGTACGTGGGCAAACTTACAAAATCTGCAGGGAATCAATTATTTTCCCCACCGTAGCGGGACTGCGATATTGCAGTGAGCAAATTGGACACGGACACTTTTATTGGAACCAGTGAAACTTATTCAGTGATCAGTGCTAAAAAATATGCACTGTCACTGTACTGGCACTAGCTGGGAACGGGTTAACATTAAGGGCAAAGGGTTAACTGCGTGCTTAGCCAGTGCTTGTGTACTGTGTGGGAGGTGCTTTTACTAGGGGAAGGCATTGATCCACGTTTCTGCTTTGCAGGAACATAGGATCAATACCTTCCCTACTGACAGACCGGTGGGTGCTGACGGACCTCGAATCCGCAGTACCTGCAGTTCAGCTTCCGCTGTGTATAATCATGATCGCCCCTGACCCGGAAGTGCAGGATCACGCACTTGGTACGTGATCCTGCGCAGCAGAGCCGGCTTATACCGTCCAAGTTATACCGTCGGCAAGCGTTGAAAAAAGAAGGGGGGGGGGAGGGGTAGGAGTTTAAAAAAAAAAAGACAAACTCACCTAGGTATATGCAGCATCGGTCCAATGCTGCAGCTGTTCCCGGCCAGCACTAAGATCGAAAACTGAGCTATCAAAGACCACTGATGGCTCAATTCTCGGTCTTCAGTGAACAGAGACTGTCAGTCACTAGCTCTCTGCTCTGCACCTCCGGCGCTCACTGAAGCGCAGGGGGTGGCAACAGCTGCCTCATGCTCTTAGCAGTGAGCTGAGAGGCTTAGTCAGTTGCCGCTCAGGCATCTGAATGGATTCGGACATTAAAAGTTGGGATAGTGTCAAAGCCTGGACCGGCTGAGTGACATCAGCCGACAGCAGACTTTAGACCACTGTCGGATGAATAAAAGTCACAGGAGTGAAGAACAGTGCATTTTTGTGAGACACAGGAGAAGGCTAAAAAAGTTGAGCCTTGGCCCTACTTCTCCCTTAAATTGGGAGTAGATGCAGTAGACTGACTCCTCAGGGGAAAGCTCATCATTTAAAGTGATTCATGATGAGACTCTGCAATTGATGGCTCAGAAGCCGCTAAGGCCACTAGCAATTCTGATATAAAAACTGCATTAGAAGATGTGGTTGTATGCTTATGGCTTCTGTGGTCAGAGTCAGAAAACAAATGGGTAAACTGGTGTCAATGTTCTGGATGTCCATAATAAAAAAAACTCAGTAAAGAGGTAGAGACAAAGAGGACTACAGTGCGGTATGAGATTCAGAATGTCAGAAGTCTCCAGAAGACTCCAGGCTACAGAAGTCCCCATCAGGGCACGCACTGCAAGCAGTCCCTGACTGATTAGTGGAAAAATGTGGTGGGGCACATCAGACATTAACACTGTACGCCCTTTCCTCAAGTACATATAAAACCATGACAACTGTTGGCAATTGAAGTATTATTGCCTGAAGGGTTGGGAGGCCGAAAGTGACCAAAGTCACTGAAAGCAGACAGTAGGAACAGCTCAAAGATCCAAGGTAAATGTAACAATCAAAAGCAGCAGTAGGTAGATGCTTTGTCATTTAGCATTCTTGCGTGCATGGCGATGTTTAAATCGCCAACTATTATTAAATACTCTGAAGATCATAATCCTTAAAGCGTAACTCCACTTTTGTTGCGAAAGAAAACATTCTACCCTGGGTGATTTATGTGCATTGCAAGGATTTTAACTTTGTTGCAGATTCCTACCTTTTGTTATTTTGAAGAAATCCCTGGGTGTTTTTCTGTGTCAGTGTGGGAAAAGGAGTCTATGGGAGTGGCTTCATAATTATCAATCAGCTGTAGCACCTGCAGGGCACTAATAAGAAAAGCTGATGGGCCTGCATCCCTTTAGACGTGATTTCCTATTGGGAGTATCAGATCACACATGACATTTTTGTTGCAGGAGATGCCTAAAATCTGATTTGTATCTTAGGGAAGACTTCTGGGAAAATCAGTGAGCCAATCACACAAGCAGGAAATAATGATTCTAGGGGGGCATTCTGTACACATTCTGTGTACAAGACCGCTCCAAGTAGCCATATAGCATTGCATTTGCAGATAATTACAGAGCTGCAGATTGAAAAAAAAAAAAAAAAAGGTAATTTTTAAGAACATTCAATTATTTGTGTCACAGTTGTATACCCTATATTATTTTTCCTTTGCTCCCCCCCCCCCCCATGAAAGTTGAATGATAAATTTAATACAAATTAATATTGCTCCTTTAAGTGAAATAAATGTCCACTTATAAACAATATTGTCCCAAAAATGTTTTTAACCACTTCCCGCCCGCCCTATTACAAAATGACGGCGGGAATGTGGTTGAGTTATCCTGACCGGACGTCATATGACGGCGGCAGGATAACACCGCTCTGGGCGCCCCCCGGGGGCGCGCAGAGCGGCGATCGGTGATGCGAGGTGTCAGTCTGACACCCTGCACCTCCGATCTCGGTAAAGAGCCTCTGACGGAGGCTCTTTACCATGTGATCAGCCGTGTCCAATCACGGCTGGTCACATAGTAAAACAGGAACAGCCGTTGATCGGCTTTCCTTAGTTCGTGCCGGACAGGCACAAGTAAAGGAGCGCCGATCGGCGGCTCCCCTGACAGGGGGGGGGGGGGGGGTCGGCACTGGTAATCAGATCATTGATTACCAGTGCAGACCCTCGGGGGGGGGGGGGGGGATGCCACTAGAACCACCAGGGATGCCCACTATGACCCCCGGGATGCCCACTATGGCCACCAGGGATGGCAATCAGGGTTCAGGGAGCCCCCCATTGCCCTCCCCATCAGTGATGCCCACCAGTGTCCTCCCTATCAGTGCTGCCCACAAGTGCCCATCATTGCCCACCAGTGCCCATTATTGCCCACCAGTGCCGCCTATCAGTGCCCATTAGTGCCGCCCGTCAGTGGCGATCAGTGCCGCCCATCAGTGCTGCCTATCAGTGCCCATTAGTGCCCGTCAGTGCCACCTATCAGTGCCCGTCAGTGCCGCCTATCAGTGCCCATCAATGCCGCCTATCAGTGCCCAGCAGTGTCGCCTATCAGTGCCCACCAATGCTGCATACCAATGCTGCATATCAGTGCCGCCTATCAGTGCCACCCCATCAGTGCCGCCTCATCAGTGCCACCCCATCAGTGCCACCCCATCAGTGCCACCCCATCAGTGCCACCCCATCAGTGCCACCCCATCAGTGCCACCCCATCAGTGCCACCCCATCAGTGCCACCCCATCAGTGCCACCCCATCAGTGCCTGTCAGTGCAGTCTCATCAGTGCTCATCAGTGCAGGAAAAAACTTATTTATTTACAAAATTGTATAACAAACAAAAAAACTTTTTTTTTTTTTTCAAACTTTTCTGTCTTTTTTTATTTGTTTAGCAAAAAGTAAAAATCGCACAGGTGATCAAATACCACCAAAAGAAAGCTATTTGTGGGGGGAAAATGATATAAATTTGGTGTAAGTACAGTGTTGCATGACCGCGCAATTGTCATTCAAAATGCAACAGCGCTAAAAGGGGAAAATTGGCCTGGGCGGGAAGTGCCCTGTATTAAAGTGGTTAAATGGAAAGTGTGTATTTTCCTAAAGAGTTCCCAAAGAGTTGATGCCATCACCAGTGGTATGATCGATTAAAATCACCAGAAGAAACCCAAACTTCTTGCCAGATAATCTGACCTCAGGATTGGAGGTCAGACAGCGCTGTCTTTTCCAGTGATGGATCCATACCACTGGTGCTGGCATCAATTCTTCAGGAAACATGCTTTCCATTGAAAATAATTTTTGGAACTATGGACATTATTGCTTTTAACTGATCACATTCATGGTGTTTTTAGGTTTCCCTAAAGGGATAACTTCCTTCAATGTGTTTTTACATTTCACTGTACTTTTGAGTTTATTGTGACTATTCGGATATTTCACTGATCATTTAAAGGGGTAGTATTCCTACGTTTTGGACACAATTTGACATTTCACTTAAGATGGCAGAATTCATTTGTACTGGATTTATCATTCACCTTAAAGCATATAGTTGGTGAATTAAACAGATAACACCATGCGCGAGAGATAATGCAATTTTTATGAAATATCTGTATGTGGATATATAGGCAGTTTTCAGTTTACAGACAAAAGCTTTTTGAAAATTGTGGTTTGTCATTAGCGCATAGTTTTTGGTTTATAGATGCTTGGTCAATGCTCTGTGGAGTGAAAGTGCACACCCAGCGCTGTCACATAGTGTTAACACTTTCCACAGAAAGCCGGAGGAACACTAGGAAATCATGACACCCTGCAACCTGCAAAAGTGAGGGAACTCCCTATGCCCAGCTAAAATGGCCCACTTACTAAATGAGTCTTCAAAGTGAGGGTAAGCACAAAGGCAATGTCAGCGACTCTGGACCTGAAAGTTATCCACAGTCCAGAACACCTGCTGGCATTTTTCTGCACCCCAGTTTCTAAGTTTTTGTGTGTAGGACATGAAAACCAGGCTAAGCGACTGAACTCTGCACAAAAACATAGCAACTGAGGGCAGAAAAAAGGCAGCAGGTGCTCTGGACTGACGAGTCAAAACTTGAAATACTTGGCTGTAGCAGGAGGCAGTTTGTTTGCAAAGGGCTAGAGAGTGGTACAGTGTATGCAGGCAACATGGTGGCGGTTCCTTGCAAGTTTGGGGCTGCATTTCTCTGAAAGGAGTTGGAGAAATCATTCTTGACAGCATTTTTCACACCTGCCTAAACCTTTGCACAGTACTGTAGCTGCATTAATCTGGCCACACATGAATAGAAACTTGGCCGGTTCAGCAGGAACCCACCAAATTTCGATCCATGTATGGCTGTTCCTGTTCATGAGAAGTTGATCAACTTCTCACAAATGGGAGTGCTAGCAAATTTCAGTTCAATCAGTGCCGCAGCCAATATTTTGCTGCAGTGCTGACCAGGGTATTCTCTGGCAGCCGGTAGGCAGAGGAGTCTTTGCACTCTCAGGAAAAAAAGACACAGCGGAGAGGATTCCCACGTCCACACAATGTGTAGCTGGGGGAATTGGATCAGTTTTTTTTTTCATTCAAATGGCTTGCTGTGTGGAAAAAAAAATGACCCCTGTATGGGCAGCTTTAGACTAGTCAACATTTTTCAGCTATATTTGGAACCTGAAAAACAGGACTACACAGAAGGGTGTTTATATAGCAGGAGCTCACAAGGACTCAGAATGAGGAAAAATGTTCTTGCATACCCTCCTGCTATCAGTTATGGGGCTATAATTGGAGAAAATTCATCCCCCAGACCTCCTGTGGAGGTGAAGATGAGAATACCTGGCTGAGCTGGCCATCACCAAGGGATCAAAGGGCCGAATAGTAACCTGTTCGCATTGTAGGCCATCTGCTGAAGGATGTGGATTCCAGCAGATAGCTATGAATATTATTGGACAGAAGACTCGCAAGGGGCGAGTGAGGGGTGTGGATGTGGGTGGTGTTTGATGTGCTTGGATGTTATAAAATGCAGTCAGGCCATTGTTTGCTCTCTTATTCCTGGAGCCCAGCCACAATACTGGACTTGGGAAAGGACTTGCATATTAACACATTATCTGTTTATTTATAGTTCCAATAGTAATATTCCTTCAATTTTCTATATGTACGGTGGGTACGGAAAGTATTCAGACCCCCTTACATTTTTCACTCTTTGTTATATTGCAGCCATTTGCTAAAATCATTTAAGTTCATTCTTCTTCCTCATGAATGTACACATAGCACCCCATACTGACAGAAAAACACAGAATTGTTGACATTGTTGCAGATTTATTAAAAAAGAAAAACTGAAATATCACATGGTCCTAGAAATATCACATGGTCCTAAGTATTCAGACCCTTTGCTGTGACACTCATATTTAACTCAGGTGCTTTCCATTTCTTCTGATCATCCTTGAGATGGTTCTACACCTTCATTTGAGTCCAGCTGTGTTTGATTATACTGATTGGACTTGATTAGGAAAGCCACACATGTGTCTATATAAGACCTTCCAGATCACAATGCATGTCAGAGCAAATGAGAATCATGAGGTCAAAGGAACTGCCTGAAGAGCTCAGAGACAGAATTGTGGCAAGGCACAGATCTGGCCAAGGTTACAAAAAGATTTCTGCCGCACTTAAGGTTCCTAAGAGCACAGTGGCCTCCATAATCCTCAAATGGAAGACGTTTGGGACGACCAGAACCCTTCCTAGAGCTGGCCGTCCGGCCAAACTGAGCTATCGGGGAGAAGAGCCTTGGTGAGAGAGGTAAAGAAGAACCCAAAGATCACTGTGGCTGAGCTCCAGAGATGCAGTCAGGAGATGGGAGAAAGTTGTAGAAAGTCAACCATCACTGCAGCCCTCCACCAGTCGGGGCTTTATGGCAGAGTGGCCCGACGGAAGCCTCTCCTCAGTGTAAGACACATGAAAGCCGGCATGGAGTTTGCTAAAAAACACCTGAAGGACTCCAAGATGGTGAGAAAACTGAATTTTTGTAAAATCTTACCTGTAAAATTCCTTTCTCTGAGTCCTCCGACAGTCGCCGCCTCTTCATATTCGTCACATATGGGGGTATTAGACTTTGCTCCGAAGGAGTAGCTAGGCAACAGAATATGTTAACAATAAAGCTTTAACATATCCCACCCTCAAGGGGTGGTCCCCTCAGTCAATACCCTCCTACTTCCTGCAACCATATCTCAGTTTTAGTGGAATAGCAGTAGAGTATACATTCAAACCCCAAAAGAGGGGCGGGGGCGGCGACTGTCGGAGGACTCAGAGAAAGGAATTTTACAGGTAAGATTTTACAAAAATTCCGTTTTCTCTTACGTCCTCCGACAGTCGCCGCCTCTTCATATTCGTCACATATGGGGACGTCCCAAAGCAGTGCAAACATGAGGGGTGGGAAACGCATCCGCGCCGAAAGGCAACGCAGTCTCCACATCAAAGAAAGGAACCTTACCAAAGGAAGGAAACCAGCTGGGCAACAGCAAAAATAAGTGCTCAACAGGAGCAACAACCCAGGAAAAGACAAAAAACCAGGGGATACAAAACTTATCCCAACAGCCAGGAGTCCCCAACAAGGGACCCTAGGGAACAGCCGCACTAAGAACCTTGCGGCCAAAGGAAGCATCCGCCGATGCCTGAACATCTACTTTGTAGAATTTTGTGAAGGTGTGTACGGTCGACCAAGTCGCCGCCTTACACACCTGGGCTACAGAAGCCCCATGACGACAGGCCCAAGACGTACTCAGAGATCTAGTAGAGTGCGCCTTCACAGGCACAGGGGGAACCTTCCCCTGCAAGGCTCAGGCCTGTTCAATGGTCTGCCTGATCCATTTGGCAATGGTAGAGGCGGAAGCCGCCATGCCCTTCCGAGGACCCTCTGGAAGAACAAACAAGGAGTCCGTCTTTCGAAAAGACTCAGTCGATTTAAGGTAAACCCTAATCGCCCGAACAACATCCAGAGAATGCAATCTCACCTCCTTTGGATGTTTAGGCTTCGTGCACAACGAAGGCAAAACAATATCCTCGTTAAGATGGAATTCCGAAACTCGTTTCGGCAGAAAAGAAGGATTAGGTCGCAAGACCACCTTATCCAAATGAACAACCAGGTACGGAGACTTGCAGGACAAAGCCGCCAGTTCCAACACTCTGCGAGCCGAAGTGATCGCCACCAAAAAGGCGACCTTTTTGGACAACATAGACAACGAGATCTCCCTGATCTGTTCAAAAGGAGCACGTTGTAACACAGATAGGACTAGATTCAAGTCCCAAGGGGGCAAAGGATCCCTCCTAGGAGGAACCAGATGCCGCACACCCTGAATAAAAGTGCCAACCAAGGAGTTGGAAGCCACGGGACGTTGAAACAGAACGGCCAGCGCAGACACCTGACCCTTTATCGTAGCCAGCGCCAAACGCTGATCGACACCCGTCTGAAGGAAAGACAGCACACGGGAAACCGGGTACGTGCGGGGTGAAAACCCCCTGGACTCACACCAGGCAAAATAGGCCTTCCAAGAACGGTAATAAACCTTTCCCGAGGAAGACTTCCTCGCGTTGATCAAGGTATGAACAACCTCTGGAGAGAGACCCTTCTCCTTCAGGACCTCGGTCTCAACAGCCAGGCCGTCAAAGCCAGCGACTGTAAAGCAGGATGGTAAATCGGTCCTTGAGACAGTAGATCGTCCCGAAGGGGCAGACGCCAGGGGGCGTCGACCGCCAGATTCACGAGGTCTGCGTACCAGGACCGGCGAGGCCAGTCCGGTGCCACAAGAATCACCGTGCTGCGTTCCGAGTGTAACCTGCGAAGGAACCGGGACAGCAACTGAATCGGTGGAAACGCGTACATCAGCCTGTACTGATGCCACGGGGCCACTAACGCGTCCGACGCGTCTGCCCGAGGGTCGCGCGTCCTTGCCACGAACCTCTTCACCTTGTAGTTGAGGCGAGACGCGAACAGGTCCACATCTGGAAGACCCCACTTCGCGCACAACATCTGGAAGACAGCCGGATGGAGAGACCATTCCCCCTGATCCAGGGTCTGGCGACTCAGATAGTCCGCCTGCCAGTTCTCCACTCCCGGAATGTGAACCGCCGTTATCGCCGGGACATGAGTCTCGGCCCAAGACAGAATGTCGGCCACTTCTCGAGCCGCTCGGGCACTCCTGGTGCCCCCTTGGTGGTTGATGTAGGCCACCGCCGTGGCATTGTCCGTCTGCACCCGAACCGGGCAGCCCTGCAGCCGGTCCGTCCAGCGATGAAGACAGAGCCTTATCGCACGCAATTCCAGAATGTTGATCGGGAGGGAAGACTCCCCCTCCGACCAGGTCCCCTGGGCGGACAGAACGCCCAGAACACCACCCCAGCCCGACAGGCTGGCATCCGTGGTGATTATCGTCCACGAGATCGGACGAAACGACTTGCCCCCGGACACCAACGGGGACTGGAGCCACCACAGAAGGTTTTCCCTGGTGCGATGACTCAACGAGATCTGAAGATCCAGAGATTGAGGTCGCCCGTCCCACTTGGACAAGATCTCCGCCTGGAGACCCCGCGTGTGAAACTGTGCGAAAGGAATCGCCTCGAAAGCCGAGACCATCAATCCCAGACATCTCATACACGTCCGCAGAGACGAGTTCGGAACGTCCCTGAGGGACCCGACTTCCTCCTGAAGAGTCCTGAGTTTGTCTTCCGGCAGGAAGACCTTCGCCTGCACCGAGTCCAGTATCATTCCCAGATAGGGAAGACGAAGAAGACGAACCGACGGACTCAGTGTCGACTTTGGAACATTTATCGTCCAACCGAACTCCTGCAGAGTTTGCATTGTGACAGACAGGTCCTTCTCCAGACCCTGTCTGGTCGCAGACCGAACCAGAATGTCGTCCAGATACCCCAGGACAGAAATGCCCTGGGCTCTCAATAATGCCAGAACCGGTGCAAGCACCTTGGTGAAGACCCGCGGAGCCGAGGCGAGCCCAAAGGGCAACGCCACAAACTGGTAGTGATCCTCCGCAATGGCAAATCGAAGGTACCTCTGATGACCCTCGAATATGGGGATGTGAAGGTACGCATCCTTCAAATCGATGGAGGCCATGAATTCCCCCGGAACCAGGGCAGCCACCACCGAGCGCAGGGATTCCATGCGGAACTTGCGAACCCGCACAGAGCGGTTCAGAGCTTTCAAGTCCAGAATCGGACGAACCTTGCCCTCCTTCCTGGGCACGGTGAACAGATTGGAATAAAACCCCCGAAATCTGTCCCGATGAGGCACCGGAACCACCACTCCCTGAGCCCTCAGGTCCCGCACCGCCAGGTGCAGATCCCGCAGGCGCTCTGGAGACAGTTGAAGATTTGAGGGAAAAAATCTGCTCTCCGGCCGAGAGAGAAACTCGATCTTGTAACCAGATCGAACGATTTCCAGAACCCATCTGTCCCTCACACGGGCCAACCAGGGCTGAAGAAAACCGAGCAAGCGTCCCCCCACCCCAAAACTGGGTGAGGGCGCCCCTTCAGGCCGAACTGTTATGGGCTGCAGGTCCGGATTGACCGGACTTCTGTTTCCCAGACCAGGGCTTCTTCTGAGAGCCTTGGCCCTTGAACGGTTTGCCCTTGTAGTGCGGCCGAAAGGCACGAAAGGACCCCTGAGGGGGCCGAAAATGAGCATGCTTCTTCCCAGAAGCCCCCTTAGCCTTGGGGAAATGGGGCAAGAGAGTGCTCTTACCCCCGGTAATCCCCTTAATCAACACATCCAGGGACTCCCCAAAAAGGCGAGACCCATCATAAGGCAGATTGGCTAAGGTTTTACGTGAAGATTGGTCCACCGACCAACATTTCAACCAAACCAGGCGGCGAGACAACACCGCCACGCTGTGCACACGCGCAGCCAACGGAATCAGGTCCAGGTCCGCATCACACAGATACATGACACCCTGGTGGATCTGATCCACCATATCCAGGGTCGCCGCCGAGGCCGAATAGGCCACTAGGACGCGCCTAAGCATCTGCGTCCAACTTGCGATCGCCTGGGCCGCCATGAGAGAAGCAAACAGAGCCTTAAGCATAGAACCCGTAACAGAATAAGTATGACGGGCAAGAGACTCCAGTCTCCTATCCGTGGCATCACGGAAAACAGGGGATCCCTCTGCAGGGATCGCAGTGGCTTTGTTCAAAACCACAATAGCATGATCCACTGGCGGAGGCACACACCACCGTTCATCAGTGGCAGGCGAGAAAGGATAACGCAGCTTAAATCTACTTGGTACCGCAAAAGGCTTGCGCAAATCGCGCCATTGGTCCTTAACCGCGCGCTGAAAATCAGCATTGCAGGGAAAAACCTGCGGCGTCCTGCGTTTTCTCTGCGTCCCATAAGCCGCCAAGGCAGCTGGGGGACACACCTCGTCCTGCAAACGTAGCGTCTGCTTAATGGAAGCAATCAACTCATCCATGATTGCAAGCTCTTCAGGCGAGCCAGGGGGAGAATTATCAACCCCCTCAACTTCAGCCTCTACCTCAGACCCCACTAGATCAAGAGAGGAGCGGGACCCCGATAGGGGGGTCCCCGCCAGAACAGCCCCATCACCTTCACCCTCAGAATCAGAGGACAGAGCAACTCTGGGCCGTTTAGTAGATTGAGCAGCCACCAGCATTTGCACCTGTGCAGCAAGGCCAGCCACAATAGTGGCTAAATCCCCCCCTGGGGGGGAAACAGCGGTCCCCTGGCTTTCCACCAATACTGTGGGAAACTTGCCCTCCTGAGAATCCATTGCCCCTGTATGCCAGACAACCAAGGGTTAACTGCCCCCTTACAGCAAGCGCGGCAAGCGCAGCCCACCGCACCACACTCAGGCACAATGAGACCCCCACAGGGAATATACAGACTGAATACAGGCAATGGAACACAGGAATAGAAGGATAAAACCTGAGGAGACTCCGCTGCTGCTGCTGCCTCGATCGGTGCTTCCAGGAGAGAGGAAGTGATGCTGCCAGGGCGCTCTATGTAAGCCTATGGAGGCTACAAGAAAATGGCCGCCGTGCATGTAAACCATGCGGCCGGAGCGGGCGCCGGTAAAATGGCGTCGTTTGGCGCCGAAATCGCCGCTCCACAGTGCATAAAATCACACACAATATTATCCCATTATATGGATACATGTTAGATCGCCGCAGCGATCGCTGTATATGCCCCAACATGCCAGTAAAAACATGCCCCACAGCACACAGCTCCTCACACTGCCCAGCCTGACATACTCAGTGTCATACAGCTCCCCCCCCCCCTTGCAGCCCACAGCATGCAGCCGAGAGATAGGGAGACAAGCAGTGTGATTAAAGGCAGGTTACACAGTCCCAGACTGAGACCCCCCCCATAGATACACTTACCTCACATGGCGTGGGGAACCCGCACAGGCGAACAAGCCGCTGCACATGAGGCAGGGAGAGTCGCAATTCAAGACGCACACAATGGCGGTTCAGAAACCGCACAGCGTCCGGTGAGGTAGCCACCTCACCAATCATCCCTGCACCGAACAGGGATGGGTCGTTCACTGTGCCAGGAGCGTTACCTGGCTGAACGCTCGATGGCAGACTGGGAAGCCACTGACCCACTACCTGCGACCAGGGGGATCAGCCCGAGACCCAGTCCGCATGATCCTCTTCGTCCGAAGAACTAACTAATGCTGACAAAAATAACAGCTAAGTAAAGGTAGAGAGAAAACTCAAACAAAATATCAAAAAGAAGAAAGAGTCTGGGACAAAAAGTCCCAGCACAGAGAGAGCCAGCCACTCCTGACAAGCTAGACATTAAAACTGGGATATGGTTGCAGGAAGTAGGAGGGTATTGACTGAGGGGACCACCCCTTGAGGGTGGGATATGTTAAAGCTTTATTGTTAACATATTCTGTTGCCTAGCTACTCCTTCGGAGCAAAGTCTAATACCCCTATATGTGACGAATATGAAGAGGCGGCGACTGTCGGAGGACGTAAGAGAAATAAGATTCTCTGGTCTGAGGAGACCAAAATAGAACTTTTTGGCCTTAATTCTAAGCGGTATGTGTGGAGAAAACCAGGCACTGCTCATCACCTGTCCAATACAGTCCCAACAGTGAAGCATGGTGGTGGCAGCATCATGCTGTGGGGGTGTTTTTCAGCTGCAGGGACAGGACGACTGGTTGCAATCGAGGGAAAGATGAATGCGGCCAAGTACAGGGCTATCCTGGACAAAAACCTTCTCCAGAGTGCTCTGGAACTCAGACTGGGCCGAAGGTTTACCTTCCAACAAGACAATGACCCTAAGCACACAGCTAAAATAACGAAGGAGTGGCTTCACAACAACTCCGTGACTGTTCTTGAATGGCCCAGCCAGAGCCCTGACTTAAACCCAATTGAGCATCTCTGGAGAGACCTAAAAATGGCTGTCCACCAACGTTTACCATCCAACCTGACAGAACTGGAGAGGATCTGCAAGGAGGAATGGCAGAGGATCCCCAAATCCAGGTGTGAAAGACTTGTTGCATCTTTCCCAAAAAGACTCCTGGCTGTATTAGATCAAAAGGGGGCTTCTACTAAATACTGAGCAAAGGGCCTGAATACTTAGGACCATGTGATATTTCAGTTTTTCTTTTTTAATAAATCTGCAACAATGTCAACAATTCTGTGTTTTTCTGTCAGTATGGGGTGCTATGTGTACATTCATGAGGAAGAAGAATGAACTTAAATGATTTTAGCAAATGGCTGCAATATAACAGAGTGAAAAATTTAAGGGGGTCTGAATACTTTCCGTACCCACTGTATAACTATCGTTCTTTTAAATAAGTCCTTTGTTTCTTTGAACATTCTGTGTGTTACTATAACCATTATTATTCGTATTATTAGTAATACTGTTAAGAGTCTTAGCAGAGTGGAATATCTCAGAAAAGACAAAATAGAATATTTTATCTAGGGAAAACACCCTTGGCTATTTTAAGCTGTGACAACAAACTATCCTATATCTGTCATAATTCTGCATCTTTTACATAACTTTTATCTGAAGAGTCCATAGGAGACTTGCTTCATAGACTAATGGAATCTCTGGGCATAAAGTCCACGGTAATATACTCACTTTCAATGGCCAAATAAATCTTTCTCTCTCCCTCCTTTGGGTCCTTGCCAGGTGGGAAATATGTTCCTCGAATGGTAATGGCCGCCTCAGAATATTCACTTATCCTCTGTAATGCTTCTTTTGAGGTGACTTTCCACCTTGCAGTCTGAAATATACAGATGCTGGTTATTTAGTGAAAACAGAAAAACGCTTAGGAAATCACATAAATTGTGAATGATTTACATGAAAGGCAGACTGCACTCAAAATGAACCTCCATGCAAATAACTAAACACACAGCTAAATCGTACATTAATCATTTTACCTGCCAATGAATTTGTAATTTGGTTGTGATCCACCTACAAACACAACAACCCCAACCATACTGCATAATTTGGTAAAGCGAATTGGGTACCTATTTGCTACTGAAAGATTTATTCCCTAGGGCCAGTTCACACCTGTGTGTTTTAGGTGCAGTGCATTGAAAAAAAATCTTGTTTGCTGCATCTTTGAGGAGCGTTAATGAAAACCTACAGTATATAACGTTCAATGGTAATCCACTTAAAATGCAAAGCACATAAACACTGCACAGTTGTGAACCAGCCTTTACGGGCAACAGCTACACAGGGGATTTTAATCACTTCAGACCCGGAAGGTTTATACCCCTTCATGACCAGACCATTTATTGTGATACGGCACTGCGTTACTTTAACTGACAATTGCACAGACATGCAACGCTGTACCCAAATAAAATGCATCTTTTTTTCCCCCCCACAAATAGATTTTTTTTTTTAGTTTCAATGTTTTTATTAAGGATTTTCAGGAAACACAAGTTAAAAACATTTAAGTATATCATAATCATGCTTCGGGTAAATAAGGTATAGGATACATAGGTTGTAAATGACACAGAGGATATGCAAAGAGAAGTTACACTGTTAAAAGTAATCGGGTATAAGGAGTCCTAATACTATAATGATCGGTGTTCGAGTGACTTGCCCAATCAGACACCCCTTTTGGGAGCATATTGTGTCCGATTTGAGGTCTATGTGGACAATGTATTTAGGTGCTGATAATCTTATTACCTGTAAATTATAATGTAAATGAGCTTGCATGGGAAATAGTATGGAAATATCAGCTATGACTGGTATTTTCATGTTGTCCACGTATGCCGTAGATTGAGCAAAAGAATGTCATAAAAATTTAACTCTAATATCTTCTTTTACCAAAGGTGTCGAAAGTCTCCAAAGTGTTAATATCAGTAGAAGAGGTAACGATGGGGGGGGGGGGGGGGGGGTAGGAGGAAGGGGAATCGCTCTGTCTCACAAGTATGGGGTAAATCTCTTGAGGTTAGACTTGATGATATTTGGGTTCTTGTAGTAAAGAGTTGGAATAGAGTAACCAAGGTGTCCAAGTCTGTATGAATTCGTTGTCTCTAGCATTTGCATTTAGCTTGGACATTTCAGCTGTGTGGTGTACATATCGGGTCCAATCTGAGAGTGATGGTGGTGTGGATGTCCTCCATTTTAGTGGAAAGCAGCGTTTAGCTGCATTTATGAGATGTATGATCAAGGAATTGCGATCGGTGGACTGAGGGAGTGATGAGTGATGTAATAAGTATTGCGCTGGGGTATAGTCTAGGTTACAGGTGGTCATTTTGTTAATGGTTTTAACGAATATTCTCAAATGGAGGTTTTGGGAGAACCAAAAGTTCTAAATTGAAATCCCATGGTGGCAAGAGAGACCGTACAGGTGGAGCCCCATATTGAACCCCCTGAATGAAGGTACAAACTAAAGAGTGCGTGGCTAGGTGTTGCTGAAAGAAGACTGCCAGGGCAGACACCTGGCCCTTGATGGTACTCAAGGCCAATTTCTGATCAATGTCTTGTTGAAGAAAGGTTAAGATCCGAGCCACAGAAAAGAATCGAGGATGAGTGCCAATCGACTCACAGAAAGAAGTGTAAGCTTTCCACGTACGATGGCTTTTGCTCGAAGACTACTTCCACGCCTTCACCACGAGTAGGGATCACTGATCCAGACAGACCTCTATTCTTCAGTACCTGGCTTTCAATAGCTAAGCCATTAAAACCAGCAACTGTAAAGCAGGATGGTAGATCAGCCCTTGGGACAACTGGTCTTCTCTGAGAGGAAGCCCCCAAGGGACGTTTACAGCCACCAGGATGACTGGAAGATCCTCGCTCTTGATTCCTTGCCGGAACTGTGGAAGAAGCCTTAGCTGAGAATGATACTGGCCTTACCGTGGCCCTTGGACGCCTGAGAAGTCTATCGGAGGACCCACTGACCTCCTCATGAATTTCTGGTATCCTGTGGAGCCGAACCTGCTAAAGGAGCTGCATGTAAGACCGTGCAAACAAAACTGTCTTGAAGGGGGATACCACCAGACTCAGAACCTGTATGCAAAATGGGAGCGAGAACCATCTGTGTGACGACAGCTGGTGAATCACGGCCTGTGGTCTCTGAAGTTTGTGCAGAGGAAGGACCATCCTGGTCAGAAATAGAATAAGACCCAAATAAATCAATTCCCTGGACAGGGATAGGAGGGACCTTAGGTAGTTCAGACATCACCTGAACCTTTGCAGGAATTAAATCTGCACAAGGAGATTCAGGACCTAAAAAACATGAAAAGGACAAGCTTTGTCCCCTTTTCTGGGTATCCCCAAAAGAAACATTTTGCAGATCTCCTTGATGCTCAAAGAAGTCCACGGGGCCAGAAACTAGTGAAGATGCCCCCCACCCCAATAATGGGTGAGGGCAGACCTTCATGTTGAAGGAGTCTTGTCTGCTGGTCTGGGGAAGCTAGCTCTAGACTTGCCAGACCAAGGTTGCTTGGAACCTCCGGGGGAAGCTTTAAAAGATATATTTCCCTTATTCTGTCCCAGAAGCACAAAATAATTTCCTTTAGGCTGAGGAGGGGCCCCCGTCTGCGGCGAGGCTTTTTTCCTTTCTTTGACTGTGGCAGGAAGGTACTCCCCCCCCCCCCCCCCCCCATGACACCGTTAATGATGTCATCCAGAGTAGTCCCAAACAAGCGATCACCTTGAAAGGGCAGATCATTGAGCTCTCTTAGAGGCTTGGTCTGCGGACCAATTCTTAAGCCTAATCACCACCGCTGAAGCAGAAAGTTTGCACAGCATAGGAGCTGTATCCAAAGCAGCATCACAAATAAACTGAAATAAAACTGGTCTGCTAAATCAACATAGGTAGCGGGGACCTGCTCACCCCCCAGGCCCTGAGACACCAAGGCTGAGACAAAGACTGGCTGCAATGCCAAACCAGCCATAGTAAACATGCTGCATGCCAGCGTCTTTCTTTTCAGCCGGATCCTTAAAGGAAGGGGATTACTCTACTGGGATCATGGGTGCTTTATTCAACCTGGAAACAGGAGGGTTCACCACTGGTGGACTAGCCCACCATTATTAAAGTGACTCCTCAAAAGGGTAACCTACAGCAAAACATTTGGGGACCACAAAAGGTAATTTTGGTTGTTCCCATTCCTTAGAGGAAATTCTGTCAAAATAAAGCACATAAGGAAACCCCTTTGGAGTACGATGCGACTTATGCATACCAACAGACAAAGTCACGTCGGTGGCTACATCAGCCGCATCCCCCATTTTTAAAGTCTCACGCACTGCAGTGATAAGTGCGTCTACCAGTCTTTTTAATTTGCTGCTGCGACCATGGAGGAATCATCCTCACTATCGGATGGATCATGGGGTGTGATATTAAGCTCTTCTGGACGGGGCGCGTCTACAGGGGCATCAGGCTCAGAATCAGATGAGACAGCTTGAGCAGGGGAAGGAGGGAGGTGCTTCCTTCTGGGCCTTTGCTCACATGTCACTTCCACCCAGGACACTAAGGACTGCAGGACCACCGTCAGTCCAACCATGGGAAGCTGGGGTTCCGAGGGACCTGCCACCTCCATGAGGGGGTCAGTGGGGGAGATGTGACCCTGATGCTCCATAAGGAAAGAAGACCTTGCAGTACAAAAACAATCTTTTGGCACCACTAAAGGATTCCCATCAAGGCTTAGGGTACCTATCAGCCGAGAGAGATAACTGGGACCCCAAAGACTCACCATTCTGACAGGAGGAGCGTCGAGCATTCAAATCCAGCATCATGAATGCTATCCCTGTTCATATGTCCTGGACACAGGAAGAGGAAACGAAAGAGAAAGAGGGAAAGGAGGAGCTTCTGCATCCCCACGAGGCTTCAGTTGTCTCCAGCATCTCCCAGACTAAGGGAAAATGGCCCTTGTGACATTATCTGGCTACACAAACATTGCAGCTAAACGGAGACAGCCTCTTCTGATAGGAGTAGAGGAGCAAAGCAGGGCTGTGGAGTCGGAGTCGAGTCGTCGGAGGAAATCTTGGGTACCTGGAGTCGAGTCGGCAAACAATGCACCGACTCCAACTCCTACTAAATTTAGATTCGAATAAAAAAAAAAAAAAAGCAAGTTTAAATGTCTCAATTCACAAAAAGTTATAATTAATGACTTAGTATAAGGAAACTAATTGTTGAGGAGGCCAAATGTAAAAAGAAAGAACTACAGAAAGTTCTGAAAGGACGTTTTGTCTTCCTTAAAATGGATGTATGCACACGTCAAAGTCAATTATTTTGCTATTAATGTTAGATTTGTGGATGAAAATAACAAAACAATAACACGGACCCTCAGATTAAAGGACACTCAGGCACATCACACCAGTGATTACCTTCAGAAGTTAGTGGAGGGTGTTCAAGAAGATTTTGAAATGACAAAGGAACAGATTTTGTGTGTGCGGTGACAGATAATGCTTCTAACATGTTGAGCACGATTGAGAAGATGAACGCAGATGAAGAAGGTAACAAACAGATATTAGAGTTAGAGGAAGACAGCTCTGCAAGTATTGGAGAAAGTTTAGAAACTGAAGAGAATGCTGACATTTTTTTTAGACAACTTTGTTGAAGAAGCATTGAAGCTTGCTACTATTCATCATACGCAATGTGCTGTTCATACACTGTAACTTGCCATAAGAGATGGATTAAAAGATCGCCATGCAGCTACACCAATTGGCAAATTATGGCAAGTAACTGTTGCAGCCAGGGCCCTGAAAAAAGATGCAATTTTGAAAAGACATGCACGAAAAGGAGCCATTTTGAATCAAACAACTCGCTGGGGAAGCACTTATTTAATGGTGAAGTGTTTGCTTGAACTTAAAGACTTCATAGAAGAAATGGACAATGAAAATCTTGCATTAACTGAAAGCCAGTGGACACAAACAAAAGAGCTGGAGAACCTTCTTTCTCACCCCTTCACTGTCACCAAGCGGTTGCAATGTGACAATCTAACCCCGGGTAAATTCCTCTTGGAATGGAAGAGCCTGTTATATCGCCTGAACAAAAATGGAGGGTTAATAGCTGAGGGCATTGCATCTTCAATGATGAAGAGTCTTTTGCTGGAAAATGAAATCTTGTTAGTGGCTATTTATGTCTACCCAATGAGCCGACTTTTGTTGAACAGTGAACAGACTGCTACTGGAAAAAAGGCCCTCTATGATGTAGCAGTTCGCATGAAGGGATTATGACCTGAAATACCTCCACAGGATGAAGTTCTTTTACGCAATAGTGGTAACTCAGGATCATCTTCTTCAAACGAAGAATTAGACTTTGATTCCTTCTTAGACAAAATTAAAGTTCCTGTTCCTGATGTTTATGCCTGCTGCTACCATCCAACCACTTGATTAATAAAAAAAAAAAAAAAAAATTAATAAAACTGTTTTCATTGTGTTTGTCTTTTGCTTAAACTGTTCAATACAGTAGACTGTTGGCTTCTCAGCTAGTAGTCCTGTGGTAATGACATGTATGTTGCCTCTCATTCCTTCAAGGAATGTATAAAATACATTCGCATATGAATACAGAGGAGTCGGAGTCGGGGAGTTGGAAGTACAAAAAACTGAGGAGTCGGAACATTTATCTACCGACTAAACAGCCCTGGAGCAAAGGGGGACAAATCCTAGTTCTAGTACCACAAGCATTTGCTTAATTGCAGATAGAGAGGATGTATGTATAGACACTGCATGTTGACCTCAGATTGAGGACCTATACAGTGGTAATCAGTTCTCACAAAGGCCTTCAAACTCAAGTGCCAACTCCTTACTCTTCCATGTGGGGACCAATTAACTGAGGGGATCCCAACTATCTATGAGAGACAGTGTAGTCATGGATGACACACATTGCAACATCCAGCATAAGATGCAAATCCCAAACCTTTCCGGAGGTGAAGACCCTGCAGCACCCAGGTGATGTCCAGTGGAGATCACGTCAAAATACCAACACACAGAGGGATCCACTGATGAGTCATGAACTATCTGTTCCTGAATATCCGAATCAAGGGCCTGGTAAGAGGATACAGTGTCTTGAAAAGGTATTTATACCCCTTGACATTTTCCACATTTTGCCACTATGGCCAACAGAGGGTGAAATCAGGGAAAGGCTGGATAAACTTAACACAAAACAAATCACCAGGCCCGGATGGCGTACATCCGAGAGTACTCAAGGAACTCAGTAAGGTTATATCCAGACCACTGTTCCTGATCTTTGCTGACAGTATTAGGACAGGAGATGTACCAGGGGATTGGAAGAAAGCCAACGTGATTCCGATATTTAAAAAGGGCCAGAGGCATATCCGGGGAAATTATAGGCCTGTCAGTTTGACATCAATAGTATGTAAACTTCTGAAGGGGATGATAAGGGACTATATCGTAGAGTTTGCTAAAGACAACAACATCATCAGCAGTAATCAGCACGGGTTTACAAATGGGCGTTCTTGTCAAACCAATCTCTTAGCATTCTACGAGGAGGTAAGCTGTGAGCTAGATAGGGGGAGACCAGTGGATGTGGTGTACTTGGATTTCGCTAAGGCGTTTGATACAGTTCCCCACAAGCGCTTAATTTATAAAAAAGGTCTGCAGGTATCGACAGCAGAGTTTGCTCTTGGATACGGAATTGGCTTAAAGGGTGTGTCCAAAGGGTGGTAATAAACAGCGCATACTCAGACTGGTCTGAGGTTGTAAGCGGGGTGCCCCAGGGCTCAGTCCTGGGACCAACCTTGTTCAATTTATTCATTAACAGCATTGAGGACGGGATCAGTAGTGCGTTATCAGTTTTTGCAGATGACACAAAATTGGCCAGGGCAATAACTGCACAGCATGAAGCAGATATCCTACAGAATGACCTGGACAAAATTACAGAGTGGGCAACGACATGGCAAATGAGGTTTAACGTGGAGAAGTGTAAGGTTTTGCACTTGGGGACTAAAAACATAAAAACACAATACACGTTAGGAGGGGAACCCTTGGGGGAATCAAAAATGGAGAAGGATCTGGGAGTCTTGGTTGATGATAGATTAGGCAACAGCATGCAATGTCAAGCAGCAGCTGCCAAAGCCAGCAGAATATAAGCATGCATAAAGAAAGGGATGTATTCCAGAGATAAGACTTCCACTTTATAAAACTCTGGTCCGACCGCATCTGGAGTATTCTGTCCAGTTCTGGTCGCCAGTCCTCAGGAGGGATGTGTTGGAGCTGGAGAGAGTCCAGAGAAGGGCAACTAAACTAATTAGGGGGTTGGAGGACCTTGACTATGAAGAGCGTCTACAATCGCTCGATTTATTCTCCCTGGAGAAAGACGTCTGAGGGGGGACATGATAGCAATTTATAAATATCTTAATGGGGATCCCAGCTTAGAAAAAAAGCTGTTCATTCGAAGGGATTGCATGAGGACTCGAGGGCATACAATGCGATTAGAGGAGAAGCGTTTTAACCTCAGGCAACGTGGGGGGTTCTTTACTGTTAGGGCTACAAGATTGTGGAATTCTCTACCACAAGAGGTGGTTTCTGCGGGTAGTATGGTGGCTTTCAAAAGACTCTTAGACTTACATCTCAAGGATCAGAACATTCAGGGGTATGTGAGATGATTACAGCCACACACACCTACACAGGTTGAACTGGATGGACTGTTGTCTTTATTCAACCTCACCTACTATGTAACAACAAAAGACGTAAATGTATTTTATTGGGATTTTATGTGAAAGACCAACACAGAGTGGCACATAATTGTCAAGTGGAAGGAAAATGATAAATGGTTTTTAAAATGTTTTACAAATTAATATCTGAAAAGGTTGGCGTGCATTTTTGTATTCAGTCCCCTTTACTCGGATACCCCTAACTAAAACCTAGTGGAACCAGATTCCTTCAGAAATCACCTAATTAGTAAATAGAGCCCACCTGTGTGTTATTTAATCTAAGTATAAATACAGCTGTTCTTTAAAGACCTCGGGGGTTTGTTAATGAACCTTAGTGAACAAACAGCATCACGAACGCCAAGACAGGTCAGGGATAACGTTGTGGAGAAGTTTAAAGCAGGATCCGGTTATAAAAATATTATCCCAAGCTTTGAACATCTCACAGAGCACTGTTCAATCCATTATTCGAAAATGGAAAGAGTATGGCACAACTGCAAACCTACCAAGACGTGGCTGTCCACCTAAACTGACAGACCTGGCAAAGAGAACATTAATCAGAGAAGCAGCCAAGAGGCCCATGGGAACTTTGGAGGAACTGCAGAGATCCACAGCTCAGGTGGGAGAATCTGTCCACAGGACAACTATTAGTCGTGTACTCCACAAATCTAGTCTTTATGGAAGAGTGACAAGAAGAAAGCCATAAGAAGTCCCGTTAGTTTGTGAGAAGCTGTTTAGGGGACACAGCAAGCATGTGGAAGCATATGGAATAAGGTGCTCTGATCTGATGAGACCAAAATTTAACTTTTTGGCCTAAAAGCAAAACGCTATGTATGATTGACAACACTGCACATCACACCCTTAAAACACCATCCCCACCATTAAAAAAAATGGGATTTTTTACTTACTGTAAAATCCATTTCTCTGAGTTCAATGGACAGCGCTCCAAAAATCATTGGTTATTTTGCCTCCTCCAGGAGTAGGACTAGGCAGAACAGCTTGGTATATACCCCCCCCTCTCTCTGCTTTAGGTAATCAGTTTAGTAGCAAGCAGTATTAGAAGTATCAAAACTCCTTAGAGGGGTGGGTGCTGTGTCTATTGAAAAACTAAATTTTTTAACTTACTGTAAAATCCTTTTCTCTTAGGTTCATTGATGGATATCTCTGAAGCATATCAGTAGGGCTATACTGCCCCCTACAGGAATAGGACAATAGGCAGAAAAAAAGGTTCTGGCCATGCCTATGGGCAGTCCCAGGGGGTATACCCTCTCTCTTCCTGAATGGGATGTCAGTTTTGTATCAAAGCAGTGTCAGAAATAATACCAACTCAAGCCAAAATAGAGGGGTGGGTACTGCATCCGTCAATAAACCTAAGTGAAAAGGATTTTTCGGTAAGTGAAAAGGATTTTACGGTAAGTCAATAATTCAGTTTTTTCTATCGTTCATTGATGGACGCAGTCTCTGATGCATATCAGTAGGGACGTCCCAAAGCAGTGCCATAAAATGAGGGGTGAGAACAGCAGAACAAAAATCTAGAGTCCCCAAGGCTAAACATAGCCAACCAGGCAACACAGGACTCATCAGAACAACAAGATGAGGCCCACCTGAAACAAACCTTAAACACTCTCAAGGAAGGCCAAAAAGCCCCCTAAACAGCAGCTTGCAAAACTTTGCGGCCAAAAGAGGTATCTGCAGATGCCAGCACATCCACCTTATAAAATGTGGTAAAGGTACAAACGACCAGGTAGACGCCTTGCAAACCTAAAGCACAGATGCCTGATGGCGAAAAGCGCAGGAAGCACTAAGCGCCCGAGTAGAATGCGCTTTAACAGGGAAAGGTGGAACCTGACCCTTAATTGAATAAGCCTGCACAACGGTCTGTCTGATCCATCTGGAAATAGCAGCAGACGCAGGCAGCCCTTTCTTTGGACCATCCGTGAGTACAAAGAGCGAACCTGACTTTTCAAAAAGACTCAGTAGTCGCCAAGTACACCTTGATTGCCCAAACCAAATCCAGAGTATGCAGCGCAAATTCCTTAGGATGTTTTGGCTTAAGACACAAAGAAGGTAACACAATGTCCTCATTTAATTGAAAACTGGAAACCACCTTCGGAAGGACGGATCCGGATGAAGTACCACTTTATCCCTGTGAACCACCAGGTAGGGAGAACGATAGGACAACGCCACCAGTTCCGAAACCCTGCACGCAGAAGTGATAGCCACCAAAAAGGCCACCTTCTGGGATAAGAAGCAGGGGAATCTTCGGAAAATACTTTCAAAAAGGAGGTTTCTGAAGAACCGACAGCACCAAATTAAGGTCCCAAGGTGGCAACGGAGGTCACACAGAAGGTACCAAGTGTTGCACCCCCTGGAGGCCAACTTTTGATCCCCGTTGAAGGAAAGCCAAGATCCAAGCCACCGAGTAAGAGCGAGGGGAAGCCCCATGAGACTCACCACGCAATATACGACTTCCACGTCCGATGATAAATCTTCCTAGAAGTCGCTTTCCTCACTTTAAGCAGAGTGGGAATCACTAAAGCAGACAATCCTCTGTCCTTCAGCACCGGGCTTTCAACAGCCAAGCCGTCAAAGCCAACGACGAGCAGGATGGAAGATTGGCCCTTGAGACAGTAAATCCTCCCTGAGAGGAAGTCTTCAACTAGCCTGACCAGGTCGACGTACCAAGCTCGGCGAGGCCAGTCCGGAGCCACAAGAATGACTGGAATCCCCTCCGCCTCGATCCTACGAAGAAGTCTTGGCAGCAACTTGAGAGGAGGAAAGGCATACATCAGCTGATACTGACCCCATGGGGCCACCAGCGTGTCTACGGCGTCTGCCAGAGGGTCCCGGGAGCGGGCCACAAATCTCTGTACTTTTCTGTTGACCCGAGGCACCAACAGATCTACATCTGGAGTGCCCCAACGAAGGCACAACTGCTGGAACACCTCCAGATGGAGGGACCATTCCCCTGCATCCAAGGCCTGTCGACTGAGGAAATCTGCCTGTCAATTTTCCACTCCTGGAATGTGAACAGCGGAGAGAGCTGGAACAAAGCGTTCCACCGAACAAAGGAAGCCTGCTACTTCCAAGGCTGCAAGGGCACTTTTGGTGCCCCTTTGGTGATTTACATAAGCCATGGCCGTGGCATTATCCGATCGAATGCACACTAGACAACCCTGCAGGTACTCGGTCCAGTGGACTGGGCAAAGCCGGATTGCTCTCAGCTCCAGAACATTGATCGGTAACCTGGATTCCTCCAGGGACCAGACTCCTTGAGCAGACAACCTGACGAGAACTCCCCCCCCCACCCGGAAAGACTTGCATCCGTGGTGACAATCATCCAATATATAGAGGAAGGAAGGATTTCCCTTGCTTGAGCATCGGGGACCGAAGCCACCAGATCAGGGACTCCTTGGTCACCTGGCTCAGCTGGATCTGAATGCCCACGGAATTTGGATTCTTGTTACATTTGGGAAGGATTTCCTTCTGGAGGGTCCTCGTGTGGTATTGGGCGAAGGGGATCGCAGTCCCAGAACTCTCATACAGGTTAGAAGGGACGACCATTTGCTGGACAGCAACAGCTGAACCACAGTTTAAAATTTTTGGAGTTCTTCCGGAGAAAGAAACACCCTGGCTGAGGATGAGTCCCATGTCAGGCCCAGGTAGTCCAGTCTCATGGAAGGGACCAAGGATGACTTCTGAAGGTTCAGAATCCGAACTCCTCCAGAGTTCTCATGGAGATTTCCAAATTTGTTTTCAGCACTGTAGGAGACTTCGCACGAAGTAGCAGATCGTCCAGGTAACCCAGGACCGATATCCCCCGCTGCCGCAAAAGCGGCAGGATTGAGGCCAACACCTTTGTGAAGACCCGAGGAGCAGAGGTGAGACCAAAGGGCAACGTCACAAACTGATAGTGATCCTCTCCCACGGCAAAATGGAGAAACCGTTTGTGTACTGCACAGATTGGGATGTGAAGGTAGGCATCTTTGATGTCTATGGAGGCCAGGAAATCCCCCCGATGTAGAGAGGCCACTACAGTGCGAACCTATTCCATCTCGAATTTTTGAACTTGCACAAAGCAATTTAGTGCTTTCAGGTCCAGGACTGGACGCAGCTTGCCTTCCTTCCTGGGAACCGTGAACAGGTTTAAATAAAAGCCCTATAAACATTCCACACACCGAACCAGAACGATTACCCCCTGTTGTACCAAGTCCTGAACTGCCCCAGAGCGCCAGCCAGCGATCCAGGGAAAGTCACACATTGGAAGGGAAAAACCTTACCGGAGGGATGGATCAAACGCGATCTTGTAATCGGACCGTATGACCTCTTGAATCCATTTCTCGGGTATCCAGGATAGCCAAAGGTCCGGGAACCGGCAAAGACGCCCCCCCCACCCCAAATATCACATAGTTACATAGTAGTTGAGGCTGAATAAAGACAATAGTCCATCCAGTTCAATCTGTGCAGATGTGAATCCTTTCTCATACCCCTGAATGTTTCGATCCTTGAGGTGTACGTCCAAGAGTCTTTTAAAAGTAGCCATACTCTTCGCAGTTACTACCATTTGTGGCAGAGAAATCCACAGTCTTGTAGCCCTTACTGTAAAGAAGCCCCTGCATAGCCTGAGGTTAAAACGCTTCTCCTCTAAATGCATTGTATTGCCTCGTGTCCTCATGCATTCCTTGCGACCGAATAGTTTTTTTTCTATGCTTAGATCATCGTTGAGGTATTTGTAAATCGCTCTCATGTCCCCTCTCAGGCGTCTTCTCCAGAGAGAATAAATCAAGCGCTTATAAACGCTCTTCGTAATTAAGGTCCTCTAATCCCCTAATAAGTTTAGTTGCCCTTCTCTGGACTCTCTCCAGCTCCAACACATCCCTTCTGAGGACTGGCGACCAGAACTGGACAGAATACTCCAGATGTGGTCGGACCAGTGTTTTATAAAGTGGTAGGATTATAGTTTTATCTCTGGAATACATCCCCTTCCTTATGCATGCTAATATGCTGCCAGCTTTGGCAGCTGCAGCTTGACATTGCGTGCTATTGCCAAGTCTATTTTCTACTAAGACGCCCAGATCTTTCTCAATTTTTGATTTCCCCAGAGTAGTCCCCAAGTGCAATACCTTACGCTTCTTCTCCACATTAAACCTCATTTGCCATGTATTTGCCCATTTGTTATTTTGTTATGGTCCTTCTGTAAAATTTCTGCCCCACGATGTGAAGTTATTGCCCTGATCAATTTTGTGTCCTCTGCAAAAACTGAGATCGAGCCAATGACCCCGTCAATGCTATTTATGAATAAATTGAAATTTATTTGTGCAACATGCTCTGACCTCGTTTTTTTGCTGTTGATATATTTAAAGAATTTCTTAGGGTTATTGTTACTATCCTCCACTATTTGTCTTTCGAAGTTGATTTTAGCCATTTTGATTTCGTATTTACATTTCTTATTTGATTCCTTGTATTGCTGGAAAGCCGTTAATGTACCCTCCGATTTATATTTCTTGAAGGCCATTTTGTTCCCTAATAAGTTTTTTTACATTACAGCTAAGCCAGCCAGGTTTGGCTTTGGCTCTTTTAAATTTATTTTCCATTGGAATGCACTGCGAGCTGCATTTGTTTAATATGTTCCTAAAGCATTCCCATTTTTCCTCTGTGGACAGTGTTCCTAGTGTTTGGTCCCAGTTTATTTTTTCTATCATTGTGCACAGTTTTGGAAAGTTTGCACTTCTGAAGTTTAGGGTTCTTATGTTCCCCTCTTGCCTTTCTATATTGTGATTTACGCTAAATGTGATCGTCCTGTGGTCGCTAGAACCCAGGTTGTTCCGGACTCATACATCTGAGATTAGGTCTGGGTCATTAGTAATTAATAGATCCAACACTGCATTTTTTCTAGTAGGTGAATCCACCAACAGACATGTAGTTGTCCTGTAAGGTTTCCATGAGGAGATGGGTGAGGGCGCACCTTCAGGCCGAGGAGGTCTTGTCCGCAGGTCTGGATAAACCGGAATTCTGTTTGCCAGACCAGGGTTGCTTGGAACCTCCCGAGAGAGCCTTGAAGGGCTTTGCCTTATCGACTCACACTGAGGGATGAAAAAACTGTGTGACGAAAAGGAGGGACCCCTTCTGCGACGAGGGTCCTTACCCTTGTTAGCCTGTGGAAGAAAGGTACTCTTTCCCCCCCCTGCGAGACCCTTAATGATGTCATCCAGGGTAGTCCCAAACAGGCGATCTCCTTGAAAAGGCAGATCAGTCAAGGCCATCTTTGAAGTCTGATCCGCAGACCAGCACTTTAGCCAAAGTATACGCCGAAGGGCCACTGCCGAAACCGGCAGTCGGCCCAATATGGGAGCAGTGTCCAGCGCGGCATCACAAACAAATTGAAGCCCCTGCACCAGCTGGTCCAACAGCTCCTCAAAGGCAGAGAGAACTCTTTTCCCCTCCAGGTCACGGCGTAGTAACTTAACCCATTCAGTCAATGTTTGCGTGACAAGGGCAACTATAAACAGACCCCACCAGGGAGTACATATTGCGGGCCACAGCCTCTGCCTTCCTATCCTCCAGATCCTCCTCCACTGGGATAATGGTAGCCTTATTCAGTCTCGAGACCGGAGGGTCCACCATTGGTGGCACAGTCCACTGCTGTATCAGGGACTCCTCAAAAGGGTAGTGTCTAGCAATCTGCTTAGGCACCCCAAGGGAACGCTTTGGGCGGCCCCATTCTTTTTTGAGCATGTTGTCAAAATACGCAGGAATTGGAAAAACCTTTGCCGCTCTGGATGGCTTGTGAGTGCCAAACTTAACATGCGCCTCAGTCGCAGCTGCGTCCTCCAATTACAGGGTATCACAAACAAACTAGTGCGCCCACCAGTGCCTTATCTTGCACGGCAGTGGAGGTAGAAAACATAATTTTTGTAAAATCTTACCGTAAAATTCCTTTCTCTGAGTCCTGACAGTCCCCGCCCACTCATACAGTCTTCACCAATGGGTATTGACCTCTTATCCATAGGAGCAAGCTAGGCATAAGACTTGTTAAAAACAAAGTAATTTACATACACACCCCTATGGGGGCTGTCCCACTGGTCCAATACCCCCCCTGCTATCAGCCATCCCAACTCAGTTTGGTAGCAAGCAGTTAATGTCCAAAGAACCCCAAATAGAGGGGCGGGGGCGGCGACTGTCAAAGGACTCAGAGAAAGGAATTTTACGGTAAGATTTTACAAAAATTCTGTTTTCTCTTACGTCCTCTGACAGTTGGGATGTCCGAAAGCAGTGTAGACATGAGGGGTGGGAAATGCAACCATCAGAAAGGCAACGCAGCACCCACATCAGAGAAAGGAATCTTACGTGATCAGAAAGGTATCCTCCGGTAACATAAAAGCTCAACTGGAGCAACAACCCAGGAAAGGAAATAAACAAGGGGGAAAACACCCCCAACAGTCCGGGCCCTGCAAAACGAGGGCCCCCTTAGGGCACTGCCGCACACAGAACTTTGCGGCCAAAAGAGGCATCCGCTGATGCCAGAACATCAAGTTTATAGAACTTTGAAAAGGTATGCACAGACGACCAAGTCACAGCCTTGCACACCTGGGCCACCGAAGCCTGATGCCGGAAGGCCCAGGACGCACTCACCGCTCTGGTAGAGTGCGCCTTGACAGGGAAGGGCGGTGCCCGTTCCTTAATCGAATAGGCCTGTACAATCGTCTGTCTGATCCATTTTGAAATGGTCGCCGCAGACGCAGCCATACCCTTTCGGGAAGGACAAAAAGAAAAACTGACTTCCGAAAGGATTCAGTGGACGACAGGTAAACCCTGATCGCCCTGACAACATCCAAGGAATGCAAAGCAAACTCCTTAGGATGTTTGGGATTCGTGCAGAGCGAAGGCAAAACAATGTCCTCATTAAGGTGAAAGTCAGAAACCACCTTTGGAAGGGAAGACTGGTTGGGTCGCAAGACCACCTTATCCTTATGAACCACCAGGTAAGGGGAGCAACAGGACAAAGCCGCCAACTCCGACACTCTGCGGGCAGAAGTGATCAAGGCAACCTTCTTAGACAGCAGAGGCAAAGAAATTTCCCTGATGTTTTCAAAAGGAGAACGTTGTAGAACAGACAGAACCAAGTTCAAGTCCCCTGGAGGTAGAGGCGCCCTCCGAGGAGGGGCCAAATGAGGCACACCTTGAATAAAGGTGCGATTCAACGAGTTAAGACGCCACAGGGGGGCTGAAAAAGGACGGCCAGTGCAGATAACTGGCCCTTAATCGTGGTCAACGCAAAGCGCTGGTCCACACCAGATTGTAGGAAGGCCAACACCCTCGCCACCGAGTAGGAACAAGGAGGGAAGCCCCTGGCTTCACACCAGGCAAAATAAGCCTTCCAGGTAGGGTAATAAACCTTACCAGACGAGGCCTTCCGTGCTTTGAGCAAGGTAGGAATGACCTCTGAGGAGAGACCCCTGTCTCTCAAGACCTGGCTTTCAACAGCCACGCCGTTAAAGCCAGCGACTGTAAAGCAGGATGGAAGATCGGTCCCTGAGAGAGAAGATCGTCCCGTAACGGGAGCCGCCATGGAGGCTCGACGGCTAGTTGAACGATGTCCGCGTACCAAGATCGGCGCGGCCAGTCCGGGGCCACCAGAATCACCAACGTTGGTTCCGAGACCAACCTGCAAAGGAACCTGGACAACAACTGAATCGGAGGAAAGGCATACATCAGACGATATCGGTGCCAAGGCACCACCAGCGCATCCGAGGCGTCTGCCAGAGGATCGCACATTCTTGCCACGAACCTTCCTACCTTGTTGTTTAACCGGGACGCAAACAGATCCACATCCGGGGATCCCCACACAGCATTTGAAACCCCTCCGGGTGTAGAGACCATTCCCCCTGGTCCAGGGTCTGGCGGCTCAGATAATCGGCCTGCCAGTTCTCCACACCTGGAATGTGAACTGCCGAGATCACCGGGACAAGAGTCTCGGCCCAAGACAGAATTGCTGGTCACTTCCAGTGCCGCCCGGGCACTCCTGGTGCCCCCTTGGTGGTTGATGTAAGCCACCGCAGTGGCACTGTCCATCTGTACCCGTACAGGGCGGCTGTAGTGTATATACTGATACAGTGGCTGTAGTGTATATACTGATACAGTGTCTGTAGTGTATATACTGATACAGTGTCTGTAGTGTATATACTGATACAGTGTCTGTAGTGTATATACTGATACAGTGTCTGTAGTGTATATACTGATACTGTGGCTGTAGTGTATATGCTGATAAGTATCAGCATATGCAGCCATATACAGTAAAGCCACAGTATCAGAATACACAGCCATATACACTACAGCCACAGAATAAGTATATACACTACAGCCACAGAATCAGTATATACAGTACAGCTACAGAATCAATATAACAGTACAGCCACAGAATCCGTATATACACTACAACCACAGAATCAGTGTATACACTACAATCGCAGAATCAGTGTATACAGTACAGCTACAGAATCCGTATATACACTATAGCCACGGTATCAGATTATAAAGTACAGCCACAGAATCAGCAAATACAGTGCAGCCATAGTATCAGAATACACAGCCATATAATCAGTAAATACAGTACAGCCATAGTATCAGAATATAACACAGACACAGTATTAGTATATAAAGCACAGCCACAGAATCAATATATACAGCCATATACAGTAGGAACACTCTGTGGCTGTACTTTATATGGCTGTATATGTTGGTACTGAGGCTGTAATGTGTAATCACTGTACCTTCCATGTCCTGCTGCCTGACTATGCATGCACGTGCACCCGCCACTGGAATCCCACACCTCTTACTCCTGCACAGACACTTCAGAGTATCACTCTGCAAGGGAAAGGATGGTGGCTGCCGTGGCCGGACAGATCATAACTTCAGGATCAGGACATGCGGCGCCCACTTTATCCACCTGCGCGCTGAAATTAAAGAAAAAAATGCCCTAATGGCTCTCACCTCCTTGGCCCCTCAAACCTAGTAGTGGTGGTGGTTCTGCGCTGCTCCTCCACAAGCCAATGTAAAGCTGCCTACCTCCCTGCTGGGCTGATAGGGACCGAGCACAGCACTGAAGGGGCAGTTCAGCTGGGTACTGACTGGCGGCAATGTTGGAGCTTCACTGAATCAGAACACTGATGATCAGTGCCCTTATTATCAGTGCAGATGTCCCCTGTGTGGATTGACAGCGTGCGAGGAGAGGACTGCTGATAACTGGCAAGTCCTGTTTACATTGTGATCAGCTGTGATTGGACACAGCGGTCACAGATCTCTGCCAATGCACACTGCAGGGGGCGCACGGAAAGCGAGATCACAGAAAGACGTCAACATCCTCATGGAAAGAGGTTAAAATTACAGCAGTTTGATGATTTTACCTGAGGGAAATCATTAATCTCCAATTCTTCTTCATATCGCTTAAAGGATTCATTTGCACCAGCTTCCTGCTTCTCCTCTTCTAGTTTGTCAACTGGGACATAGTTAAGTTTAGCATTGATCTTCTCAGCCAGCTGCTCTGCAATAGTTTTTGCAGAAACTATTGGGGCCATAATAGTTCCCCCCCTGAGAATAGCATTGGTGGCCTGTTGCATCACATCCTGAGGCAAAAGAAAGTTAGAATGAGATCTTACAGATATGACAAAAATAGAATATGAGATCTTACAGATATGACAAAAATAGAATATGAACATGAACATGCTAACCAGCAAAAGAAAAAATATTCCCACTCCATATTTAACAAACCTGGGCTTCTGCTCCGAGATTTTTGTTCACGCTGAGCTTTTTAGCCAAGCGTTTTGCAATCTCTAGCTTCTCTGCATTTCCAGCAGTGGGGGCACCAGCATTAGCCGAAGCAGAAGATCCTCCAGAACCAGCAGCGGCACCTGCAGACCCAACTCCTCCTCCTTGTACACCTGGCCCTGCCATGTCTTTTACTCTCTTCTTGGAATTGAACATTGTCTCAATCTGCTCATCAATCTGAAAATCAACAGGAACAAAATTATTTACTAATGACATTTTTTGTGTCTATAGAGAATATATATATATATATATATATATATATATATATATATATATATATATATCTCAATAACAGAAATCCAATTCAATGCCGAGAGCTCAGCATAAATGGTCTGACAAGACTAAAAAAAGATTTTAATCTGATCTGTAGGTCAAAGTAATGAAACCAAATTGCCAGCACAACAGCCATGCAACTAACATTTTAAACCTTACATTTACAGGTCATCTGCAATGTCTACCCTTATATTTCTTTCACAACAAGTTTTGTCTAAAACGGAGCTCATGCAATTGAGCTAGAGATCGCAATAAAAATGCAACAAAACCTCGACATAACTCTATACTAAAAAAAGTGTCCGAATTTTCTTTAGTATTCAGTGATGACAGGGTGCTGCAGATAACTTTTGATGGTTTGTGCAGGCACTGCTTGCAAGGTGTCTTCATTTAATCGCCTCAAACATGTCAAAGTTTCACAATCCTGGTGGCTAAGAAACATACCATTAAGTCCAAGCACTGCCACATGGGAGCCTTTTGCTTATTCAGAAAGCCCTTGCATTAGAACTTTGGCAGTCTGGGGAGCCAGAACATTAACAAATATGTATGCTTTGGTAGTTTATGGTGCTTGCAAGCAAACTACAACCTTAGATTACTGTATCTGGCTTTATTACAGACCAACTTGTAATTCTAGTGAGTGAAATGTACTTTGCATCAGGTGTACTTAAATATTAAAGGCCAAGTTCACCTTTGGAACATGTTCCAAAGATGACAACGGGTGGGGGATCTTTTTCTCACACCCGCTGTCACAATTTGAAAACACTGCAACCATGCGGTCCTCAGCCATACAACTGTGTCATTCAGTTTTCTGTGAATGAATAGACTACAAGTAGTGCTGATCATGGGTGCAATACTCTGCAGGTTTCTTAGAAAAAAAAATGATAAATGCACATTTTTTTTTTTACCTGCAAAAGGTGAACTTGGCCTTTAAACAGTGGGTTTTAAGATAGGACCAGTTGAAAATACCAAAGGTCCCAGAACAAAGGAGAAATCAGGCGAGGCCAGCAGTATGCATATAGCTTAACTTGGGTTTACACATTTAGTGATCCTTTTTGTGGTTACATTTTTTTTTTGTGGGAACCTTAATGATCTATATAATTTAACCACTAAACGACCACCCACAGGACATTTACCTCAGTAATTTGACATTAAATACCATTGTTATGGTAGCAGTTAGCTGTCATAACCCCAGTATTATTTTGTACTGTGTTTCGGATTCTGCCTATGATAAAAGCAGCCCCGGCAGTGGATTCGCCACGGGATCATTTTTAGAGGCGAAGGGAGAGGTGACACCACCCCCCTCCCCCCGGCTTCCTGGTCATCTCCAGACTTTTAGACCTGTCAGTAAGACCGGAGCAGATCTGTTGGATGCTTGGGCAGGAAGAGTGAAAGCAAAATAGCCCCCACTCGGCTCTATGCCCTTGGAGGACTGGAGCGACGTCTGATATCACTTCTGCCTCTCAGCCTTGAAATTGTGATTTTTGACTTACCATAAAATCTATTTCCCTGATGTTCATTGATGGACACAGCTCCTCAGCTTTTTCACTGTTGGGTTATGCTCCCCTACAGGAGTAGGACACTAGGCAGAAAAAAAAACAACTTGACTATATTTATGGGGCAGTCCCTGGGGGTATACTTCCACTCTCGGCTATAGCCACTCAGTTTTGTTACAAGCAACGTCAGAAGAAAGCTAACTCCATAGAGGGGTGGTGCTGTGTCCGTCAATTAACATCAGAGAAATAGATTTTGTGATTAGTCAAAAATCCCATTTTCTCTTTCGTTCATTGGCGGACACTGCTGCTTATCTTCACTGTTGGGACATCCCAAAGCAGTGCCAAACATGAGGGGTGGGAGGAGCAAGAAAAAAAAATTCCCAATGCTAAACCATAGCCATCAAGGCAATATGGAACCATGAACAACTGGAGCTCATCTGAAAAAAAACAATACACCCTCAAAAAGGACCAGGTCCTTCTAACAGCAGCCTGCAAAACCTTGCGGCCATAAAAAGCATCCGCAGATGCCAACACATCCACCTTGTAAAACTTTGTGAAAGTGTGCACAGACGACCAGGTGGCCGCCTAGCAAACCTGCATCACTGACGCCTGATGACAGAAGGCCCAGGAGGCACTAAGTAAGGTACTAGAGGGAAAGGAGGAAACTGATCCTTAATTGAATAAGCCTGAACCATCTGGAAATGGTCGCATCAGAAGCAGCCAACCCTTTGAGGTCCTTCAATGAGTACAAATAGTGAGTCTGACTTCCTAAAAGACTACGTAGCTTCCAGGTACACCCTGATTGCCCGAACCACATCCAGGAAATGCAAGGCAATTTCCTTAGGATGTTTCGAACTGGGACACAGGGAAGGCAACACAATGTCTTCATTCAAATGGAAATCAGAGACGACCTTTGGAAGGAATGACGGACAGGGACTAAGAACCACCTTGTCTCTGTGAACCACCAGGTAAGGTGAATGACAAGACAACGCTGCCAACTCCGACACCCTGCGCGCAGAAGTAATAGCCACCAGAAAGGCCACCTTCTGGGACAACGTAAGCAGGGGAACTTCCTGAAGACATTCGAAGGGAGGTTTCTGAAGCACCGACAGCACCAAATTGAGGTCCCATGGCAGCAATGGAGAACGAACTAGAGGAGCCATGTGTCAAACTCCCTGGATAAAGGTACGCACCAAGGAATGTCTGGCTAATGGTCATTGAAAGAAAACCGCCAAGGCCGAAACCTGGCCCTTGATGGTACTTAAGGCCAGGCGATCTGGAAAAAAAAAATCTAGGAGTCAATACAAGGGAATGAGGAGGGGCTCCCACCATCGAATCACCACCCATACAGCTCAAAAACCATGGCCGCCACCATTTCTAAATGAGGAAAGCACAAGAAAATGACCCCTGAGGCTACACAAACAGGGTTCCTGAGCCATAGCACAAAAAAGGTACAAGAAAATGATGGTGCCACACGGCTCCCGGGGGGACCCCAGGAGCACCGAACACGATCCCAGCAGGAAAGGGAGCCCCCACCAGGCACAGCCCCCTCCCAAAAATCAATCGTCCTATCGCAGGTGGCAACCCCCCCCCAGCTTCAGCTCAAAACCGCAGACTGACCTAAAAAAGGTAAGCCCACCCCAATGGAAAGGGGGGGTGTGGGGGGGCAACAGTCCGCAGAGGACCACAGATAAAACAAGGGGGTTGTGCATGGGAAGGAGGGGAACCCGGAGGTTCGAACATTCCAGGGAGTGGCCCACATCCACCATAAAACCCTCCAGGGGTAGAGGGGGGGACAGCTACTTACCATACCAGGAACAGGGTGGGCACCGTTCCTGACAGACCATCACTCCATCGGAATGTGGGTGGCTTTCGGCCAGGAGGAATGCTGCGGCTCAGGCCGACACTAGGTCGTATGCGCCCTCATGAGACGTTTAACTTGCAGGCCAGCCTCTGTCCAGTGGGGCTATGTCGCGGCCAACCTAGCGCGGAGTTGAGGCCTGTGCGTGCTCTCTGGCCAGACTGGGGGGACCCTCTGGATCTAGATTATCCAGCCCGACAGTAGCTTCTCACAGAAAGCAAAATAAAAAGGTAGAAAAAAATCCATGTAAATTGCAAGGACCAGAGATCCCAGCAAGCAACTAGGTCCTTACTCCTGACTAGGCAGAAAAAAACTGAGTGGCTATAGCCAAAAGTGGGAGTATATCCCCAGGGACTCCCCCATAGGCGTAGTCAAGTTTTTTTTTCCTGCCTAGAGTCCAACTCTTGTAGGGGGCAGCATAACCCAAAAGTAAAGATAAAGAGCTGTGTCCGTCAATGAACGAAAGAGAAAGGATGATTTTTTTCCCCTTTAAGGGTAAAGGACTTTTTAAATGTATTTTGCTTTTAAAGCTAAACTTGAGGTAAAAAGGGACAGCGTAAAAAGAAAAAGGAAATCGGAAAAGGAAAAAAAAAGCGCCCCATTACTCCGTGCTCACATGCAGGAGCGAGCGCATAAACAAGTCATGCCCGGATATGTAAACCGTGTTCAAACCACATATGTAAGGTATCACCGCGATCATTACAGCGAGAGCAATAATTCTAGCACTAGATTTCCTCTAACTCTAAACCGGTAACCTGTAAAACTTTTTAAAGCGTCACCTATGGAGATTTTTTAGGTACGGAAGTTTGTCGCCATTCCACGAGTGTGCGCAATTTTCAAAGCATGACACGTTAGGTATCTATTTACTCAGAGTAACATCTTTCACATTATACAAAAAAATTGGGCTAACTTTAAAGGTTTTATTTTTATTCAAAAAAGTGTATTTTTTCCATAAAAATTGCGCTTTAAAGACCACTGTGCAAATAAGGTGTGACATAAAATATTGCACCGATCACCATTTGATTTTCTAGGGTCTCTATTAAAAAAAAAAATACATAATATTCAAAGTAATTTTCTAGCAAAAAATACCAATTTAAATTTGTAAACAAAAAAGTTCCAGAAAAAGCCTGGTCGTAAAGTGGTTAAGAAAAACCCTGGAAGGGCAACGGAGTATACTTACATCAAGCGCGGTGTCTTCATCATCTGAATCCTGAAGACCAAGGGCAGCCTTTTGAAGTTTTTTCCTTTCGTTGGCCAAAGCTTGCTCTGTTTCATCAAACTTAAAACCTTTACCAGAGAACCCACTTGACTTTTTGATAACTTTACCTTCCTAGTAAGATGAAAAGTGACATGTTTTAAGACCTATATTTATAGAATAGGCACATACATAACTACAAAAACTATTCAGAGCAAAAGTTAAATTGTAATACATATTCATTTATTTGAAACAGATAAGGAGAGTGCTAACCCATTCTCTGCTGTGGTTTCTGCTCTATTGTAACTTTTGCTGGTTCAGACTATTCTCATATGTATACATCAACCAAAAAAAGCCAATACAAACTTTAAAATACAGCAAAAGAGCCATCAAACCATATAGATTTTCTAAAAAAGAGTTTATATAGATTAAAAAAAAGTTAAAGCTTACAATACTTTTGTACATTCTACCAAACAACAACATAATCGCAGCCTAATTTTTTTTTTATAAATTATTATTGGCACATTCAACTGCAACAAACAGTTCGGTGCATCTCAAAAAATTAGAATATCATCAAAAAGTTAGATTATTTCTGTAATTCAATTCAGAAAGTGAAACTAATTTTATATAGATCCATTACACACAGAGTGATATATTTCAAGCACTTCTTTATATTTTGATTATGGCTTACCGCTAGTGAAAACCCAGAATTCAGTGTTAGATTATTACATAACACCATAAAAAAAAAAAGATTTTTAAGACCGAAATGTTGGCTTACTGAAAAGTAATTCTAGGTACAGTATAGTATGCACTTAACACTTGGTCTAGGCTCCTTTTGCATGAATTACTGCATCAATGTGGCATGGTATGGAAGCAATCATCCTGTGGTACTGCTGAGGTGCTATGGAAGCCCAGGTTGCTAGGAAAATTAAATCAACATCTCCATAAAGCTGGTCAGCAGAGGGAAGCATGAAGTGCTCTAGAATTTTCTGGTAGAGGGCTGCGCTGACTTTGGACTTGATAAAACAAAGTGGATCAACACCATATACTGTGGCTCCCCAAATCATCACATACATACTGTGGAAAGGTTTGCATTTCATTTGGAAAATAAAGGTCCCAGAGTCTGGAGGAAAAGTGGAGAGGTACAGAATCCAAATTGCACGATGTCCAGTGTGAAGTTTCCAAAGTCCGTGATGACTTGGGGAGTCATGTCATCTGCTGGTGTTGGTCCACTGTTTTATCAAGTTCAAAGTCAGCACAGCCCTCTACCAGAAGAAATTTTAGAGCACTTCATGATTTCCTCTGCTGACCAGCTTTATGGAGATGCTGATTCAATTTTCTTGCAGGACTTGGCACCTGTCCACTCTGCCAAAAGTACCAATAACTGATTTAATGATGATGGTATCAACTGTGCTTGATTGGCCAGCAAACTCGCCTGACCTAAACCCCATAGATAATCTGTGGGGTACTGTCATGAGGAAGATGAGAGAAACCAGACCCAGCAATGCAGACGAGCTGAAGGCCACCATCAAAGCAACCAAGGCTTCCATAACAACTTAGCAGTTTCACAGACTGATAGCCTCCATGCCACTCCGCATTGATGCAGTAATTCCCTTTTTGAATCTACTGAAATAATTTAACTTTTTGAGGATATTCAAATTTTTTGAGATCCACCTGTATACAACACTTCTAATAAATAGAACACACAAACCCTCTGTTAATTTAATACAGTGCATCAAGAAAGTATTCACAGCGCTTCACTTTTTGCACATTTTGTTATGATACAGCCTTATTCCAAAATGGATTAAATTCATTATTTTCCTTAAAATTCTACAATCAATAGCCCATAATGACAACGTGAAAGACGTTTGTTTGAAAATCTTAGAAAAGTAATTAAAAATTAAAAGCGAAAAAAATGACATGTACATAAGTATTCATCGCCTTTGCCATAAATCAAAATTAAGCTCAGGTGCACCCTGTTATCACTGATCATCCTTGAGGTGTTTTTACAACTTGGAGTCTACCTGTGGTAAATTCAGCTGATTGGCCAGGATTTGGAAAGTTACAAACCTGTCTGTATAAGGTTCCACAGTTAACAGGGCATGTCACAGTACAAACCAAGCCATGAAGTCCAAGGAATTGTCTGTAGACCTCCGAGACAGAATTGGATCAAGCACAGAAAAAACTCTGCAGCACTGAAGGTCCCAATAAGCACAGTGACCATCATCTGTAAATGGAAGTTGCTTGGAACCACCAGGACTCTTGCTAGAGCGGGCTGCCCGGCCAATCTGAGCGATCCGGGGAGAGGGGCCATAGTCAGGGAGGTGACCAAGAACCTGATGGTCACTCTGACAGAGCTCCAGATTTTCACTGTAAAGAGAAGAACCTTCCAGAACCTTGCAGAACTCCCTTAATCAGACCTGTATGGTAGAGTGGCCAGACTGAAGCCACTCCTCAGTAAAAGGCACATGACAGCCCACCTGGAGTTTGCCTGAAGGACTCTCAGACCATAAGATACAAAATTCTCTGGTATAATAAAACAAAGATTGAACTCTTTGGCCTGAATGGCAAGCGTCATGTCTGGAGGAAACCAGGCACCGCTCATCACCTGACCAATACCCTCCCTACAGTGAAGCATGGTGGTGGCAGCATAATGCTGTGGGGATTTCAACGGCAGGAACTAGGCGAATAGTCAGAATCGAGTGAAAGATGCAGCAATGTACAGAGACATCCTTGATTAACACCTGCTCCAGAGTGCTCTGGACCTCAGACTGGGGTGAAGGTTCATCTTCCAACAGGGCAACGACCCTAAGCACACAGCCAAGATAATAAAAGAAGTGGCTACAGAACAACTCTGAATGTCCTTGTGTGGCCCAGCTAGAGCCCAGACTTGAACCCGATTGAATACAGTGGTGATTGAAAGTTTGGGCACCCCCATTGAAAGTTTGGGCACCCCATGTAAAAATTTGTATTAATGTGCATAAAGAAGCCAAAGAAAGATGGAAAAATCTCCAAAAGGCATCGAATTACAGATTAGACATTCTTATATGTCAATAAAAGTTACATTTTGATAAAAAGGTGTGTACATCTAATAAAATCACATGTATACACTGACAGCGGTATACACTGATCACATAGTCCATAATGTGTCACATTCATATTAATGAATATGAATAAAAAGTCCAGCCAACTGCAGCCTCTCTGGTAATGGTATCCTACAGCAAATATTCAAGTCATTTGTGTAAGTGGTCATGCACCTTCACCACACCGGCATGCCCCCCAAGCAGTGCCCACGTATTTCTCTGAAGGGAATAAAAAGCCAAACAAGATGTATATAGCAGCAGGATTTCTCAATCCAGAGCAGCTCAGGAACTCCACAGAACTGATGGCTGGATCACTCCACAGATATCATGTGACATGCAAATGAATTAATGCGCTCATAGCTTAATTCCATAACCACGCTGACGTTTATTATAAGCAAATCCCATAATATTGCACTTCCAAACAAAAGATAAAAAAAGCATCCAATATATCATATCATCCCAATCCGGGCTACTTGCCAGCCATCGCCGTCCCGCTGTACGATCGAAGCCGTGGCTGGTGTACCGCCATGAGACTTCCGGGTTTCGGCGTGACGTCAGGATCGTCACGTTGCTATGGCGTGGACACGCGGTGACCATAGCAACGTGACGATCCGGACGTCTCATGGCGGTACACCAGCCGTGGCTTCGATCGTACAGCGGGACGCCGATGGCTGGCAAGTAGCCCGGATTGGGATGATATGATATATTGGATGCTTTTATTATCTTTTGTTTGTGAGTGCAATATTATGGGATTTGCTTATAATAAACGTCAGTGTGGTTATGGAATTACGCTATGAGCGCATTATTTCATTTGCATGTCACATGATATCTGTGGAGTGATCCAGCCATCAGTTCTGTGGAGTTCCTGAGCTGCTCTGGAGTGAGAAATCCTGCTGCTATATACATCTTGTTTGGCTTTTTATTCCCCTCATTGAAATACGTGGGCACTGCTTGGGGCGCATGCCGGTGTGGTTAAGGTGCATGACCACTTACACAAATGACTTGAATATTTGCTGTAGGATACCATTATCAGAGAGGCTGCAGTTGGCTGGACTTTTTATTCATATTCATTTTTATTCATTAATATGAATGTGACACATTATGGACTATGTGATCAGTGTATAGCGCTGTTAGTGTATACATGTGATTTTATTAGATGTACACACCTTTTTATCATTGCTTCTATTTATAACAGCTGCTGAAATCCGTTTGGTTTTTAGATGGATGCTTGATTTTATATCATTTTATATCCTTTTAATACCATGTTTATCGGACTTTGATATTTATGATACATACGATTGTATATTTGTAAGCTATTTATTTAATATAGCACTGAGCACCTTAGCGCCGAGTGGGTGAGATAGACAGGCATCCCATTGTGGTGTGCATGCCAGTTTCCTTACTCTTTTTTTTTTTTTAGTGAAAAGTTAGATTTTATTTCCATCATTTACACTTTCAAAATAACAGAAAACAAAAAAATTGCATCTGCAAAAGTTTGGGCACCCTGCAGAGTTAATATCTTGTACTGCCCTCTTTGGCAAGTATCACAGCTTGTAAACGCTTTTTGTAGCCAGCCAAGAGTCTTTCAATTCTTGTTTGAGGTATCTTTGCCCATTCTTCCTTACAAAAGTCTTCCAGTTCTTTGAGATTTCTGGGCTGCCTGTCACACACTGCTCTTTTAAGGTCTATCCGTAGATTTTCAATTATGTTGAGGTCAGGAGATTGTGAAGGCCATGGCAAAACCTTCAGTTTACGCCTCTTGATGTAATCCCCCGTGGATTGAGGTGTATTTAGGATCATTATCCATTTTTAGAAGTCATCCTCTCTTTAACTTCAGCTTTTTCACAGATGGCATCAAGTTACCATCCAAATTTTGCTGAAATATTTTTTTTTTTTTAAATCCAAAGGGTGTTTATTAACAACAGAAAGAAAAAAAAGGGAAGGGAACAGGTGGAAACATACACAGCAATGACAATTGGGTACATACAACCATGTTGAAAAATACCGCACCCTCGAAGGGGTCACATCTCTGGTTAGAAGAAAAAGCATATAGCAGTACAAAAATAGCAATAATCGCAGTGGTATTAAGATAATAAAGAAGATTGAACCCCTATTGGCCGATATAAACAAACCAATGCAGCAACGTATCAGGATAAGCAGGGTTCGGCATGAGTGTAGGAAAAAAAAAAACCTCATCACATCTGCAATGTAAAAAGTGACACACCCCAAGAGCATCATACCTATGTAGTCATCATACCCATGTCAAAATCCAAAGGGTAGAGAGATACCAGAAACTGGTCTCCACCACAGCAAAGGTACGGAGGAGTCCAGTCCCCAGAAAGGTAAAAAGAGGGGGGGGGGGGGGGAAAGAATGGGTATAACAGGGGGAAGGAGAAAGAAGGGGAATGTGAAAAGGGAGAGAGAGGGAGAAAGGAAGAAATAGAAGTTCAGGTGAAAGAAACCCCAACACAGCCAGGATGTCTACCAACAAACTATACCTGCAGAATACGATACATAAGCAGCTGTGCAGGTGCTAATCCCGGGCAATTGAACCAATCCTGCCAGATCTTATAAAACTTTTTGACTGCATTACGATGGCGATACGCTAACTGTTCCCTCAGCAGAATATAATTGACTCGTGTCACCCATTGCGCCAACGTAGGAATCGTTGGACTCTTAGTTAGCAATCAGTTTTCTAGCCAAATATAGTAGCCTATGCACCATGATATAGGCACCAGGAGTAAATGGCTCCGGATCTAGTATGCCCAACAGACACACCAGAGGGTCAACTGATATAGGTGCATGGGCAACTTGTGAAATGCATTGTGTGAGTCCAATACCTAACCAATTTCGGGCAGCACCACAGCATGTGTATGAAATCTCCCCTGTGGGAGTCGCATTTAGGGCACAAAGGCGAGTCCCTCCTACCCCACTTATGCAGGAGGACAGGGGTACGATATGTCCTGTGGAGTATAAAGAGCTGGGAAAGTTTGTGGGAAGCCAACAGAGACACCGAGGGAAGGACCTCCAAGGCCTGATCCCACTGGTCTCCGCCAATATCCCCCAGATCCGTTTCCCACGCTGCTCTACACAGCAAGGAGGCCGGGTCCTGTATACACGAGAGAAGCCATTGGTACCTAAGGGAGATCAGTCCCTGTTTATCTTGAGCCCTAATCACTGAGTTCACAATTGTCTGATCCGCCTGTCGTAAGGAGGACAGTCGCTGCTGGGCCTGAAGGGCATGGCGCAATTGGAGGTTGCGATAAAACTGTTGGCGAGGGAGATTAAATTCAGACTGAAGGCGGTCAAATGGCTTAAGCACGGAGCCCTCAAACAATTGGGCAATGTACCGTATTCCCCTATCCTGCCACCCCAGGGAGTCATGCAGCCTAGCAACCTCCAAGAAGGTCGGGTTGTCCCACAATGGCGTAAAATCAAAAAATCCATCCGATTGCGACAACACACGCAGTTCTCGCCACAGGCGACGCAGCGGGGTGGACGTGGGAGCACGGCTCAGCAATGAGGGAAGGTCCATCTCCAGGAGGGACGCCGCTGAGAGAGGTTGCCTGGAATTAGTCAAAAGCAGGGACTGTGGGTCTGTCGAGGACTGATCCCCCCACCCCGCCAAATGCTGCAACTGAGCCGCAAGAAAGTACATCCGCGGATGAGGTACTGCCAATCCACCTTTATCCTTGGGGTACTGAAGGGTAGACAATTTAATACGGGGCTACTGTCTCCGCTGGACAAGGTCACGAAACTGGGACTCCACCCGCTTAAACCAGGACACTGGGATCCACATTGGAGAATTATGAAAGATAAATAGCTGGGGGGCCCAAATCATTTTAATTAAATTTACTCTGCCGACCACCAAAAAGTGGCAGCTTACACCAACTCTTGCCCTTAGTACGTTGCTTGTCGAGAAGAGGCAGCAGGTTCAAACACAGGTACTGAGCCGAATCCGGGGAGACCATCACCCCAAATACCTAAAAGTGTCCGTAACCCGCAGGCGACCCCGGGCCGGCAGAGAAGGATTGGGTATGGGGTCAAGGGGCATTAGTACGGACTTATCCCAGTTAATAGAGAAGCCTGAATAGGAGCCAAATTGAGCAATAAGAACCATAAGCGTATTAAGGGAACCCTCAGTGTCACCCAAATACAGAAGGGTATCGTCCGCATATAGGGACACCTTTTCCTCCAGGTCACCCCTCCGAAAACCCACCACAGCCGGGGAACTCCTAATGAGGGTCGCCAGGGCAAGCAGCAGGGGGGACAGAGGGCACCCCTGCCTAGTGCCCCTGTACAGGGGGTACGGGGGAAGAAAGTTCCCCATTCACCCTGACCCGTGCCCTAGGTGCCGAATACAACGCCCTGACCCAACTAATGAAGTCATCGCCCAGGCCAAAGCGGGAGAGGACCTCCCACAGATACGGCCACTCGACGCTATCAAACGCCTTGGCTGCGTCCAAGGATGTCCCTTTGATAATTTGACCACGCAAAAAGGCCTTAAGGGCATCCCACACTACCGCAGGGGAGGCAGAACCCCGATTAACAGCCAAGAAGTCTTCTAAGGCTGGGACAATCGGGTCCGGGTCGGGGAACAACGTCAGCCAGAACGGATTCACCCGCCACAGCCCACAAGTTCCCGAGCCCGGAACCGAAAATTTAACCCAGAGCGGGGAATGATCAGACACCAGGCGAGGTTCATACGTCGATTCAGTCACCTGGGGCCTCAGAGTCATTCCCCAGGGCCAAATCAATACGTGACAACCCGCCATGAGTGGCCGAATAACAAGAACAACATTTAGTGGTGGCCTGCCTGTCCCTCCAAACATCTCTGAGGCCCAATTCCATCAAAAACTTAGCAAACGCCGTTGGGCGTGAAATAGGGGCGGGCCCTTGATAGGAGGGGTGAAACTTGTCAAGCGCCAGGTCAAGACAATTGTTGTAGTCACCGACGACCAAAACTGGAGTATCAGGGTGGGGCGCCATGAATTGCGCCAACAGACGGAGAACCTCGTGGGAGAAGGGTGGAGGGACATAGACAGCAGCCAAAATACATAGAAAACCATTAAGTTTGCACAATAAAAAAACGTAACTTCCCAAATCATCTACCCTGCTGCGCAGACACGCAAAAGCCACCTCCCTGGACACCAACATGCTCACCCCCCACGAATAAGAGGAGTGAACAGAATGGTATTGAACAGGAAATGCCCGAGAGCGTAGCAAATGCGTGGAAGTGCGCACCAGGTGGGTCTCCTGTAGACAGACAGTGGTGGGCTTAAGCTTCCTAAGATATGCAAATACCGCTTTACGTTTAACCCCATCAGCCAGGCCCCGAACATTCCATGACAAAATTAAAGCATTAAGCCGTGAGAGCTCCATGAGTTAGCAAAAACATAATATGAACAATAGCAAAGCTCCCCCAGACCACCCGACATACCACTCCCCACTGCCAGTCAGAGTCCGCCAGAACAGAGTCTCCGGGAGTATGTGCACAGAGTGCGTAGGTAGGTGGAAAGGGTAGTGCAGTCCATGCCAGCTATCTGCAGCCAGAAGAGTCCTAGGCAGGAGAGGTCTCACCTGAAAAAGAACATGAAATAGGGAGGGGGAAAGCAGCAGAGCAAAGAACAAAGTCAAGGGGGCCAACAGGGCCCAGTAGTAAACCATTCTCCGTTCCACGGAGCCAGCATGTCCACGCAGGACAACAGGATGGGGGACAGTATGCAAAGGAACCGCATACAATCAACCTTGGGGGGGGGGGGGGGGAACACGACAGTCTCGCTCAGCCGAGAGGTGATCCCAGATGTAACACCCCTATTGGGGGGTAAAAAACACAAACTGTAGAACAAAGACATGGAAATGGACAGTCAGCGCTCCGCACAGTAGACTGAAATTCAAAGCCAGTAAAGGATAACAGCACCCCCAAACTCAAGGGGGTACCTGCCAGGCTAGATGACGTTCCTCTCTATCCAGCCAGTTCACAGCTGCCTGGGGGTTGTCAAAGAATTGGGACGAGCCATTCGCCACCACCTTCAATTTGGCAGGATAAAGCATAAAATATGGCACATTTAACTTGCGCAGCCTCTTCTTAATATCAAGAAATTTAGCTCTCCTGCGTTGCACTTCAGCAGAAAAATCAGGGTACAGAGAGACTCTGGCGTTGTCCACAGAGAGATCAGCAGTGGTTCTTGCTTTATTCAGGATAACATCACGGTCTTTATAACTAAGCAGCTTTAAGAGGAAGGGTCTGGGGGGGGGGGGGGCCCGGCGGGGGAGGTCTAGCAGGGATCCTGTGGGCCCGCTCCACGGGAAACATAGGGGAAAAGGAATCCTTGCCAAAGGTATTCAGGAGCCATGCCTCAATAAAATCCACAGGGTGTTTCCCCTCCGCCTTTTCAGGGATCCCCAACGCAATCACATTCATGCGCAAGAGGTTTTCCATGTCCTCCAGTCTGGCTGCATTAGCTGTGGTAATAGAGTGAAGAAACTCAACATCCCGCTGTAATGCTTGCCACTCATCCTCTATGGTACTGACCCAGCCCTCCAATGCAGCCGTGCGATCCCGCAGCTTCTGCATGTCCTGGCGTACCAGGGACAGTTCTAGCTTCATGCCCTGAACTTCCCCAGCCAATCTAGCAATGTTAGCGTTGCCAGTAGTGACCGCCGAAAGGATATCCCGCAAGGTGGGCTCCGAATCAAGAGCCAAGGAAGGGGAGGTAGGCCCTAACTGCAGCACCGCACCAGCCTCATGGTAGGCTGAAGGCCCGGAGTCCAGTAACAATGGAGGCCCATCATCCACCAAATCCCCCGATGCCATAGCCACATCCCCCACATCAGCCTGACAGGCAGGGGAAGCAGGGTCTTTACCTGGGGGCTTCGCAAACAGGCGCTGTGCGGCCTCCTTCTGTTTCTCCTTCGCCGAGCGGGTCACGGCGCCGCCATCTTGGCCGCCAGGGTCCACCCCCGATCGGGATTTCGTGCCGCGGGAGGACATCCGTCCGGATGGAAATGGCAGCACAAATGGTGAGCAGAAGGTGCGGAGAGGTAAGCCTGAAGATTGCAGGTAAATCGGGCACAGGATGGCTAAGATAGACAGGAGGCTAGCAGGATTCCGGCGGAGCTACTGCAGGACACGTCCGCTCACATCACTCGTCGGCCACGCCCCCCGCTGAAATTTTATTGAATCCATTTTTCCTTCTACTCGTAAGAGGTTCCCTGTGCCACTGGCTGCAATACAACCCCCAAGCATGATTGATCCACCCCATGCTTAACAGTTGGACAGAGGTTCTTTTCATTAAATTCTGTGCCTCTTCTCCAAACGTACCTTTGCTCATTCCGGCCAAAAAAAATGGATTTTTGTAAAATCTTACCGTAAAATCCTTTTCTCTTAGCTCATTGACAGACGTAGTCCTCGGTGATACACCACCTTCGGGTTATGTTGCCTCCACAGGAGCAGGACTAGACAGGAAATTGAAAAGCTCTGGCCACACCCTAGGGGCAGTCCCAGAGGTTATATCCTCTCTCTCTCTGCCTCAGCAAATCAGTTATGTGAAAAAGCAGTCTTTAGAGATTTAACCCAACTCAAAAAACAGAGGGGCGGGGACTACGTCTGTCAATGAGCTAAGAGAAAAGGATTTTACGGTAAGATTTTACAAAAATCAATTTTTCTCTAGCGCTCATTGACAGACGTAGTCCTCGGTGATACACCACCTTCAGGACGTCCCAGAGCAGTATCACAAATGAGGGGTGGGAAAATTAAATCAAATCCCAACCTAGAAGGCCCAACCGGTGCCAACTAGAAGTTTACAATGCTCATCCTCAATGATGAGACTCAACAAAAAAGAGAAAAATTTTTTTTTTTCAAACAGAAAAAAACCCTCGAGGTAGACCACCGGTCTCCTCAAATTGCGGCCTGCAAAACCTTGCGGCCAAATGAGGCATCCGCCGATGCCGTCACATCAATTTTATAGAATTTTGTAAAGGTATGTACCGACGACCAGGTGGCCGCCTTACATACCTGGACCACTGACGCCTGATGGCGAAAGGCCCAGGAAGTACTGAGCGCTCGAGTGGAGTGCGCCCTAACAGGGAACGGAGGACTCTGACCCTTAATAGAATAAGCCTGTACCACCGTTTGTCTAATCCATTTGGCAATGGTCGTGGCAGATGCAGGCAAACCCTTTCTGGGGCCATCCGTGATCACAAAAAGTGAATCCGTCTTACGGAATGATTCCGTAGCTTTCAGGTATACCCTGATTGCCCGAACCACATCTAAGGAATGCAACGCATGTTCCCGATGATGCTTGGGCTGAGGACACAAGGAAGGTAGTACAATATCTTCATTCAGATGAAAATCTGAAACCACCTTAGGAAGAAAGGATGGCTTAGGATGAAGTACTACCTTATCCCTATGAATCACTAGGTATGGGGACTGGCATGATAATGCAGCCAGTTCAGACACCCTGCGAGCAGAAGTAATAGCCACCAGGAAGGCCACCTTCTGGGATAAAGTAAGCAAGGGAATCTCCCTGATGTTTTCAAAGGGAGGTTTCTGTAGAACCGACAAAACCAAATTAAGATCCCAGGGCGGTAAGGGCGCGCGGACTGGAGGAGCCAGGTGCCGCACCCCCTGGATGAAATTCCGCACCAAGGACTTGGCAGCTAAAGGTTTCTGAAAGAAGATTGCTAATGCTGAAACTTGACCCTTGATGGTGCTCAAGGCTAGCTTCTGCTCAACCCCTTGTTGCAAAAAGGCCAATATTCGAGTCACCGAATAGGTACGTGGAGGAAATCCTAAAGATTCGCACCACGCAATATAAGTCTTCCATGTGTGATGATAGACCTTGCTGGAAGTCGCTTTCCTTGCTTTAATAAGGGTAGGAATGACTGAAGCTGACAAACCTCTGTCCTTCAGTACTTGGGTCTCAATGGCCAGGCCATTAAACCCAGCGACTGTAAAGCATGATGGTAAATTGGTCCTTGAGACCACAGACACTCCCTGAGACGAAGTTCCCACGGAACGTCTGCGACTAGCATGTTCAAGTCGGCCAGGCCGGCTTGAGGAGGCCAGCCTAGAATTTCTAGGACCACTGGCGCTGATAGAATCTGAACCAGGCGTCCCTAGAGGTATCTGGCCCCGACCATCCGAGAAAGTCTGGTCGTTTTCTGTTCCCACACATTTATCAGATACCTGATTGTTATCAGGAAGGGTGATCTTTTCTGGTTGAACCTCAGGGACCGAAGTCACCCGACTAGAGGCTACTTGGCCTATCTGGTCAACCAGATCCGATTCCTGTGAGGTATAGGGACTAATCTTAGGAAAAGGTAAAGGAAAAGATCTATTCAGGGAACGGTAACTACCGCTTCCTGTAGTACTTAAATGTTGGAAGGGAAGAATCGCACCGGTAGTAGTGGTTGATGCTCGATCTAATGTCCTGAATACCGGTGAAAACGTCCCCCCACCCTGAAACCGGGTGGGGGCGCACCTTCAGGCTGTGTACTCCTTTGCTTCGGGTTTGGCTGGGTTGGTCCTCTGCTTGTCCGACCAGCCCTTCTTGAACCCTCCTGGAGGAGTCTTGCCTTTCCCGCTAGTACCAGCCGGGCGCCCTTTATGGGCGGTAAAGAAAGGTCCTCGCTTGTTGCGAGGTCCCTTAGCTTTAGCAGCCTGTGGCAAAAAAGTGCTCTTGCCCCCAGTGGCATCCTTAATGATTTCATCTAGGTTGGCCCCAAATAGACGATTCCCCTGAAAAGGGAGATTTGTCAAGGTCTTCTTGGAACCTAGGTCCGCTGACCAGCATTTTAACCACAGCACACGTCTGAGGATTACCGCTGACATAGATGCATGCCTTAATAAGGGAGTAGTGTCCAAGGCTGCGTCACAGATAAACTGTAGCCCTTGTATAATCTGTTCCATCAAATCAGATGTCTCCTGGGGAATATCTTTTCCCCTAAGGTCTTGGCGTACCATTTTCGCCCATTCCGTAAGTGTCTGGGAAACTAGACCAATAACAATTACTGGTCTAAATGCTGACCCTATAAGAGAGAAGATGGTGCGGGACTCTGCTTCCATCTTTCGATCCACCGGATCCTTAAAGGACGAAGTGTCCTCCACTGGGATAACCGTGGCTTTATTCAGCCTGGAAATAGGTGGATCCACCACTGGTGGTACCGTCCATTTCTTAATGATGGATTCCTCAAACGGATAGCGTCTAGCAATACGCTTGGAAATAGTAAAGGTACGTTTAGAATGCTCCCATTCTCCTTTAATCTGATTACCGAAACATTTGAACACAGGAAAAACCTTCACCGTTTTGATGGGCTTATTAGTACCAAAAGGAATCTCTGTTTCAGTTGCCTCTGCCGGTAAAGCCTCAAGTTTTAAGGTTTCCTGCACTGCCACAACTAGTGCGTCCACCAATGCTTCTTCCTGAATTATAGCGGGAGAAGGAACGTCCTCCTCACTGTCTGAGGGGGCTTTACCTGGGATAACAGCCCTTGCAGAGGAACCTGCAACTGCAGTGACCATCTCTGAATCTGAGTCAGAGGTGTCAGATAGTATAGGGGTAGGCGGGGGTCGCTTCCTTGACCCCCGTCCCTGACAGGCCGCCTCCACCCGAGCCACCATAGACTCCAAAATTGCTGTAAATGACTCTACACTCTGTGCACCGGCGGGTCCCGTGGCCCCCTCGAGGGAAACAGGTGGGGGAATATGTGTGGCAGGGTCCATGATAATTCCAGTCACTTTCTGGATAATATAATTCAAAAATAAAAAACTTTTTTTTTTTTTTTTCAGACCCCCAGCGCCACAAAAACCCCTTAGTGTTACCTGCTAGGGATCCCTATCGATCGAGAGAGAGAGAGATAGACCCCCAGGCTCACCACTTGATGCTCAGAGTTTAACTGCAACAGGTTACAGCGCTGTCTTGACAAACAGGAAGTCTTTTGGCTGGCTGCCCAGGAAGAAAGGAGGCGGCTCCGCCCCTCTGCACGCCTTCCGGCGCCTCCACGAGGTGTTTGGATCACCTCAAACATGGCCGCCCCCATGCTGGAGACACGAGGCTACGCCAAAATGGCGGCTCGTGCGATCCAGCAAAAAAAATGGCGGTGGCCTGTACTGAATAGCGGTGTGCTGCAGGGCACACAACACTCTCTCTGCATGGGGATTTGGCGTGGTTGGCGGTACCGGCCCTGGCGGACCGCATGGCCATTCGGGAGGCCTGCTAATAGCTGGAGATCTGATTAGGAAGGCAGTCTACATGTCCGTGGCTTCTGACTGGTAGGTAGCTTATTCTTATCACCGTAAGATTCCCAGAATGCCACAGATTACAATCTTTTTAACATGTATACAATTAGATTGTTAGCTCCCAAACCAAGCCTCCTGGCTTTTTGCACATAAAATCACACTCAAAGTAGGAGGAGCTGTGTCATTTATAGGATAGAGAGGGACTCTATCTTACCATACAGAGGGGGGCCCGCGTTCACCACAAGACCCGTCAGGGGAAAAGGGGGAACATACTACTCACCATACCGGAACCAGGCGGGCACCAACTCCTGACAGTACCCCTCTCCACCGGGGCGGGAGGGCTGTCGACCGATATGGACGCCCTGACTCATGGTCCTTGGCGTTTCAGCGAGACGTTTAACTCGCGGGGTCAGTCCTTTAATGGGACTTTGTCGCGGCCGACCCAGCGCGGAGCTATGGCCTGCACGCGCTCGTAGGCTGAACTGGGGTGACCACCGGATCTCAACATCCAGCCCGTCGCCCAGTTCAGCTTTCTTGCTTGAAGATCTCACAGGAACACTGGAGAAAAAAAGCTGTCTAAAAAATCCTTTAAGAAAAAATTCTTGCCAGGACCTAAGATCCCAGCAAGGTATCTAGGTCCTTACTCCTAACTAGACAGAAAATAACTGATTTGCTGAGGCAGAGAGAGAGAGAGGATATACCCTCTGGGACTGCCCCTAGGGTGTGGCCAGAGCTTTTTAATTTCCTGTCTAGTCCTGCTCCTGTGGAGGCAACATAACCCGAAGGTGGTGTATCACCGAGGACTACGTCTGTCAATGAGCGCTAGAGAAATTCAATTTTAACCTCATCGGTCCACAGAACTTGTTTCCAAAATGCATCAGGCTTGTCTAGATGTTCATTTGCAAAATCCAAGCGCTGATTTTTGTGGGGAGGACGTAGAAGAGGTTTTCTTCTGATGACTCTTCCATGAAGACCATATTTGTACAAGTAACTCTTTATAGTGGAATAGTGTACCACAACTCCAGTGTCTGCCAGATCTTTCTGGAGGGATCGTGCAGTCAAACGTGGGTTTTGAATTGTTTTTCTCACAATCCTGCGAGCTGTTCTGTCTGATATTTTTCTTGGCCTTCCAGATCTTGCTTTAAGTTCCACTGTTCCTGATGACTGCCATTTCTTAATTACATTCCGAACAGAGGATATTGACATCTGAAAATGCTTTGCTATCTTCTTATAGCCTTCTCCAGCTTTGTGAGCGTCAACTATTTTCAGTTTCAGTTTTCTAGACAACTGCTTAGAAGATCCCAGGGTGCTGATTGTTGGGGCAAGGTCAGATGAGTCTGGGCATTTAAAACCTTTGAGATTGACATCACCTGGTCTTCCCAGACGATGACTGAGAACAATCCATGACACTGGCAGGTCTCACTCAGCCTTGCAAAGGGGGCAGTGCATGCTATAAATTCTGCAGGGTGCCCAAACGTTTCCAGACACCATTTTTTTTTGTCTTCTGTAATTTTGAAAGTGTCAATGATGGAAATAAAATCTAACTTTTTTTGACATATTATAAGAATGTCTAATCTGCAATTTGATGCCCTTTGGAGATTTTTTACATCTTTCCTTGGCTTCTTTATGCACATTAATACAAATTTTTACCTGGGGTGCCCAAACTTTTGATCACCACTGTATCTCTGGAGAGATCTGAAAATGGCTGTGCACCAATGCTTACCATCCAACCTTATGGCGCTTGAGAGGTCCTGCAAAGAAGAATGGGAGAAACTGCCCAAAAAAAAGACATGTGCCAAGCTTGTAGCATCATACTCAAAAAGAATTGAGGCTATAATTGGTGCCAAAGGTGCTCCAACAAGGTATTGAGCAAAGGCTCTGAATACTTATGTACATTTTTTTTCCTTTTAATAAATTTACAAAGATTTCAAGCAAACTTTTTTAATAACCACTTCAATACAGGGCACTTTCCTCCCTTCCTGCCCAGGCCAATTTTCCCCTTTTAGCGCTGTTGCATTTTGAATGACAATTGCGCGGTCATGCAACACTGTACCTACACCAAATTTATGCAATTTTCCCCCCACAAATAGAGCTTTCTTTTGGTGGTATTTGATCACCTCTGGGTTTTTTCCTTTTTGCTAAACAAATAAAAAAAGACTGAAAAGTTTGGTTTAGGTTATACAATTTTGTAAATAAATAAGTTTTTTCCTGCACGGATGAGACTGCACTGAGGCACTGATGAGGAGGCACTGATGGGGTGGCACTGATAGGTAGCACAGATATGCAGCATTGGTGGGCACTGATAGGCGGCACTGATAGGCGGCATTGATGGGCACTAATGGGCACTGATGGGCACTAATGGGCACTGATAGGCGGCACTGGTGGGCGACACTGAAAGATGGCAATGATGGGCACTTATGGGCAGCACTGATGGGGAGGGCAATGGGGGGGCTTCCTGAGCCCTGAATGCCATCCCTGGTGGCCATAGTGGGCATCCCTGGGGTCATAGTGGGCATCCCTGGTGGTTCTAGTGGCGTCCCCCCGCCCCCGAGGGTCTGCACTGGTAATCAATGATCTGATTACCAGTGCTGACCCCCCCCCGTCAGGGGAGCCGCCGATCGGCGCTCCTTTACTCGTGCCTGTCAGGCACAAACTAAGGAAAGCCGATCAACGGCTGTTCCTGTTTACTATGTGACCAGCCGTGATTGGACACGGCTGGTCACATGGTAAAGAGCTACGTCAGTAGTCTCTTTACCGAGATCGGAGATGCAGGGTGTCAGGCTGACACCTCGCATCACCGATCGCCGCTCTGCGCGCCCCCGGGGGGCGCCCAGAGCTGTATTATCCTGCCGACGTCATATGACGTCCGGTCAGGATAATACAACCACATTCCCGCCATCAATCTGTTATAGGGCGGGCGGGAAGTGGTTAAATCAATTTTTGAGATTAATTATATACGTATATGAAAAAGGTTTTAACAAAGGGTAAACTGTTATGCAAATACAGAGAGCAGAAGTAAAGTACAAAGATCAATGATGAGTGTGACGGCACTCACCGTCACTGGGAGTGACAGATACTTAAGGGACACTAAGAAAATGGTTTGGATGACTTCAAATGGGAGAGTAATATCAACAATCTCTCTCAAGAAATATGAAGATTTAATCCCACTTTACACTGAGACCTATAGCCTGTTGCCATTTAGTCTGTGACACCTAAATAATCATAGTAATACGTAGATGTGTATTCCATGTACTTCAATGTTGGAGACAGACTGTCATTGGCAGTTTTGTCCTATTGTCTGTTTTGAGGTGAGATGTGAATTGTGTTGTCTGCCTGTCCCATTGTTAAATGTTAATGACCTCACATTGTACTGTCCAGATGGCTAGATAATTAGTTCAGGTTAATTCCGTTTCTGTATACAATTCTATCTGTATGAGCTAATGTAATCAGACTCACCTGATCTGATAAGTGTATATAATGTGTGTGAGATGGTTCAATAAAGAGTTATACTTCAATCTAGAGTCCTGTCTCTTATAGGGGGAATCTGCTATAAGGGATTGCTATGCTTTTCATACTCCCTTGGATAATCACCAAGCTCTTGTAAGAGCCTGTTCCTGTTCTTGCTTCACTCTCTGGGGAAAGAGGTTCACCCACTGGAACCTGGAGCCTTGTCGTATATGTCTAGGGTGGGTAGGACACGGCGAGACCCCAACCAAGCTGCGGCAGTTCGTGGGGCCTGCGGTGGTTATGGTGTCTGGTGGAGTGCTTGGAGCCCTCGGTAAGCACTAGGAGCATCCATCAACGGAGGTACCCAGTCGGGGTGCCAGTTGATCCTTTACGAATGTTCAATATAAAAAGGTATTAGCCAGAAGGATAACTTTTCAGTACATTTTCTTTACGTCAAAGCAATATTTGTTTTCCATACACGCCATGACCTGGCAAGGTTGGTGTACTGTAGGGCATTAACTGCCAGGAGGCATTCGTAGGAGTAATTTAGGTCTACCAACCTTACCACATCAGAGAGATTGGGGGTTAGATTTAATTTCCAGCTCCTCATTATTAAGGATCAGGCTGCAAGTAGAATGTGGGTGACCACAGGGTGGAACTCTGGTGGGTATAAGTCTATCCCTATATTGAGGGAGGCTAAAGCTTGGTTGGGTTTTCTAAAGGACCCCAGTGAACTTGGCAAGTAGTTGGAAGATTGGTTTCCAAAAACTGGTGAGGTTTGGGCACCCCCATAAGATGTGCGAGAGGTTACCTGACAGACCACATCCACGCAAACATGAGGGGGATAAGGAAGGCAAGAACTAGGTTATTCTGGCTGGGTTGTAGTACCATCTATTGGTAATCTTTAGGGCCAGTGCAGCGTGATTCCTTTTGGATTGATTTTATGGCCGTTTGCCATTGAGATGGGGTGATAGAGGTATGGAGATCTTGTTCCCATAAACGCATAGCATTAGATTTACTGAACATGAGCTTGTCTTGGAGGGTAGAGTAGAAAAGGGATATGCCCCTGGTTTTGGGGTGGGTAAGAAAGTTCCATGTTTTAGTAGGGAGATTTAGTTTAGGAGGAGGGCATTTAGCTAATTGAGTATTCTAAGGCATGTAAATCTTGTTTGGGTAGGGATACTGTATTGTTATTCTACTGCTTCCAGTTTAAGTGGGGTATCTCCGTTAAGGAGGTCAGATATTTTTTCTATTCCAAATTTTGGTTAATGTTTTGGTGCCTAGGAACGGTACCAGGGTCTCCAGTATGTGGATGGGGAGAGGAAGGGTAATGGGTTCTTCTTTCCCCGTATTTGGGGAGTTGAGGTGCCTCCATGCCAATATGGAAGCTTGCATTGGTAAGGGTAGTGAAGAAATTTCTACCTTGTTCCAATATCGCTTAGGAGCAGATATAGGTCTCTATTGGGTGTGTGGGATGCTTCTAATTCTACTCCGAGAGTAAGAGTGAGAGTTGTTGGGAAACCAGCTGGTCTAGTAACGTGCCTAGTAGTAGTCTTTTAAATCTAGGAGACCTGCCCCACCTACTGATTTATGTTTGGCCAAGTTTATTTGCGAGCATCTGGCCCTTTTTTCTTGCCATAAAAATTTTCAAATGGTAACGGACAAGGCTTTGAGGTAGTGGGATGGTAATGGGCAGGGCTTTAAAGAGGTAACATTTTGGGGAAGAAAATCATTTTCAGGAGCTGCTAGTCTACCATACAAGGATAGCTGAAATTGTGCTCTTCGTTGCATCTCTATCTCTTTATTGAGCTTACAGATTATGGACTTAAGATTGGATGATAATAGGGATATATTGGAGGCTGTGAGGGTAATGCCTAAGTATTGGATTCCCTCAGGGTTCCATTGGAATGGGAATTGCGATTGGAGTGTTTGTTTAGTTTCTTCAGAAGTCCCCAAGTCTAGGATCAGGGATTTAGATGCATTAACCTTATAATAGGATATTTGGCTGAACTCCATTAGGATTTTGTAGGCATGAGGGAGGGAACATTCAGGGTTGGTGAGAATGAAGTTAATGTCATCCGCAAAAAGGTTAATTTTGTGAGGAGATTTTTGGATGTTCAATCCAGTGACTTGTGGGTTCGATCTGATGGCTGCCGCCAGAGCTTCGATCATTAAATTAAAGATTGTGGGTGATAGTCAGCATCCGTGTCAGGTAACATTCGATATAGAAAATGTCTTGGACATAAGTTCAGATGCGTTGACTTGAGCGGATAGGTTTGAGTACAGCGCTAGTACAGCAGAAAGTATGGGTCCACTAAATCCGAATCTGATTAAAACCATAAACAGATAGCAGCAAGGAAGGCATCCGACTAGACTGGGCACAATGTATAATGTTCAGTATTCGTCTACAAACCCGATTCCAAAAAAGTTGGGACACTGTACAAATTGTGAGTAAAAAAGGAATGGACTAATCTACAAATCTCATAGTTCTATTTTATTCACAATATAATATAGATAACATATCAAATGTTGAAAGTGAGACATTTTGAAATGTCATGCCAAATATTGGTTCATTTAGGATTTCATGAGAGCTACACATTCCCAAAAAGTTGGGACAGGTAGCAATAACAGGCCGGAAAAATTAAATGTACATATAGCTGGAGGACCAATTTGCTATTAGGTCAATTGGCAACATGATTGGGTATAAAAAGAGCCTCTCAGAATGGCAATGTCTCTCAGAAGTCAAGATGGGCAGAGGATCAACAACTCCCCAAATGCTGCGGCGAATAATAGTGGAGCTATATCAGAAAGGAGTTTCTCAGAGAAAAATTGCAAAGAGTGAAGTTATCATCATCTACAGTGCATAATATCATCCAAAGATTCAGAGAATCTGGAACAATCGCTGTGCGTAAGGGTCAAGGCCAGAAAACCATACTGGATGCCTGTGATCTTCGGCCCTTAGACGACACTGCATCACATACAGGAATGTTACTGTAATGGAAATCAACACGGGCTCAGGAATACTTCCAGAAATAATTGTCGGTGAACACAATCCACCGTGCCATTCGCCGTTGCCGGCTAAAACTCTATAGGCCAAAAAATAACCCATATCTAAACATGATCCAAAAGCACAGGAATTTTTTCTGGGCCAAGGCTCATTTAAAATGGACTGTGGCAAAGTGGAAAACTGTTCTTCGAATCAAAATTTGAAGTTTTTTGGAAAACTGGGATGCCATGTCATCTGGACTAAAGAGGACAAGGACAACCCAAGTTATCAGCGCTCAGTTCAGAAGCCTGCATCTCTGATGGTATGGGGGCTGCATGAGTGCATGTGGCATTGGCAGCTTACACATCTGGAAAGGCACCATCAATGCTGAAAGGTATATCCAAGTTCTAGAACATATGCTCCCATCCAGACATCTCTTTCAGTGAAGACCTTGTATTTTCCAACATGACAATACCAGACCATATGCTGCATCAATGACAACATCATGGCTGCGTAGAAGGATCCGGTTACTGAAATGGCCAGCCTGCAGTCTTTCACCTATAGAAAACATTTGGCGCATCATAAAGAGGAAGTTGCGACAAAGAAGACCTAAGATAGTTGAGCAACTAGAAGCCTGTTTTAGACAAGAATGGGACAACATTCCTATTCCTAAACTTGAGCAACTTGTCTCCTCAGTCCCCAGACGTTTGCAGACTGTTATGAACGAAGAAGGGATGCCATACAGTGGCAAACATGGCCTTGTCCCAACTTTGAGATGTGTTGATGCCATGAAATTTAAAATCAACTTTTCCCTTAAAATTATAATTTTCTCAGTTTAAACATTTGATATGTCATCTATGTTGTATTCTGAATAACATATTTAAATTTGAAACCTCCACATCATTGCATTCTGTTTTTATTCACAATTTATAGTGTCCCAACTTTTTTGGGAATTGGGTTTGTAGTTGCATCTGAGGTCTGTCTTACTGTCACAAAGCCCATTTGATCTCGGTCTATCAGGGAGGGTAAGACCAGCATCAGACATTAAGCCAAATTTTTAGCGTATATTTTAACATCTGTGTTGTTCAATAAGGATATTGGGCGAAAATTGGTGGGGGTGGTGGGATCTTTCTCTGGTTTGGGCAATGTCACCACTTGTGCTTTCAGCATCTCACGGGGAAAGGAGAAGGTTTTAGTTGCTTGGTAGAAAGCATCCTTTAAGTATGAGGAGAGGATTTGGCCAAAGAGCTTATAATATTCGTTGGGTAGGCCATCCAGGCCTGGGGATTTCCCATTAGGTAAAGAGGTAATGTTTGTAATCTGTCTCAGTTATTAGGGAAATAAGCATTTAGAGGTGCTCCTCTGAGATTCTAGGGAGATTTAACTTAGATAAGAAGTTTTGATGTCAGAAGTAGAGGGCTGGGGAGTAATAAGGTCCTCTTAGTTTGTATAACCTATTGTAGTATTTGGCGAATTCATCCGCAATCTCTTGGGGATTGGTTATCTTATGATTGAGAGTTGGATGAATATGGTGGGAGAAACGGGATCTTGCCTGTGAAGCTTTGACCTTGTTTGCTAGAAATTTCTCTGTTTTGTTTACATTGTTGGTAGAAGAATTCCCTGAGATGCTGGAAGGATAACTCTGGAGAATTTTAACATTACAACGCCATTACAAGCACCTGTGGCTAGGTTCCTTCTCCTCTATCGAGATCAGTATGGCAGCATGATCTGACCACGTTATGTCCAAGATAGAGGAGATCTTTTGGAGCAGCCACTTGTCCGCTACAAACATGTCAATGTGGGAGTATGTATGGGGCCTGGAGGAGAAAAATGTATAATCTCGCTCGTTGGCCTGCTGGCACCTCCAGACATTATACATCTCTCATTGTGAAATAAGTCTCTCAAAGAAGAACATCTTTTAGTTGGGGAGCTGGAGTCCAGGAGTGGGTCCATTGTGAGATTGAAATCCCTGCACATCAGTAGTTGGCCATATTTATACGCAATACTCCTGAACAGCTTCCTCAGGAACCGGATTTGGTGCAAGTTCAGAGCGTATATGTTGACCAAAGTGTATGGCTTGGAGTTAATGTTGCCTGTAACGATAATTCTGCAATTCGGGTCGAGGCAAGACTGTTTAAGTTGAAAGGATACCGATTTGTTGATGGCTAGCAGCACACCTTTTTTCTTCTCTGGAGCACTAGCCACGAATGTGTGTGGGTAGTCTCTGTGTGAGCATTTTGGGGAGGCTGTATTTTGGAATGGAGTCTCCTGTACACAGACAATGTCCGCTGATGGTTCTTATTGCCTCCTTCCAGAGGGAGAACCTCTTGGCTGGGTGGTTTAAGCCCTTGACGTTAAGGAAAAGGCATTTAAAGGGTCATGTTGGAACCAATGTGTGAAGGTGGTCAGAGGATGTGGTTACGTACTCGCCAAGACGACATGCTCTATGGTAGTGCTTTTTTGTAAAACTGGAATGTTCGAACTGAACAGGAACGATTGAGAAGGGATCTGCATATCTGTGTGAACTTGCTAGAAAAGGAGATAAGAGAAAAGTAAAAAGGAAAAAAAAAAAAACAATATAAAAAAGGTGTCTGGGAGCAGAAGTCTCCTGCTATTCTGGTAGAGGGGATGTAGGGAAGCAATCAAGCATTTCCACATCCAGGGTGCACTGGTAGATATTAGGTGGTGATATTTAGGAGCCATTTGTTGTTTTCTTCTGGTTAGATCTCTTGTGGGGGACCACTTGCCAATCAGAGGATATGGTTTCAGGGTGGAGGGGATCCGCCAGGGGTGGATCAGGGAGGATCCTCCATTGTTGTAAGGCTCGTAGGCCTTCTATGGTCATTCTTACAGTTCTGTTGTGGGCGATGGAAAGCATGGCTGGGTAGCTCAATTTGTGGAGAATCTTGTGGTTGCATAGGGCTTTAGTGTTGCTAGATTTCTTCATAATAAGGTGTGTTGAGAGGTCTGGAAGTAGCTGAATGCCAGAAAATCGGTCCGGGAGGCTAGGTTTTTGGTGGGATTGCAGACAAGATCTGTTTTGCCTGAAAGAAGTATACCCTCAGAAGCACATAGCGTGTCAAGTAAGAATAAAAGGTTTCGGCAGTCTGTAAATCCTGTCGATAGCCAGGTCAATACTTGTTAGAGATGGTGCTAGAGAGAATAGATGTTGGTCCAATTGTCACAGCTGGGAATCATGTATAGCCTCAGGGATGCCTCTGAGCTTGATGTTGTTTCTCCTGGACCTGTCCTCTAGGTCAGCTACTTTATCCCTTAGCCATGCGATTTCTTCAGCATGTGCAGCATAGGTGTCAACCGTGGAGTTGTACGAAGAGGTGTATTTGCATATGGAAGACTCCATTTTGTTCACTCTATCCACCAGATTGTGCAATTCCCCTTTAAATTGCTGAACGCAGGACAACATATCTGTGCGCAGCGAGGATCTCAGGGAAAGAATCATCTATTTAAAAGGACAGTATCCGACACTGGCTGACCCTGAGTAGGGAAAGAGGGGATGGGATCAGCTAGTGGCTGTGAGGCCCCTGGTTGTAGGGGTGGTGGTGTGCCCACATCCATATTGGAGTGCGTCAGATGGCAGGGCTGCGGGTGGATGGGGATGATGATCCTCACTGCCCTGAAGTCTAGATGGGCTGGAACCCCAACGACGTACTGGGCTCCTTTGAGTGCTGTGTTCTGATGCTGATTGCTGCTATTTTGTTGGAGCTCAGGCAGTTTGCAGGGCTAGGGGGGGTATTCTTTGGCAGCTTGACAGTGCCCAGGTCTCCTGCTTTCTGATGCTGTTTGTGAAGACTGTGTGGGGTTAAGGATGGCTCCGATGAAGGTGGATTACCCTGGCAGACGAGCGGAGCTTCAGGCTAGTGCGGCCATCTCGGTGCTCGGTCCCCACACCCCCCCTCAAGCAAACTTTTCATGTTGTCATTATGTGGTATTTGTAGAATTATAAGGAAAATAACAAATATAACCCATTTTGGAATAAGGCTGTAACACAACAAAATGTGGGAGAAGTGAAGCACTAAATACTTTCCGGATGTACCAGTAACTCTTATGACTGGCTGGCTAACGACCGTTCCCGGGAAACACCACCCGCTGTCGCAATGTCGATGTAACACTCCTGTTTGCTGAAACCCCTGTGATGAAGTCTGAAGTGATGAAATGCGTTGGTGTGTGACTGTACTGCAATCAGAAGCGTTGCGTCGCCATTGCGAGAGCAAGTGGCTTCTCCCCGGAATGGTTGTTAGCCAGCGTGGAGTGGGTGAGACAAGTAGAGACCGCCACAATATGCTTAGACATAAAACCTGATGCAAGATGTTGAACATGTGAAAGTAATATGAACTCGTTTTAATAAAATATTGAGTAATGACAATATTACACTAGTGCAGCCCCTCCTTTCTCTTTTATATACCCATTGATGTGTATCCATATTGCAAGAGGGGTGGATAAGTGGAGTGGCTTACTAAGGACATTTTCAACAACTGATCCTTAAGCGTATTTGCAAACTCCTGAGAATGGGGGGCAAGACAGTTTTGTGAGTTACTGACTGATGGGAGTGGGTCTGAAGTGACAGCGGTGGTGGAATTCTGAGTGACGCATTCCCAATAGGACATCATTGAAGATCATATTTTTGCATGGAAACACTTTTCAGAGGATTTTTATTGGCCTTTTGTGCACATATATATATATATATATATATATATATATATATATATATATATATACACACACACATATACATACACACACACACACACACACATATACACATATACATACATATATACACACGCGTTTTTTTGATCACTGATTTGATTTGGTTTCATGATAGAAGTTTTGCGCTATTGTGGTCTTATAAGTTATATTTAATTTTGTATTTTTACTTGGCTTTATAGTCAATTTTTAAAGTAGCAGCACTTGTTTACAGTATGTATTTAATTCTGTAATATTGGGATTTTTGACTTACCGTAAAATACATTTCTCTGATGTTTATTGACTGACACAGCTCCTGGTATTCATAACCATTGGGTTATACTGCCCCCTACAGGAGTAGGACACTAGGTAGAAAAGAATTCTGGCTATACCCATGGGCAGTCCCAGGGGGTATAACACCTCTCTGCTATAGCCACTCAGTTTCGTTACAAGCAGCATCAGGAAAATAACTCCACAAAGGGGTGGGTGCTGTGTCCGTCAATGAACATCAGAGAAATGGATTTTACGATAAATCAAAAATCCCATTTTCTCTTTCACTCATTGACAGACACCTGGTATTCATAACCATGGGGACGTCCCATAGTGGTGTTAAATAGGAGGGGTGGGAACAAAAAGAAAAAAAAATTCCCAAGGCTAAACATTAGCCAACCAGGCAACAGAAGCTCAACCAAAAAACTGGAGCCCACCTGCAAAAACAATACACCCTCAAAGAGGATCAGGTCCTCTTAAACAGCAGCCTGCAAAACCTTGCGGCCAAAGGAAGCATTTGCAGATGTCAACACATCCACTTTATAAAACTTTGTAAAAGTGTGCACCGACGACCAGGTGGTCACCTTGCAAACCTGCATCACTCATGCCTGATGACGGAAGGCCCAGGAGGCACTAAGCACCCTAGTAGAGTGCGCCTTGACAGAGAAAGGAGGAACCTGACCCCTGATGGAATAGGCCTGAACCACCGTCTGATCCATCTGGAAATGGTCGCTAAGCGGACAACACTTTGAGGTCCGTCCTTGAGCATAAAGAGTCTGACTTCCTAAAAAGGATAACAGCCAGTTCCGACATCCTGTGTGCAGAGGCGATGGCCACCTTCTGGGACAGGGTAAGCAGGGGATTCTACCAAATATTTTCTAAGGGAGGCTTCTGTAGAGCTGAAAGCACCTATATGGAGATCCCACGGCGGCAATGGAGCCCGCACTAGCCACCAAAATGTCAGACACCCTGAAGAAAGGTATGCACAAGGGAGTGTGTGGCTAAAGGTCTTTGAAAGAAGACCAACAAAGCCGACACCTATCCTTGATGGTACTCAAGGCCAACTTCTGTTCAACCCCCCGCTGAAGGAAGGTTAAGATCCGAGCCACTAAGAGGATGAACCCCAAGAGACTCACACCACGCAATGTACGTCTTTTCCGAGCTTTCAACAGTGTAGGAATCACCAAATCAGAAAAACCTCTATCCTTCAGCACCTGGCGTTCAATGGCCAAGCTGTCAATGCCAACGACTGTAAAGCAGGATGAAAGATAGGTCCTTGGGACAGCAGATCCTCCCTGAGAGGACACTTCCAAGAAACGTAAGCGACCAGCTGCACCAGGATCGGCGTACCAAGCCCGACTAGGTCAGTCTGGAGCCACTACGATGACCAGGATTCCCTTCTGCCTTGATCCTGCGTAGAAGTCTGAGCAGAAGCTGGAGAGGAGGGAAGGCGTAAATCAGCAGATACTGACCCTACGGGGCCACCAGCGCGTCTGTGGCGTCCGCCAGAGGATCCCTTGACCGAGCCACAAACCTATGCACCTGTTGAGCCGAGATGTCAACAGATCTACCTAGGTGGTACCCCACCGGAGATAGCTGATTAAACACCTCCAGATGAAGGGACCACTTCCCTTGGTCCAACGACTGCCGAGTGAGGTAATCCGCCTGCCAATTTGCCACCCCTGGAATGTGTACTGGGCAGAGGGCTGGGGCAAACCACTCTGCCCACCTTAGAATGTCGGCTACCTCCAGAACCACCAGGACACATCTTGTGCCCCCTTGGTGACTCACATAAGCCACAGCCATGGCATTGTGATTGTATGTGCACTGGACAACCCTAAAGACGATCCGTTCAATGATCCAGAAACCGCCTGATCGCTCGGAGCGCCAAGACATTGATCGGTAGTCTGGACTCTTCCAGCGTCCAGATCCCTTGAGCAGAACGCTTGCCTAGGACTCCTTCCCAACTGGACAGGCTGGCATCCATGTGACCACTGTCCAATACAAGGGGAGGAAAGATGTTCTCAGTCGAAGTGCTGGACAAACCATATCAGGGACTCGTATGGAACTGTGCAAACGGAACCGCCTTGAAGGTAGACATCAGGCCCAGCACCCGCATGCAAGTCCAGAGGGATGACCATCTGTTGGACAGCAGGACGCGAATTGCAGCTAGCAATTTCTGAAGTTGGTCTAGAGGAAGGAGCACTCTGGCTAAGGCAGACTCCAGAGTCAGGCCCAGATAGTCCAGCTTTGTGGAAAGAGCCAGAGCAGACTTCTAAAAATTCAGAATCCAGCCAAACTCCCGCAGAGTTCGTATTGTGATCTCCAGGTTTTCCACCAGAGTTGGGGGAGAATCCCCTCGCAGAAGATCATCCAAGTTGCTCAGTACCGCAATCCCCCGTTGGCGTAGCAAAGCTAGCACCGGGGCAAACACTTGTGTAGACCAGAGGAGCAGAGGCGAGACCAAAAGGTAATGCCACAAACTAATAATGCTCCTCTACCACAGCGAAGAGGAGAAAATGCTGATGACTGGCACATGTTGGAATGTGAAGGTAGGCATCCTTGATATTGACAGAGGCGAGGAAATCTCCCTGACGCAGGGATGCCACCATCGTTTGAATGAATTCCATTGAAGTCCAGGATTGGACGCACTTTGCCTTTCTTCCTGGGGACTGTGAACAGGTTTGAGTAAAAACCCTGAAAATATTCCGAAGTCGAAACCGGGACAATCACCCCTTGAAGGAACAGGTCTTGTACTGCCCCAAACAGGCCCTGTAAGCAGTCTGGGTACAAGTGCAAGTTGTAAGGAAAAAACCTTGCTGTTGGACAAGAGCGAAACTAGTTCTTGTAGCCGGACTGAATTACTTTGTGGACCCACTTGTCTTGTACCAGGGAAGTCCATGGATCCGGAAACCAACGAAGACGTCCCACCCACCCCCAATACGGATGAGGGCGCACCTTCATGCTGAATGAGCCTTATCCACGGGTCTCGAGAAGCCAGATCTTGGTTTGCCAGACTAGGCTTTTTTGGATCCTCCTGAAGAGGCCCTGAAAGGCTTTGAGCCCTTGTCAGTCGACCCTGAGGGACAAAAAAAAAAAAACTTACGAGCTGAGAAAGAAGGCCCACGTCTACGACGAGGTTCCTTGCCCTTAGTAGCCTGCGGTAGAAAAGTAATCTTCCCCCTGTGATGCAATGTCACCCAGGGTAGCTCCACAAAGGCCGAAAGACCACTGCCAAAACAGAGGCGGGCCATTAGGGGAGTCGCATCCAAAGAGACATCAAACAAACTGCAGTCCCTGGACCAGCTGATCCGCCAGCTCAGCAAAGGCAAGGGGGGGCGGTTCCACCTCCAGGTCACGGCGTAAAAGCTTAGCCGACTCGGTCAGAGTTTGCGACACTAGGGCACTGGTGACTACTGGCCTCAATGCCAAACCAGCCAGAGTGTACATATTGCGGGCCACAGTCTCCACCTTCCTATTAGCTGGATCTTTAAAGGCCAGGGACTCTTCAACCAGAATCATGGTTGCCTTGTTCAATCTGGAAACCAGAGGATCCACCACCGGTGGCACAGTCCACTTCTTAAGAGACTCCTCAAAGGGGTAATGCCTAGTTAAGCGCTTAGGAGCCCCACGGGGACGCTTTTGGTCGTATACACTTTTTTGCAAAAATTCTGTCAAAAAAGGCGGGGAAAGGAATCACCCTTGCTAACCTGGATAGCTTGTGACTGCCAAAGGGTATCCTGCGCCTCCGTTGCAGCTCCAGCTGAGTCCTCAATCTTTAGGGTCTTAAGCACGGATACAATACAATGATACAGTCATTGGCAGCATTTAAGCATTACAAAGAGTGTAATAAGAAATGTAAAGATGAAATCAGGGCGGCTAAAATAGAACACGAGAGACATATAGCGGAGGAGAGTAAAAAGAACCCCAAGAAGTTCTTTAAGTATATAAACAGTAAGAAAGCGAGGCCAGAACACATTGGCCCCATAAAAGATGATAAAGGAAAAATGGCCACTGAGGACAGAGAAAAGGCGGAAGTGTTAAATAATTTCTTTTCTTCAGTCTTCACAAAGGAATCGGGGGGCTACACGAACCCCGCTTGTAAGGCCGAACTAAATAATACACCTCAGGAAGTGCCGCCATGGCTAACAGAGGATAGACTTAGAGCTAAACTAGAGAAACTTAACATAAATAAATCCCCGGGACCGGATGGCTTGCACCCAAGGGTTCTTAATGAGCTCAGCCAGGTGATTGCCAGACCATTATTCTTGATCTTTAAGGATAGTTTACAGACAGGTATGGTGCCAGCTGATTGGAAAAAAGCCAACGTGGTACCAATATTTAAAAAGGGGCCGAGATATATCCCGGGTAACTATAGGCCGGTCAGCCTAACATCAGTAGTCTGCAAAATTTTGGAGGGGATGATAAGGGACCACATACAAGACTTTAGTAATGAAAACGGTATTATAAGTTGTAATCAGCATGGATTCATGAAAAATCGTTCATGCCAAACCAATCTATTAACCTTCTACAATGAAGTGAGCTGCCACTTAGATAAAGGTAAGCCTGTGGATGTGGTGTATCTGGACTTTGCAAAGGCCTTTGACACCGTTCCCCACAAACGCTTACTGTACAAACTAAGGAAGATAGGTATGGACCATAAGGTGAGTACCTGGATAGAGAACTGGCTCCAGGGGAGAGTCCAGAGGGTGGTGATTAATGGGGAGTACTCGGATTGGGCGGGTGTGGAAAGTGGGGTCCCCCAGGGTTCTGTCCTGGGACCAATCCTGTTTAATTTATTCATAAATGATCTAGAGGAGGGGATATCTAGTACAATCTCAGTATTTGCAGATGATACTAAATTAGGCATGCCAATATCTTCTATGCAGGATGTGGAAATCTTGCAAGCAGACCTGAACAAAATAACGGGGTGGGCAACTACATGGCAGATGAGATTTAATGTAGAAAAATGTAAAGTAATGCACTTGGGGGCCAGAAACCAGAAAGCAAGTTACTCACTAGGGGGGGGAACCTCTGGGTGAGTCTAGGATGGAAAGGGACCTGGGGGTACTGGTAGACAACAGGCTTGGAAATTGGCATGCAATGCCAAGCCGCTGCAAGCAAAGCCAACAGAATACTGGGTTGTATAAAAAAGGGGATTCACTCCAGAAATAAAGAGATTATTCTTCCACTCTACAAGACTCTGGTCCGGCCACATCTGGAGTATGCTGTCCAGTTCTGGGCACCGGTCCTCAGGAAGGATGTGCTGGAACTGGAGAAAGTCCAGAGAAGGGCAACAAAAATAATTAGGGGAATGGAGGACATCAGCTATGAGGAAAGACTACAAGCACTGAACCTATTCTCTCTGGAGAAGAGACGATTGAGGGGAGATATGATATCAATGTACAAATACTGTACTGGCGACCCTAGCATAAGGAACAAACTATTCAGAGAAAGGAGATACAATAAGACACGTGGCCACTCACTAAAACTTGAGGAAAGGCGGTTTAACCTTAAAGTGCGTAAGGGGTTCTTCACTGTAAGAGCGGTAAGGATGTGGAATTCTCTTCCGCAAGCAGTCGTATCAGCGGGGAGCATTGATAGTTTCAAAAAACTATTGGATGGACACCTTAAAGACCACAACATACAGGGGTATACAATGTACGGTTAAAAGCAAACACACACACACATCATAGGTTGAACTGGATGGACTTTGTCTTTTTTCAGCCTCACTATGTAACTATGTAATCAGTGCACCCACCAGTGCCTTTTCCTGTACAGTTGCGGATGTGGAGGAATCATCCTTACGATCAGAGGATTCCAGACGCATGGTTGCAGGCCCAGCAGGGTGATCCACGTTGGCCGAATCAGATTTAGGATCTGATGAGACCGATGAGGCAGGAGCAGGGGCGCTTTTTTGCTAACCCGTCACCTAAAAGCCATCTCTACCTGGGATACAAGGGACTCCAGGACCGCCGTCAGTGCATGGACGGGTGGTTAGGCCCCGGAGGGACCTGCAGCCTCAGAAAGAGGATCAGGTGGGGAAATGTGCTCCAAAGACTCCATGAGTAACCAGGGGGACCCCACAAAAGGTGTAAAAACACTGCCAAGGGACAACCTCCACCGCGCTGGCACGCTGGCAGCACCACCGGGGGCCAGGCACAAAGCGCTCCTCAACAGAGAGGCAGAGGGCCCCACCAGACTCACCACCCGCCTGCGGCCACCAGGATAATGCACTACAGATGCGGCAATCAGGAAGTAAAACCATCCAAGAGTCAGCACCAGGGGATGGAGGAGAGGCTCTTATCGCAGAAATCGATGCCTACAGGGTTCCACTGTCACGGCCGCCACTATTTTCAATGGCAAACCACAGAAAAATGGGTGCCAGACTACACAAACATGGCCGCCGTGTACAGGCATACACAGGTTACAACAAAATGGTGGCAACACGAGGCCTACAGGGAACCAAGAGGAAGACCAGGCCTCAGGGACAGATCCTGGCAGGATGGGGGGGCCCTGGTAGGAGCACCCACCAGGTACAGAACCCCGCAGTCAATCGTCCGGTCGCTGGCGGCGCATCCCCTGGCTAGTAAGCGCCCTGCCCCTAACCCTTGAACAGTGGCCAGACCTCCAAAACCGCCCCAACATACGTGAAGAGGAGGGTGTGGGCAGGTGAGGGACTCGACATACGTGAAAGAGACGGGGTGCTTGTGGGAGGGAGGGGAACCCGGGGATCCGACCATCCCAAGGAGGGGCCCATGTCCACCCCAAAACCCTCCAGGGGGAGAGGGTGGTGCAACTGCTAACCATACTAGGAACCAGGCAGGCACCGCTCCAAACAGAACCCCTCTCCATCAAAATGGGGGGGGGGGTTGTTGGCCAGGAGGAACGCTGCCACTCGGGCCAAGACCCAGTCGTATACGCCCTCGTGAGGGGTTTAACTCGCAGGCCAGCCCCCGTCCAGTGGGGCTATGTTGCGGTCGACCTAGCGCGGAGCTGAGGTCTGTGTGTGCTCGCTGACCAGACTGGGGTGACCACTGGATCTAGATTATCCAGCCCATCGCCCAGTCCAGCAGTTGATTGTAAATCTCACAGGAAAAATCCAGTAGAAAAAATTTCTATCTAAAAAGAAAAAAATTGCCAGGACCAAAGATCCCAGCAATGAACTAGGTCCTTACTCCTGACTAGGCACAAAAAACCAGTGGCTACAGCAGAGAGGGAGTATACACCCTGGGACTAACCATGGGTATAGCCAGAGTTCTTTTCTGACTAGTGTCCTACTCTTGTAGGGGGCAGTATAACCCAATGGTTATGAATACCGGGAGCTGTGTCCGTCAATGAACGAAAGAGAAATTTGTTTTTCACATTTTTAACCCAATTAGAGCGCAGGGGATATTCACAATTTTTGAAAGAAGATTGACAGGACAGAAACTTGGCATTAATGGTACTCAAAGCAAGCTTTGCTTGAATGCCCCCATTGGAGGAAGGCCAAAACCTCAGCAACAATGAAAGAGCGTGGATTGACATCCAGAACCTAGCACTAGGCGATATAAGCCTTCTAAATTTCCCAAGGGGTAGACTTGTGCACCTTCAACATTGTAGGGATCACTGAACCCGACAACCCCTCTCTCTCAGAACCTGGCTTTCAAAAGTCATGCCGTTAGTCAGAGACCGTAAAGATCAGTCCTTGGGACAGAGGATCAAAGGGGCAGCCATCAGGGAGCAACTGCGATTAGCTGCACTAAATCAGTGTACCAGGCTTGACGAGCCCAATCTGGAGCCACCTTAAGGACAGGAATTCCTTCAGCCTCTTTCCTGCACAGTAGATGGGAGGAGCTCGAGAGAAGGGAATGCATATTTGAAACAATACTGATCCCACAGCGTCACCGGTAAATCCGCCAGTGGATGCCTTGCTCTTGTCACAAACTGTGGCACCTTCCTGTTTAGGTGGGATGCCAGAAGATCCAGTGCCCCAGCGTAGGCAAATCTCACGGAACATGTCAGGGCGTAGGGTCCACTCTCCCTGATCCAGCGTCTGTTGACTGATTTAGTCCCATTGCCAGTTCTCAAAACCTGGAATGCACATGGCGATGACAGCTGCCACAAGCTCCACCCACTGAATAATGCGTGAAGCATCCAGTACTGCTGCAATGCTATTTGTGCTGCCCTGGTAGCCTATGTAGGCCACTAGGCATGTGACGGTATCAGATTTCCATGCTGCGATTAAGGTTTTGCCACAGTATACGGTATTATCTCGGTGTTCAATTATATGATTATATGATTTCAAGTGGCCTTGATCCGATGGCCTGGTCATTAAGGGGGCAAATCCTTGCGGTCCAGAAGTAGTTAAACCTGCAGGAGGACCAGTGTTATTTATAAATTACTTTACTATTGCTTTAGGCCTGGTTCACATGTATGTGGGTCGGTGGCCCACATTTGCACAGGCATAGCAGCCCATTGATTTGAATGGGCTGCTATGCCCTCGTTTTCAGCAGAAAAAAGGTGCATGCAGCATTTAAAAAAAAATGCAGTGGCCTTGAAATCCATCCTGCTTTTGCACCATGCAACTTACCTGCAGTTCCTGCACACGCAAACTGTTTTTAAATGCTGGGCAGGATGGATTTCACAGCCACTGCATTTTTAAAAATTCTGCATGCACCTTTTCTCAGCCAAAAACGCAGGCATAGAAGTCCAAGCCCATTCAAATCAATGGGCTGCTATGCCTGTGCAAATGTGGGCCGCCAAACTGCATATATGTGAACTAGGCTTAAAGCAATAGTTAAGTAATTTATTAATAAAAACACTGGTCCTCCTGCAGGTTTAACCACTTCTGGACCAGGCCATTGGATCGGAGTTAAGCGCCAGCACCAGTCATCACCAGGTCGGTCAGACACTGCTTGACGGCTTATTTTAGGCCTGGTTCACAGAGTCTGTACTGACTGACTATATAATAACGCAATTTGGGCTGCTATGCTTGTGCATATGATTATATATATATATATATATATATATATATATATATATATATATATATATATATATATATAATCTATCAATACACACATATACACATACACACACACACACATCTATCCATATCCATCTATCTATATATACACACACACACAGTATACGGTAATAGTAGTGGGTAGGTACTTGCAGAGCCAGAGATTTGCTTATAGGCACCATCTGTTTGATGGCCTATTTTAAGCCTGGTTCACAGAGTCTGTACTGACTATATAATATTGCAATTTGGGCTGCTATGCCTGTGCATATGATATATATAAATATATATCATATCTATCTATATACACACATACAGTATACAGTAATAGTAGTGGGTAGGTACTCGCAGAGCCAGAGATTTGCTTATAGGCACTGTCTGTCTGTGGCTGAACGCGGGAGGAAGCATGCGGCTGCAGTATAGAGCAAAGCCGCAGCTTCCTGTGTATGCAGAGTGCATCTGAGATCCGGCTAGCTCTGCCTGTGAGCCGGACCTATACAGAAGTAGAGGCTCCGTTCTAGTAAAGGACAACTGAGCCGGGAGTCTGGACACCAGACGAAGACTCGGGGGCAGCCCCATCAGTGTATGGAGCGAAAAATGTGGTATTTTAAAAATGCCCATGGTAACAATACCGTGAGTATGCATTACTGCGATATTTCGCATTATTGAAAATCGACACATCTCTATAGGCCACCATGGTGGAGTTGCCCGATTGGATCCTTACTGGGCACCCACTGAGAAGGTCCGTCCATCACTCTAGAAACAGCCTGATCACTCGTAGTTCCAGGAAATTCATGGGCAGGAGCGTTACCTGGTGTCAAATGACAGTGAGCTGACCATGACCCCAGGATCCCTCCCCAGTCAGATAGGCCGGGGTCAGTCGTAACCACTGTCCACTAGAGGGGGAGAAAAGGAGAAAGGATTCCCTGGACTGGAGGAAAGGAAACCAAAGCTACCAGAGGAAAGAGGCCCTGGCCGACTGCCCCAGACTAATTTGGTTGTCCAGGGAAGTGGGAGATTGGTCTGTCCCATATGGCTAAGATTTCCCTTTGCAGAACTCATGTATGGAATTGCACATACAGGGCAACCCCGAAGGTGGGCACCATAAGACCCAGGACCTGCATGGGAAAAATGCAGTGAGGATCGCCTGCGGGACAGTAGCAGCCAAAAAGCAGTCCAAAGTTTTTGGAGTTTTCCACCGGCAGGAACACTTTGGCCTGCGCCAAGCTGAGAATCAGACCCAGATACTCCAACTGGTCAGGGCCAAAGCGGATTTGAAAAAGCAGAATGTGCATTATGAGTGCCATGTGCTTTATCAGCACAGGTGGTCATCTAGGTAGCAACTCACTGCTAGTCCCCACTGTCTCAGGAAGTCCAGTACTGGGACCAGCACCTTTGCAAACATTTATATTCCTCTCACACATGTTTCTAGAAAAAGATCTTGGATAATGGGTGCTGCAGCGACCGCCAGCTGGAGATTGGATCATGCATGACAGTGTAGATATTTGACAGCACACCTTCCTCTGGATCAACTGTGGGTATAGGTTTGTGTAAATGTGATTGTATGGTTGGGTTTTCAATACTGTGTTTTTTTTTTTTTGGTCAACCAGATGGACTTTTTTCAACCTATGTAACTATGTGTGCAACTATATAACCACACATCTTCAAGTTAAATCCAAATGGCTTTACTAAAGTTTGATCACATCGCAAACAACAGTGTGCAACGTTTAAGAGTTACGCAGGAACCCTGTTTTTATTATATCTTTTCATATGACAACGCTGAAGAAATTACACTTTGCTACAACTCTGCTTCAAGAGTGTACAGCTTGTATAGCAGTGTAAATTTTCTGTTCCCACAAAATAACTCACACAGCCATTAATGTCTAAACTGCTGGCAACAAAAGGGAGTACACCCCTACAAGAAAAATGTCCAAATTGGGCCCAAAATGACAATATTTTGTGTGGCCACCATTATTTTCCAGCACTGCCTTAACTCTCTTGGGCATGGAGTTCACCAGAGCTTCACAGGTTGCCACTGGAGTCATCTTCTACTCCTCCACGATGGCATCACGGAGCTAGTGGATGTTCGAGACCTTGCGCTGCTCCACCCTGGTTTGAGGATTCCCCACAGATGCTCAATAGGGTTTGGGTCTGGAGACATGCTTGGCCAGTCCATTACCTTTACCCTCAGCTTCTTTAGCAAGGCAGTGATCGTCTCGGAGGTGTGTTTAGGGTCGTTATGTTGGAATACTGCTCTGAGGCCTAGTCTCCAAAGGGAGGGGGGGGGGGGATCAAGCTCTGCTTCAGTAGGTCACAGTACGTTGGCATTCATGGTTCCCTCAATGAATTGTAGCTCCCCAGTGCCGGCAGCACTCACGCAGCCCCAGACCATGACACTCTCACCACTATGCTTGACTGTAGGCAAGATACACTTGTCTTTGTACTCCTGACCTGGTTGCCGCCACACACACTTGACACCATTTGGACCACTTAATAAACTGTCTGGGGGCTTTCTTGTGCATCAGCTTTAGAAGAGGCTTCCTTCTGGGACGACAGCCATGCAGACCAATTTGATGCAGTGTGCGGCATATGGTCTGAGCACTGACAGGCTGACCTCCCACCCCTTCAACCTCTGCAGCAATGCTGGCAGCACTCATGCGTCTATTTCCCAAAGACAACCTCTGGATAGGACGCTGAGCACGTGCACTCAACTTCTTTGGTCGACCATGGCGAAGCCTGCTCTCCGTGGAACCAGTCCTGTTAAACTGCTGTATGGTCTTGGCCACCATACAATGCAATTTTATTATAGCCTAGGCCATCTTTATGTAGAGCAACAATTTTTTTTTTTCAGATCCTCAGAGAGTTCTTTGCCTTGAGGTGCCTTGTTGAACTTCCAGTGACCAGTAAGAGTGTGTGAGAGCAATAACCCCAAATTTAACACACCTACCTCCCATTTACACCTGAGACCTTACATAGTTACATAGTTACATAGTCAGGTTGAAAAGAGACAAGTCCATCTGGCTCAACCAATAAAAAAAACAGACCTTGTAACACTAACGAGTCACATGACACCGGGGAGACAAAATGGCTAATTGGGCCAATTAGGACATTTTCACTTAGGGGTGTACTCGCTTTTGTTGCCAGCGGTTTAGACATTAATGGCTTTGTGTTGAGTTATTTTGAGGGGACAGCAATTTTACACTGTTATACAAGCTGTACACTCACTACTTTATATTGTAGCAAAGCAAAGTGTCATTTCTTCAGTGTTGTCACATGAAAAGATATAGTAAAATATTTACAAAAATGTGAGGGGAGTACTTACTTTGGTGAGATACTGTATGTGCCCAACCTGGCATCAACTGCAATACTTCGATCCAGCAGCACCAGGCCTCTCAACATTGCTAAACGATCGGGCGCATCTGCCAAATTGGTCTAAATTGTAGTTGGAAGATCCGTGGTGAGCTGGCAAATATCTACACAGGGCTTAGGTAAAAATTTTAAGGGACAGAGGCTAGGCGTACTTATTGAATTCGTGGCATAAGCGGACACTCATTTTGCACCAGCACTTTAGCTTTTTTTCAATTTCAATATTTATTCATTATTTTGTTTTCTCACATGTACTAAGGTTTTTCAACACTCATAGCATTATTACCTATTCAACACCCTATGAGTGGATGCCACTATTAGGGATCAATTGGAGTGGGGTCAGTCGTCACATTTATCGTGTTCATAGGTTTACAATATAGCAAATATATTTTACCTATACATTTATTACCTCAAACTAGGCAGCACCATTACTCACCCGCACAGCAGCACTTTTAGAAAATGTATTCTAACCATGAGTTCTGGAATCAAAAGGGCTAAGAATGCTTTAGATTCCCCAGATCCAACAAGACCTATCAGGGCAGCGAAGGATGTCCACTCAAAGATTCTAATAGAGGGAACTGTGCTAGAAGAGCTGACAAATTTGCATTTTGGCCCATTTGCACATAGACACCTAAACCCCTGTTAACAGGTCACACAAAGTCCTTAAGACTTCACCTCAAAGTCAGACAGGAGGCCTGCAAAAAGTAGAACCCTATGACAGAAGGAACCACCTGTTCTGGAATACCAGGATGCAGCCCCAAAGACAATAATTCTACAAAGAAATGGGTTCCCTTAAGGTAGGAAGAGATGTGTGCATCAGCCTTTGAATGAAGACAGAAGATCCCAGGAACCACAGATCATCCCTATGAGTAAGCTCCAGTGGGCGCAGTGAAACGCGTTAGCGATGTGGCCTGGCCACATTCCAGGCTGACACTGCCACTTGTCCACACACAGCAGGTTTTGTTTTTATGTGCAGCTCGCGGGATCTTCTGCTTTGAACTGTCATTGTCTGAAGCGTGCACGGTCTCCTTCCCAGCCAGCACTCACAGCAGCAGGAACAGGACTGCATTTACTAGTACCCTGAGCGGCTCGTATATATATATATAACATGGGTTCACTCTGAATGAGAAGGCTTAGTGATCCTGCTGGGTCTACCAAGGGTTAAGGTTGGTTAAAAAAATGGGAGAAAGGTGCCACTAAAGAAAAGATCCCTCAACACTCGGGGCTTCTGCAATTGAGGAGGGATGGTTAACTCCTGTCTAAACACATTAAGTGCCAGGGACAATCCTGCTCGGAGGCCTTCCAGCAAGAAGCTAGACTGCTGTACAGACAGGTTCCAATACAGAATCCTGACAAAACCAGATCTGGCAGAAAATGATGGGTCCTTCAGGGGAATTTTGTCTGATGCCCGGTAACTGCTCTTGTTCTGGGAGGTCATTAGGGTGTTCCAACAGTGGGCATGCCAGTAAAGGGACTCAGCCAGAAACAGACAATGCTTTGAGACTTCTCCAATATTTGAGTACTACACTGAGGGTTATTATCCCTGTAAGGGCAAAGGCAGCTGCAGTTGTAAACAAAAAACACTGATAGCCTTACAAGCTCCAAAAATAAATAAACTGATACAAGACTCAGAACCTGTATGCAAATCGGGAGAGAGAACTGTCTGACAGCAGCCAGTGAATCATGGCCTGTGGTTCCTGAAATTTGTCCAGAGGAAGGACCACCCTGGTCAGAATTAAAATCAGACTTCGGTAAATCAATTCCCTGGACAGGTATAGGGGGTACCTTCAGTAGTTCAGACATCACCTGAACCTTCGTAGGAATTAATTCCACACAAGAAGACTCAGGACCTAAAAAAAAGCTGAAAAGGACAAAGCTTTGTCTCCCTTTCTGGGTACCCCCAAAATAAATATTATGCAGATCTCCTTGGCGCTCAGTCATCCACAGGGCTGGAAATCAGCCAATATGTCCCCCCACCCAACAATGGGTGAGGGCAGACCATCATGCTGAAGAGGTCTTGTCTGCATTTCTGCAGAAGCTAGCTCTAGGCTTACCAGACCAAGGTTGCTTGGGGATGATTTAAAAGATCTATTTCTCTTATTCTCTGTCCCAGAAGAACAACATTTTCTATGGGCTGAAAAGGAGGGCCCACATCTGCGACGAGGCTTCTTCCCTTTCCTGGATTGTGGAAGGAAGGTACTCTTCCCCCCCATTGATACCCTTAATAATGTCATCCAGGGTAGCCCCAAAGAGACGATTGCCTTAAAAGGGCAGATCAGTGAGAGCTTTCTTAGAGGCTTGGTCTGCGGACCAATTCTTAAGCCACAGCACGTGCTTAATCACCACCGTTGAAACAAAGTTTGGACAGCACAGGACCTGTATTCAGGCAAATGTATGAGGCAAAGACTGGCCACAATGCTGAACCAGCCACAGCCTCTGCTTTCCTGTCAGTCGGGTCCTTAAAGGACAGGGATTCCTCTACTGGGATCATGGTTGCTTTATTCAACTTTGAAACAGGAGGGTCCACCACTGTGGTCTAGTCCACTTCTTTAAGAGTGAATCCTCAAAAGGGTAACGTACAGCAGAACATTTGGGGACCACAGATGGTAATTTTGGTTGTTCCCATTCCTTACAGGAAAATAAGGCACAAAGGAAACACCTTTGGAGTACGAGGTGACTTATGTGTAACAAACACCACAGCCGCGCCTCATCCATTTTTAAAGTTTCATGCACATTAATAAGTGCGTCTACCAGTGGCTTTTCATTTGTGACAACGGAGCAATCATTCTCACTATCAGATAGATCTGGGGGTGTGATATTAAGCCCCCCAGATGGACAGCGACCACAGCGGCATCAGGCTCAGATGAGACAAACTGAGCAGGGGAAGACGGGGGACGCTTCTTCCTGGGCCTTTGCCCACACACCACTTCCACATTGGACATTAAGGACTGCAGGACCACTGTTCGTGCAACCATGGGAAGCTGAGGTTCCGAGGGACCTGCCACCTCCATGCGGGGGTCAGTGGGGGAGATGTGACCCGGAGGTTCCATAAGGAAAGGAAGACCTTGCAGTACAAAAATAATCTTTTTGGCAACACTAAAGGATCCCCCCAAGGCTCAGGGTACCTACCCATCAGTAAAAAGATAACACGGACCCCCAAAAGTTTCACCCAACCGACTGGAGGAGCGTCGAAAGTTCGAGCCCAGCATCATGGATGCTATCCCTGTTCATATGTCCCGGGCACAGGAAGAGGAAACTGAGGAAGAGGAGGAGCTTCGGCATCTCGACCAGGCCTCAATCCTCCAGCATCCCCTGTGACATCACCCGCTACACAAACATGGCTGCCAACCGGAGACCAGCTAGACTAAGGGAAAATACCCCCCATCAGCTACACTGAAGCATGCTGCCAGGATCTTTTTCTGCACCCTCTGCAATGCTGCAGAACCCCCCCAGTCCCCCCCCCCCCCTGCAGAAGGTGGGACACACATTTAGGGAAGACTGCGCTGCACACTGGGCACTGAGACCCCCTTACACTATACACACAGTGCAAACAGCAGGGCATGCACCTAGGGATCTCCTACACTGGGACCCCCTCCAGGCTACCAGGGCGGGACACACACTACACTATCCCAGGGGTCTCTGCTGCATTCTCTGCCCTGGGACCCCCACCAGACTCCAGGTCCAGACAGGGGGGAAAGGGAGTGGGGGAAGCTCAGCTCACCGAGGGATATAAGGATGGGAGGAGGGAACCTGCAGGCAGGTCCGACTGTCCCTGGAGGTTACCCGTGTCTCCCCCAAAGAAAAAGGGGAGAGGAGCGGACTGTACTTACCCTTCCATGGTGCGGGTAACGCTTCAGACAGAACCCCTCGCCACCTAAGTAGGGGAGCCGACGGCCAAGGACCGCTGCGACTCAGACCCAAGCCCGGTTGCATGCGACCCTGCGAGACATTTAACTCGCTGGCCAGCCTCTGTTCGTGAGGCTATGTCAGGGCCAACCTAGCGCATAGCTGCTGTTTGCACACGCTCGCTGGCTGGGCTGGGGGGACCACTGAATCTAGATTATCTAGTCCGTTGCCCAGCCCAGCAGTTGATTGTGGATCTCCTGAGAGAAAAATCAAAAAAGATGTAAGGAAGGATAAAGTTGCTAGGACCAGAGGTCCCGGCCGGGAGCCTACGTTCTTACTCCTGAATAGACAAACAAACTGATAACCTAGAGCAGAGGGGGGGGGGGGGGGGTTGGGCGGTTATATACCAGTTAGGAGTGGCCCATGGGCGTAGCCAGGTGTTTTTTGTTCTGCCTAGTCCTACTCCTGGAGGAGGCAATATAACCCATCAGTTATGATTTATGCAGCGCTGTGTCAGTCGATGAACCAAAGAGAAATTATAATTGCCAACTAGACTGACCAGAGAGATCATTCCCCATGGTCTCATCTTCACAAATTAATATTCTTCAATCTTTTATTAGCATTGCTATATGATCAGATGTGGCTTAAATTAAAGAGCAGGCAAATGTAAAAGGGCGCCAAGTTAATGCACCTATTTACTAGAAAATGATCAACTACCAAACTATTGCAAAGGCTTGGAACAACCAACAATCTATGCAGAAGTGCGAGGCAGAATGGACAATTTTATAGTCAAGGAGCATCTATAGCATTCTCTCAACCAGGCTGGACATGCTGAGAAAGAGCTCCTGCCTTGCCACAGAGGAATCCCTCGCAAGCCTTATTTACCCTGATAACCGGCGACACCTTACACCATCAGGTGCAGCACGTCGAGCAGTACCGATATATCCCTGTATTAGGGGTCCCAGAGCCTGAACCACCTCCATCCGGAGTCTGCCACCTACCAACGTCTCTGCGGCCTACTGCCGCGGGACTGGGAGCGGCCACCCAGTAGGCGGCCTACATCTGGCTTGTTATGCTGCAGCACTCTAATTCACCCTCCGTACCTCCCAGTTACGTGGGATCCGGGATTCAGGGCCTCCTTCCTTGTCCCGGCCACCATCTTGCCTCAGGCCTCGTGCCCACCGCAGGCCCCTATGGGCCCCTTAGTGCTTAGCCACGCATGCCACTGGCTTTGAACATCCCGTCACCCGGTGCAATCCAGCCAGAGACGATCATTGCTGCACACTGAGAATTGCGGCTGGATTGCTCCCCACAATAAAGCTGAGGTCTACAGAGGGACCCCTTTATTATTATCTCTCCACTACCTCTCCGGCCATAGGACCTGCCTGCCAGACTGTTTGAGCTGCTTTCCCACCTGCCTTCCCTCCACATAAGACAGTCGGCCCCCCTGCAGCATGCAGGCTCAGACGTGAAGCGGAGCCTTTTTTGTCTCACTGTGCCAGAGGGCTCCACCACCACTCCACCGACTGTGAAAGACACTGTTTCCAGGCTCCACCAACTTTGCACAATAGCCTTGGATTACCAGCAGGCGCAATAATCTGCGGCTAAGGGGGATCCCTGAGGCTACAGCGGGCCCTGACCTCCGCTTTACAGTAGTGGTCATCCTCAATCAACTTTTGGGCAGACCGCCTGCAGAGGCCCTGGAGTTGGATCGTGTACATAGGGTCCAGGGTGCCCGCTAAGGTTCGGGGAGATTCGGGTAAAGCCTCCCTTCCCCGTGATGTTCTCTCTAGAGTGCACATTTTCACTGTGAAGGAGGAGGGCCTGCGCCAAGCATGGTCCAAGTGTCCCTTGCATTTTGACGGGGCCCAAATTCATGTGTATCCAGATGTATCTCACCACACTACACCCTGTTCCAAATTATTATGCAAATTATATTTTTCTCATTTAAATAATTGATGTCAACAGACAGCATAATTCACGTTATCAACTATTAAGAGTACAATTCAAATTTTATTGAACAAACCTAACAGTATTTTTTTTTTTTTTTTTTAAACATAAAAAACGTACAATGCACTGTTCTAAATTATTACGCACAGTAAGTTTCAAAACACTTTATAGGTTGTAAAGAACTGAAAATTGTCATTTGTTGTGTTTGCAGCATATTTACTGCAATCAAAAGCTATTTCAATCAAACTTATAACAGCATTTTCATTTTTTAAATATTTTATATGTAAATATGTCAGAATAGACTCCCAGAGCGACTGTTTGGATGTAACCTGCCTCCCACCCTCATAGATCTTTTGCTTGCGGATGCTCCAAAGGTTCTCGATAGGATTGAGGTCAGGAGAAGATGGAGGCCACACCATAACTCTCTCTCCTTTTATCCCCATAACACTCATTGATGCAGAGGTATTCTTTGCAGCATGAGATGGTGCAGCGTCATCATGCATGAAGATGATTTTATTATTACGGAAAGCATAGTTCTTCCTTCTGTACCAGGAAACAAAGTGGTCAGTCAAACTCCACATACTTTGCAGAGGTCATCTTTACACCTTCGGGGACCCTAAAGGGGCCGACCAGCTCTCTTCCCACGATTCCGGCCCAAAACATGACCCCACCACTGCCTTGCTGACATCTCAGCCTTGTTGGAACAGGGTGGCCGTCCACCAACCATCCACTACTCCATCCATCTGGACCATCCAGGGTTGCACGGCACTCATCAGTGAAAAGGATTGAAAATTAGTCTTCATGTATTTTTCTGCCCTATGCAGAAGTTTCTGCTTGTGAGCATTGGTTAGTGGTGGCCGAATAGGTGGTTTATGCACAGTTGCAAGACTCTGGAGGACTCTACACCTTGATGTCCGTGGGACTCGAGAGGCACCAGCAGCTTCAAATATCTGTTTGCTGCTATGTAATGGTATTTTAGCAGCCGCTCTCTTGATCCGATGCATGGATCTGGCAGAAATCTTCCTCAATGTGCCTTTATCTGCACAAACCCGTCTGTGCTCTGAATCAGCCACAAATCTCTACATAGTGTGATGATCACACTTAAAGTGGTTGTAAACCCACTTTAAAGTCTTTTGTCTATAGGTAAGCCTATATTACCTAGAGGTGCTTGCACCCCAAATGAATGAGTTCCTGAACCCATCTGTCCTGAATGGTGGACAGGGCCACCGTGCCAGAGTGGGCGGCTATAGACTTGCCCGCCCAAGGCTCCTTCTGGCCACCAGAGGCCTTGAAGGATTCACCCTTGTCATGTGCCTTAAAAGGCACTTTGAAAGGACCCCAGGTTAGGATTAAAGGAAGGGCCCCGCTTACCGCGGAAGAAACTTACCCTTGGACACATGGGGCAGCAGAGTGCTTTTACCCCCAGTGACCCCCTTCACCAACTCGTCCAGGGAGTCCCCAAAAAGGAGATTCCCTGCATAAGGGATGTCAGACACCGTCTTCCTGGAAGTCTGGTTGCCGACCAGCTCTACAGCCACACAAGGCGACGGATTATCACTGCGACAGCAGAGAAGCGTAAGGCTAAAAGGGGCCTCATCCAAGGCCACATCACACAGGCATAAAACCGCCTGAACAATTTGGTCCACCATCTCCAAAGTAGCAAGAGGGGCGGAATCAGCCACAAGGATGCGTCTGAGCACCTTAGTCCACTCAACCACAGCCTGAGAGACCATTACTGAGGCGAACACGGGCTTCAGCAGGGAACCTGCCACCACATAGGAGTGGCGGGCAAGAGATTCCACCTGCCTATCCGCCGGGTCTCTAAGCACCGGATAAGCCTCCATGGGCATCAGAGTGCCCTTGTGTAAACTGGATACCGTGTGGTCCACCTTAGGGGCCACAATCCAGTGTGAATCTGTTGGAGACGCGAAGGGAAAACGGTACTCAACCGCCTAGGTACCACAAAGTTGTGCTTCAGATTGCGCCATTGTTCAATCACCATTGCATGAAAGTCGGCGTGACAGGAAAAAACCTGAACAGATCTCTGGGTTCTGCGGGTCCCAAAGGATGACCGCGTACCCTGCTGGTGGGGCTCAACCTCCAAATGCAGCGTTTCTTTGACAGAACTAATGAGCGCAGCCATAGCAGCGCGATCTCTGGCAGCCATGACGGGGGAAACTTCCCCCTCCGACTGAGAGGACTGAGACCCCTCAGGGGGGTACCTGTCCGTGACAACCATATCAGAATCTGAATCAGAAGGAGGCGAAGGCTGGACCTTTTTCTAAAAGACCGCTCAGACATGATCCGATCCACCTTTGATGCTAAAGTCGCAAGTGCAATGCTAAGAGAGCTCTGCTCAGAGGACCCAGGCGTACCTGAATCCTCCACCAGAGCTGGGGGGAATTTGCTGTCCTGGGAATCCATATCAAAACGGATAAAGGTTTTGAAGGCGCTGGCCCTTTAAGAAGCAACCGCTGCGCACCGCACCGCGAGGTTCCGCAATAGAAATGAAATAGTGCTACAGGCAAACCGCAGGAAAGTGACTGCCAGCATGAAAAACGACCCAGAAGTGAAAAGATCCCCAGAAGTGCATACATACAGACGCTATGCTAGCTGGAACGATCTGCAGTCTGAGGAAAGGAAGTGATGTCATCAGCTAGAGGACACAGACTAAGGGAAAATGGCTGCCTATGTAAAATAATGGAGGCTACAGGAAAATGGCCACCGAACTCATTGTGAAGAGGACCATGCCACATCCAAGATGGCGCCGAAAGGCGCAAATTTTCTGCAGTGTAGAAGGGAGGAGTGCAGAAGCCCACACATGAAGCTGAAATGGATGCCCACACCAAAAATGGCAGCCCCGCAAATTTTCGCAGCGGGCCGCACGCACATGTCTGGTACCCCAAATTGTACACAAAAAAAGCACACATCAGGGAGAGGGTCCCCCCGCGACCCCCCCACAGCGCGGTATAACCGCTATAGTGCCCTCAGGGACAGGGAGAGACCGGGAAGCACACTGACAGACAGGAGGGGAATAACGCAGACATCAAAGACAGACTGCCATTTCCAAACACAGAGGCCCCATAAACACCCCACAAATAGAGGGGTTAGTCACCGACCAACGATAGCGTGGGTGCCGCCGTGAGACGGGAAGCCTCCCACCCCGGGTGGGGGTACAGTCAGCCGAACAGAACGCTAGCTACACGCGGCGTCCCTGAGGACAGGGACAGATCGTTTGCGAGGCCTGGGCGTACACATAGCCTGCTAAACGCTCAATGGCAGGCTGGGATTCCATAAGGTTCTCTGTCCTGGGACACCAAGACAAAAAGTCAGATTCCCAGCTCTGCAACGCTGTAGTCTTCCGAAGTCTGACTAAGCGCAGGAACAATTTAAAAGCTATTAGTGCAAAGAAAAAACACACTTAGCAGAAAATAAAATGTAATAAAACAAAGAAAAGGCTGAGACTGTAGCCCCAGCACAGGGAAGCCTGCCTACTCCTATCTAGGCAAAAAACTGAATTGGGAATGAGGCTAGCGGGGGGTATTGGACCAGAGGGACAGCCCCCTGTAGGTGTGTCTATGCAAAGTTTTGTGTTAACAAAATCTTCTGCTAGCTTACTCCTGTGGATAAGAGGTCAATACCCATAAGTGAAGACTGTATGAGTGGGCGGCGACTGTCAGAGGACGTAAGAAAAAAGGCCAGTTCTGCCTCCCCCATGCACGTCAGTCGCCGTATGTGAATGACGTGCACACTGCCCGCTGTGCCTCCTGTAATATGCACGTCAGATATCCCAGGAGGCATAAACTTCCATTCAGAAAAGGAGGAGGGGGCCTATTGGCGCATGATTGGGAGGCCCGCCCACTGAACCAGGAATAGCCGGTGGGCCTCTCTGACATCAGAAAGAACATGGCGGTGCGGGACAGAGCTATGGCTGGACATGAGAGAATCTCAGCATGATATTGCTGGATCTGCTGGATGGGTGAGTATCTGAAATCTGCAGCTGCCACCTTAAGGTAAGGGGGGGTGAAAAAAAAAAAAAAAAAATCACAGGAGTGGAAGGTACAGATCCTCTAAGCACAAACAATGCTGTCTGAAATTTGTAAAATAAGTTTTACAGATTAGAACACTCACAAAGTTTGGGTTAGTGTTTACCATGACATTCTTGGCTTAGTGTGTGGCATTTGATCTAAATATTTTATTAATCTGAGGACTTTGTTCCACACCTGCACTAATCTGTTTAGTAGTTTGTCAAAGAAACAAAAATCAGGCTGTCTTTGAGTGGATACTTCTCAAACTAATGCTTTGGTAACAATTACACAGGCTGTCCTCAAACAATGGGAACTTCGATACCATTGTTGTATTTCAGTTGACTGTTCAGTCTATTGTGTAACTGTAGTAAACAAAAAAAAATTACAACCTGACATATATAACCCATGGCATGTATAGTACCAGAGTGCCATCTTGAGGTAGAATTTGAGACTGCCTCTCTAGATGAAAACTCAGTAATCCAAAGCTGCTACACCCATGTGGGGATGATAGAGTTGGATCAGTCTGTTGTTCGGTGACTAAGGTAAACAAGTAACATATCAACAAAAGCTTGACAACTGGAAGTTTCCCAAATAAAAGAATAAAAGTCAACAGCAGAGACTGGGAGGGAGGATTTCATAATGCCTTAGATCCAGGGAAGGTCTATACCAGCCTTAAGAAGATACCTGAATACGCTTTCGACTGATCTCCAGCAACTGCTTATAGAAGCCTGGGTCATCATTGATATGCAGATCATGAACACAAAGTAACCAGAGTTAAATACCTTTTAAGCCCATTTCTGTTTACAGACCATAGGCTGCTTATTGGCTAGGAAGTAGGTAGCATCTTGATTGTACCTGTATATCGGTCAGGCTTGTATTGTATTCCTAAGTTTTGTATGTAAAGCAGTTTTGTTTAGTAAAAGCACATTTATACACTGTAGAGGCCTCAGCTTCCTTGCTTATACCGCAAAGTAACATTACTAGATAGACGTGTAGCACCCTCCTAGGCAGGTAGGTGCTAGGCAAAAGCATCTATTGCTCCTTCTGCTCATCAGGGGAGCCTGATCTATTAGGTTGCCTGTTACATGTCTCCAGGTGTGATTCACTGGGTCTGAGGGAGAGTCCCCACTGTATCCAATGAGCGAGCTTGTTGGACAGTGGAGGAAACCCAGTCAGTGGCACGTTAGCTTTTGTGGGAGTCCCAGTGCTTGGGCATTCTTGCAATGCATCCTGGGATTGCGCAAAGGCTGAGGGGACATGTGATAGGGCGCCTTTGGAGGGAAGCAGACGGCTGTCTCTCCTCCTGCTGTGTATGAGGAAGGTGGTCTTAGGTAGTTGGCCTAGTGAACCAGGTGTGGAGCTGAGCTGCAGAGGATCCAGTGGAGCTGACGGTGGAGTGGCTGGCAGAGTCTCTGGGGAAAAACAGTGTCCGCGAGTACTAAGGGACTTGCCAAAGGGTCTGCCCAGGAAGGGGGACCACTCCAGTGAAGTCAGGGGATCAGGGAACCAGCTCACACAGAGAGTTACAGTAAAAGGGGGTGCCGTACAGAGAACCCTAAAGAATAGGGACAAAGGGGGTACCAGGAAGGGCCCTGAAGAGTGTTCTACATTACAGTACAGCTCATCTAAATATTTCTTCACTGCATAGTCAGGGTGAAGCAGTGGCCTTGCTGCATTCAGTTATTCAGCAGTCCCAGCAATTGTGCATTGTTATTCAAGTTGGAGTATACCACTCATCCCTTCTCCTATCCAGGTTCTCAAATAAAACCACAAAAAAACAAAAACCCCTGACTGTCGTGTTGATACTATGGGTTACCCAGGGGAATCCTTAACCAGCAGCTCCCATGGGAGTAGTGCTACAGACGCAATAAAAACACTTAGGCAGTGTGTTCAGTCTCAAAGAAAGCTGGAGATTAGAACAAAAGTAGAATACTTAGATAGTACTAATAATATTTTTAATGCAACATTAAAAAAAAACATACCGCCTTCTGCTGTTCTTTGAATTCTGACCAGAGCTTTTCCAGTTCAGGAGGAATTGCATTTCCTGAAAGCTCCAAAGCCTTTATTATATCCCCTGCATAACGAGCCTGATCTTCTGTGATGAATGTAAAGGCAAAGCCCTAGAAAAATAACAGGAGTTGCACATTCACTGTCCAGCTCTAGCGAGGACATTTATAAACATATCAAATGAGACAGACACTACACAATACTCATTTCATGTAACTTAAACTGGGATTGTTTAGTCAATAACCAATTGTAATAAATAACCAATTGTAATTATTATTATTCTTTTTTTTTTTTTTGTGAACCTGCATTAAAAAAAAAAAAAAAAAAAATGTTGTACTAACGGTAAAATTACTTTTCTTGGAGTCCATTGAGGTAGGCAGTGCTAGACCTTTAGGTTATACTGTTGCCCACAGGAGAACTGGACACTGATGAAGAAAACTGTAGACCCTGCCTGGGGTATAAACCTTTCTACTAAGTTTAGTAGGAAAACAGTAGAGACAGCACGATCATTAATCCTACTTTCTGTGTCACACATTGAGGGACACAGGAAGTTTAAACATTTGGGATGTCCAAAGATAGTTCACCTGAGTGATGGGCAACCCAGTGAACTGAAGAACCTTACACCTAAATAATAAAAAAAAATACATACAAAATACTGAATCTGTGGTAAAGTTAGAAAACCTACTTAATTTAATATGTAATCTCTGTATTCCATTGGTGTTTTACCAAGACCCATTCTCAACAACAAAATGGGAGGATGCTGTACTATATGTTTACTGGATCACTAGATTACAGACTTTCAGAGGCTGCAAGATCAATATTACTCAGGTTTGGCTTTCTGTATATGAATAGAAGCAAGGAGACGTTCAAATAAATCATACCTGGGAAAAAACAGAATTTTTGTAAAATCTTACCTGTAAAATTCCTTTCTCTGAGTCCTCCGACAGTCGCCGCCTCCTCCAAGTCATCACTGTTGGGTATTGACTTCCGCTCCGCAGGAGTAGCTAGGCATAAAGACTTAGTCAAAAGAACAAAGGCATTTGCATATACACACCCATGGGGGCTATCCCATCTGGTCAATACCCCCCTGCAGTGACCACTCCCAACTCAGTTTGGAAGCATAGCAGTAGGTAATAAGAACCCCAAAAGAGGGGCGGGGCTGCGACTGTCGGAGGACTCAGAGAAAGGAATTTTACAGATTTTACAAAAATTCAGTTTTCTCTTACGTCCTCCGACAGTCGCCGCCTCCTCTAAGTCATCACTGTTGGGATGTCCCAAAGCAGTATAGACATGAGGGGTGGGAGACGCAACCGTAGAAAAGGCAAAGCAGTACCCACATCAGAGAAAGGAACCTTACATGCACAGTAAGAGAACCTCTGGGCAACAGAAAAATAACAATGCTCAACAGGAGCAACAGCCCAGGAAAGCAAATACCAACAGCCAGGGACCCATAAAAAACAAGGGTCCTTCATGGCACTGCCGCACTGAGAACCTTGCGGCCAAAAGAGGCATCAGCTGATGCCAGAACATTTACCTTGTAGAATTTCGAAAAAGTGTGCACCGACGACCAAGTCGCAGCCTTGCACACCTGGGCCACCGAGGCCCAAAGCCAATAGGCCCAGGACGCACTCACAGATCTGGAAGAGTGCGCCTTAACAGGGAAGGGTGGAACCTGTTCCTTCAAAGCATAAGCCTGTTCAATGGTCTGTCTGATCAATTTGGCAATAGTCGCTGCGGATGCAGCCATGCCCTTCCGAGGTCCCTCAGGAAGGACAAAGAGGGAATCCGTCTTCCGAAAATATTCCGTAGACAGGTAAACCCTGATTGCCCTGACAACATCCAAGGAATGCAGAGCAACCTCCTTAGGATGCTTAGGCTTCGTACAAAGCGAAGGCAGGACAATGTCCTCATTAATGTGGAACTCAAGAGACCACCTTAGGAAGAAAGGAGGGATGTGGACGCAAAACCACCTTATCCTTGTGAATCACCAAGTACGGGGAACGGCAAGACAACGCCGCCAGTTCCGACACTCTGCGAGCCGAAGTGATCGCCACCAAAAAGGCAACCTTCTTAGACAGCAGAGGCAACTAGATATCCCGAATGTTTTCAAAGGGAGAGCGCTGTAACACGGACAGAACCAAGTTCAAGTCCCATGGAGGTAAAGGCTCCTTCCTGGGAGGAGCCAAATGTCGCACACCTTGAATGAAGGTGCGAACCAGACAATGGGACGCCACAGGGCGTTGGAAAAGAATAGCCAGTGCGGACACCTGGCCCTTGATCATGGCCAGCACCAGGCGCTGGTCCACACCAGACTGGAGGAAAGCCAACACTCTCGACACCGAGTACGAGCGAGGGGAGAACCCCCTGGACTCACACCAGGCGAAATAAGCCTTCCAGGTACGGTAATAGATTTTACCAGAGGAGGATTTTCTAGCCCTGGCAAGGATAGGAATGACCTCAGAGGAGAGACCCCTGTCCTTCAGGACCTGGGTCTCAACAGCCAGGCCGTTAAAGCCACTGACTGTAAAGCAGGATGGAAGATTGGGCCCTGAGACAGGAGATCTTCCCGCATTGGCAGCCGCCACTGCCAGGTGAACAACGTCGGTGTACCAGGACCGGCGTGGCCAGTCTGGCGCCACCAGAATCACCAGGTGCAGTTCCGAGGCTAACCTGTGGAGGAACCTGGATAGCAACTGAATCGGAGGAAAGGCATACATCAGACGATACTGATGCCAAGGGGCCACTAACGCATCTGAGGCGTCCGCCAGCGGATCGCGCGTTCTTGCCACGAACCTTTCCACCTTTCGGTTTAGCCGAGATACGAACAGATCCACGTCCGGGGGTCCCCACTTCGCACACAGCATTTGGAAGACCTCCGGGTGTAGGGACCATTCCCCCTGGTCCAGGGTCTGGCGGCTCAGATAGTCGGCCTGCCAATTTTTCACACCCGGAATTTGGACTGCTGAAATTGCCGGGACATGACTCTCGGCCCCAGACAGAATGTCGGTCACCTCCCGGGCCGCTCGAGCACTCCTGGTGCCCCCTTGGTGGTTTATGTAAGCCACCGCGGTAGCATTGTCCGTCTGTACCCAGACAGGACGGCCCCGAAGACGGTCCGACCACTGGAAGAGACAGTTTTATCGCTCGCAATTCCAGCACATTTATCGGGAGGGAGGACTCCTCCTCTGACCAAGTGCCCTGGGCAGACAGGTTGCCCAGGACTCCACCCCAGCCCGACAGGCTGGCATCCATGGCAATTACCGTCCACACCAACGGACGGGAAGGACTTGCCTTCTGCCACCGACAGGGACTGGAGCCACCACAGAAGAGCCAATCTGGTCTGACTCCTCAAGGAGACACTCAGATCCAGGGACTGAGGCAGTCTGTACGACCTGGCCAGGATCCCCGCCTGAAGAGCCCGCGTGTGAAACTGAGCAAAGGGTATCGCCTCGAAGGCCGACACCATCAACCCCAGGCACCGCATACAGGTCCTGAGTGACGAGGACGGGCTGTCCCTGAGGGACCCGATCTCGTCCAGCAAAGTTCGGAGCTTGTCCTCCGGCAAGAACACCTTTGCCTGAGCAGAGTCCAGAATCATCCCCAGATATGGAAGACGAACCGATGGAGACAACGTCGATTTCTGAACGTTGATGGTCCATCCGAACTCCTGGAGCGTCTGTACCGTGGTGGACAGATCGCGCACTAGGTCCTGGCTGGCAAGTGATCTCAGAGGTAGATCGTCCAGGTAACCCAAGACCGCAATGCCCTGAGCCCTCAGCAGGCCCAGAACCGGCGCCAACACTTTGGTAAAAACCCTGGGTGCCGAAGCGAGACCAAAAGGTAACGCCACAAACTGGTAGTGGTCCTCCGCGATAGCAAATCGAAGGTACCGCTGATGAACCTCGAAAATGGGGATGTGCAGGTACGCATCTTTCAGATATATCGAGGCCAGGAATTCTCCTGGACTCAAGGAGGCCACCACCGAACGGAGAGACTCCATAAGGAACTTCCGAGCATGCACAAAGCGGTTCAGCGCTTTCAGGTCCAGAATAGGACACACTTTGCCCTCCTTTCTGGGCACAGTGAACAGGTTTGAATAAAACCTGTCCCGATGAGGCACCGGGACAATCACCCCCTAATCAAGAAGGTCCTGCACAGCTTGGTGCAGGTCCTGCAGACACCCCGGAGGCAAATGAAGATTTGAGGGAAAGAATCTGTCTGCTGGCCGGGAAAGGAATTCGATCTTGTATCCCGATCGAACGATTTCCAGAACGATGTCCGATATCCGGAGCAGCCAAGATTGGAGGAAACCGCGCAAATGTCCCCCCACCCCTGAAACGGGTGAGGGCGACCCTTCAGACAGAGGCGGACTGACCCGCCGAGCCGGTATTGCCTGACTTCTGCTTACCCGCCCAGGGCTTCTTCTGACTGCCCTGAGCCTTGAAGGGCTTGCCCTTGGATTGGTTCCGAAAGGCACGAAAGGACCCCTCAGTGGATCTAGGCGCAGAACCCCGCTTGCCTCGAAAGGACTTGTTCTTCTGGTTCTGGGGCAGCAAAGTGCTCTTGCCCCCCGTGACGCCTTTTACCAGGGTATCCAACGCCTCGCCAAAAAGGCGAGAGCCAGCATAGGGAAAATCAGCAGCTGTTTTCCGCGAGGACTGGTCAGCCGACCAGCTCTTCAGCCATATCAGTCTCCAGTACCGAGACACTAGAAAGGCGTGCTACTAAAGGGGCCTCATTCAAGGCCGCATCACACAGATACATGATTCCCTGGTGGATTTGATTTCCAGCCGGGCAGGCGGATCATCATCAGACACGAGGTTGCTCCTAAGCACCTTCGTCCAATCAGCCACCGCCTGAGCCACCAAAACGGACGCGAAAATGGGTCTGAGCAACGAGCCCGCCACCGTATAGGAATGACGGGCCAGAGACTCCAACCGCCAGTCCGTGGGATCCCGGAAAACTGGGGTATCCTCAGAAGGAACCAAGGTAGCCTTGTTCAACATGGCTACAGTGTGATCTACCTGTGGAGGCACACACCATCGTGATTCCGTAGCCAGTGCAAAAGGATAAAGCAATTTGAACCGACTAGGCACCAGGAATGGACGTTTTAACGTGCGCCACATTTCATTAACAGTGTAATGAAATTTAGCTGGGCAGGGAAAAACCTGCGCCAACTTGCGGGTCCTGTGTATCCCAAATGAGGACACGAAGCCCGGAGGACAGGGCTCATCCTCCAAATGTAGTGTTTCCTTAAGAGAAACAATTTATTCATTCATGGTCGCCCGCTCTTCAGGCGACCCCGGGGAAGAGATATCAACCCCTTCCACCTCTGCCTCCCCCTCAGACCCCAGCAGGTCCAAGGATGAGCGAGACCCTGAAAAGGGCACGCTCGCAGCAGCCATATCACCATCTGAATCAGAGGAGAGAGACAATCTGGGCCTCTTTTTAGTAGCACGTTCAGCCATCAGCATTTCCATATTTGACACCAAGGTCGCCACTACAGCGGCCAAATCAGGTCTCAGAGGGGCCACAGGAGAACTGGGGACCCCCACCAGAGCTGGGGGGAATTTGCTGTCCTGAGAATCCATTGCTCAAGGTGACAAAAAACAGTGCAATAAAGTTAGTACTGTCCCTTTAAGATCGCTGCAGAGTGCGCAGCCCACCGCTTCAGCTACAGTGACAAAAACCCCCAAACAGGAGAGAAAAAACTGAGCCAGAAATGACAATACAGAAAGATATTGAGAGCAATAACCTGCAGAGCCCCACAGAGTGTTGCCACCGAGTGTCCTGCTTCAGAGGAAAAGGAAGTGCTGCTAGAGTAGGCTGAACTTATAGGCTGCATGACTCAGGGAAAATGGCTGCCCCATAGGATTGCATGGGAGGCTCCGCCAAAATGGCCGCCGGACATGCGGTCGGAACGTTCGTTCGGCTACAGCAAAATGGCGGCGGATGGCGCCAAAAAACAGCATGTAGATTGCCCATAGAGAAGCCAAACATGCCTGCCCATACCTAAAATGGCGGACTGCGCGGATCTTCCCCGCTGCGGCCGCCACACACACCGTCTGCACCCCCAACAAGCACTGAAGTGACACCGGGAAGGGGACCCCCCAAAACATACAGCACCGCAGCGCATGCATGCACAAGCGATCCCCGCAGGGACCGCATCAGGGAGTCACACAGGCACATACAGGGGGACACAGCAACACAGGACTGCCACCCCAGACAGAGGCCCCACACAGAAGTACTTACCTGTACCAGATGGCGTGGGGTGCCTCTATGAATGGAAAACCGCTGTCCTCATATGACAGGGAGTGCCGTTTGCCAAGGACATGACACTGCAGCATCGCAGATGTGTCCTGTGAGGTAGTCACCTCACGGCTGCATCCCTGCTGCGAATAGGGATGGGTCATTCATAGTGCCAGGACGAACCACGGCTGAACGCTCGATGGCGGGCTGCGGGTCCATCTGACCCTCTGCCCTGGAGAACCAGGGCGGTCAGTCCGAATCCCAGCACCGCAGGAATCCTTCTTCCGAAGAATCGACTAAAACTAAAGCTGACAAAACAAACAGCTAGTAAAGTAATAAAAAAAACTGACATTTTAAAAAGAAATCAAATAAAAAAGGATTAGATAGGCTGAGACTGTAGCCCCAGCACAGGGAAGCCTAACTACTCCTGACGCTAGGCAGAATGAAACTGAGTTGGGAGTGGTCACTGCAGGGGGGTATTGACCAGATGGGACAGCCCCCATGGGTGTGTATATGCAAATGCTTTTGTTCTTTTGACTAAGTCTTTATGCCTAGGTACTCCTGCGGAGCGGAAGTCAATACCCAACAGTGATGACTTGGAGGCGGCAACTGTCGGAGGACGCAAGAGAAAATTTTCAGCATCACAAAAAAAGGTAACCAAAATGAGTCCCCAAGATCACTAGATTACAAACAAAAAGGTTCTGGGGTGACTGCTTTGCTACAGCAGTGCCTGAATGAAATGTATAAGTGCACACCTAGGCTGTACCATAAATACCTTTCAAGGCTTACTTTTACTTTAATTTGTTTTAAAAAAGGCCCCACCCTGCTAATAACTTCAGCATGAAGATAAAGTGCAAATCATTTTAGAAATGTGCATGTAATGTACACATGGGTTCGACCATGAATGCATTTCAAGACTCAAGTTAATTTAAAATATATTTAAACAAATATAAAAACAGGTTTGCAGTATAAAATAGCGAAACTGCAATTTTACTAAACTCTGCATGGTGATTGGGACTTGAAGTACAAGTAATTTTAGCTGAAACAGTTGTATGCAGTTTTGGAATAAATTGTTCTACATTAGGCTTTATCGGTACTATTATCTGTACTATATCCAGCAGTTCCAGATGTGGAAACATGCACAAGGAAAGATGTGCCTATAATAATTGAACCACTTTTTTTTAACTGACGAAAGTGATGCCTACAAGTTCTTTTCCAAGAAGGCGCTACTGCAGTGTTTGTCAACCAAAGTTCCACTGAACCCTAAGGTTCCTCCACAGATTTCTAGGGGTTCCTTGAGCAATGAGTAATTTGTGCCTCTCAGATAAGTTCCCACAGACATCAATGATCTTTTTTTTAGCCATCTGTACAGGGGTTATTCTTCCAAATGACCACAAGTGTATGGAGAATTTTTCCCACTGACCACCACACTAATGTATCATGAGTTGTAGATAATAGCCCTTTTTAGCAGGGGTTCCCTGAGACTGGAAAGTTATTTCAAGAGTTCCTCTGTGTTGAAAAGGTTGAGAAAGGCCGCTCTAAGGTGTTGTTCAATACTTCGCTTTTAAATATGACTGAAGAAATTCAATAACATTTTGTTGAAAAAAAAAATATGACTGAAAACGTAGCTAAATGCCATTAGACCTGTATTTTAGGGTCACGATTCTAGCAGACTATGAGGAATGTACATCCTTAAGGCAATCATGTTACCATTATTATTAAAAAAAGAATAGCGCACACATGCAAAAGAAATTACCAAATTTGAAGACAATCCATAAATAAAAATGGGTATTTGGTCCCACCATATGGCCATATAGTGCTCAAGCCCACCACTACGTCAAAGTACCCCATTATCAGTGGGTCCTACACTATCCATGAAAAAGATGAATCCAGCCTAACCCTTGGAGACAACACTCCTTGCTGGGAAAGATGTGCAAATGCACTACAGGGGACTCCTATATCCACTTGATAGTGGACACTGATGGAGTACAGGTGTGTGTGGAGGGTGGGGTGGGTTGCTCAACCTCGGTAGTCTGGTCAGACCGAATACATAATAAACAAGCAAAAAATTTGGGGGAGCATACCCATGTGTGCGCTATTCTTTTTTAATATACATGTCTTTTGGTTCATAGCTGCACCAGCTTTAGAAATACATGAGTATGCTCCCCCAAAATTTTTTGCTTGTTTATTATGTATTCGGTCTGACCAGACTACCGAGGTTGAGCAACCCACCCTACCCCCCACACACACCTGTACTCCATCAGTGTCCACTATCAAGTGGATATAGGAGTCCCCTGTAGTGCATTTGCACATCTTTCCCAGCAAGGAGTGTTGTCTCCAAGGGTTAGAAAGGCTGGATTCATCTCTTTTTCATGGATAGTGTAGGACCCACTGATAATGGGGTACTTTGACGTAGTGGTGGGCTTGAGCACTATATGGCCATATGGTGGGACCAAATCCCCATTTTTATTTATGGATTGTCTTCAAATTTGGTAATTTCTTTTGCATGTGTGCGCTATTCTTTTTTAATATACATGTCTTTTGGTTCATAGCTGCACCAGCTTTAGAAATACATGGGCATGCTCCCCCAAATTTTTTGCTTGTTTATTATGTATTCGGTCTGACCAGACTACCGAGGTTGAGCAACCCACCCCACCCCCCACACACACCTGTACTCCATCAGTGTCCACTATCAAGTGGATATAGGAGGAGTCCCCTGTAGTGCATTTGCACATCTTTCCCAGCAAGGAGTGTTGTCTCCAAGGGTTAGGCTGGATTCATCTTTTTCATGGATAGTGTAGGACCCACTGATAATGGGGTACTTTGACGTAGTGGTGGGCTTGAGCACTATATGGCCATATGGTGGGACCAAATCCCCATTTTTATATATGGATTGTCTTCAAATTTGGTAATTTCTTTTGCATGTGTGCGCTATTCTTTTTTAATATACATGTCTTTTGGTTCATAGCTGCAACAGCTTTAGAAATACATGGGTATGCTCCCCCAAATTTTTTGCATGTTACCATTATTCCGAATGTAACTTCACGTGAAGTGAAAGATAATTTCTTTCTTTGCTAAATGTGCCAACACTGAGAATCTTACTTAATGTAGGACCAGCATTACAAATTGTTTAGATGGGTTACATTTGTACTCTGACCTTATTGCCAGCTCGTCCTGTACGTCCCGCTCTATGCACATAATCCTCATAATGGTTTGGGCATGAATAGTTAATCACCAAGATTAATTGTTTCACATCCAGTCCTCGAGCTGCCACAGAGGTGGCCACCAGTAGCTTGCATACACCATTTTTAAAGTCATTGATTATACTGTCACGGTCATATTGATCAATTCCTGTAACATGAGGCAAAAGAAAATCATTAAAACAAAAGCAAATCATATTTGTTGAGGAATGCAGGCACACAGTTATGTTAGTTTACAGCAAAGATAGAAATATCAGAACTATTACTGGTGACTTGTTGAAGGTTGAAATTCTAGGACTCTCATCCTCATCCTAGATTCTATACTTGGATCCGGTAATGTTTGAACTTTGAAATTTTAAGACTAAGTCAAAACTCCTCTTATCTTAACTGTACAGTACAGGACACCAGCAACATAATGCATACACCATGGAATATTGCAATGAATACTAACCATGGGTAACAACTGCCAACAGGTCCAAACAAAAAACGGGTAAAAAAAAAAAAAAAAAAAAAAAAAAAGAAAAACCAAACTTCAGAGTGCCTCTGCAAGAACCTTGCAGCAAAAAGCTGCATCCACAGAAGACTAAACATTTACCTGGTAAAACTTTGGTAAAAGTGTGACCCCAGTTATAAGATCAGGTGGCAGCGTTATGTAGTTGCGCTTCACAGCCTTGGTGCCAAAAATCCAAGAACAACTCACTTCCTAATAAAGGCAACCTTAAAGTGGCATAAATCCAAAAGCAAACATTATATTACAGTTTACCTTATTTTTTAGGAAGTGATTGCATTTATTTTCTTTTTTATGCTTTCCGTCTGGTGATCCAGCTAGTACGTCAGTTTTTCAAAACAAGCAGTTCAGCAGAATATATCAGTTACAAAGATAGGACAAACCATTTAACACTGACATGGGTGCTTACAATGATCAGCTTTCCTTTTATCCCAAAAGGAAGAAAAACGTTTTGCTGTACAATAACGGCTATTAAGGTATTAGCTGGAGCTTGGCCTCAATTTGTCTACTAGTTCAGATCACCAGGTGGAAAAAAGGGGAAAAAGATTAAGAAAACTGATAAAGCCACCACATATAATTATTGGTAAGCTGCAATAGACTCCATTCTTTGTTTTGAGTTTAAAGCGGTAGTAAACCCAAAACCAAAAATGTAATATATTGCAGCTTACCAATGATTCGATGTAGTGGCTTTTTTAGGTTCTTTTCCCTCTGTTTTCACCTGGGCAGTAACACACCTGCTGTATTAGAGTGTCCCCACCCTGGGTAAGGCAACACAGGGGGCACCTTTGGACAGCAGCATTGCCAGCCTAGGGGGAGGGAAGTGTTCCATGTACTAGCAGATTAAATACACTAAAATTAAAGTTGAACTCCAGCAATGACTTAGTTACAGCAAACCGTTTATTCCTTTTGGGAAAGAGGTTTTACATAAAAGCTGGTCATTTTAGGCACCCCAGTTTTAGTAGGTCTCATCTCTAGCGGATAGAGAGCTTTTCTGTTGAAAAACAAAAGGCTTACTCTGACTGGATCACCAGGTGAAATTATATGAAAGCCTTTAAAAGGAAAGGAATACAGCAATCACATCTAAGAATGTTTATTCTACAATATAATAAAAGGTTTGCTTTTGGGTTTAACACTGCTTTACGCATTTGCCTACTGGGCACTTTTCCCTCCTTCCTGCCCAGGCCAATTTTCAGCTTTGAATGACAATTGAGATGTTAATGCAACACTGTACCCAAGCAATATCTTGATTTTTTTTAAAAAACAGATAAGAGCTCTCTTTTTGTGTTACCACTGGGTTTATTTTTTTCTAAAAAAAGGAAAACATTTTGAAAAAAAAAAAAAAAAGCTATTTTTTAAATAACGGAATTTTTGTAAAATCTTGCCGTAAAATTCCTTTCGGAGTCCTCCGACAGTTGCCGCCTACTCATACAGTCTTCACCAATGGGTATTGACCTCTTATCCATAGGAGCAAGCTAGGCATAAGACTTGTTAGAAACAAAGCAATTTACATAGAGACACCTTTAGGGGGCTGTCCCTCTGGTCCAATACCCCCCTGCTATCAGCATTCTCAACTCAGTTTGGTAGAAAGCAGTTAAAGTCCAAAAGAACCCCACAAGAGGGACGGGGGCAGCGACTGTCAGAGGACTCAGAGAGAGGAATTTTACGGTAAGATTTTACAAAAAAAACAGAATTTTTGTAAAATTCCTTTCTCTGAGTCCTCCGACAGTCGCCGCCTCTTCATATTCGTCACAATGGGGTTATTGACCTTTGCTCCGTAGGAGTAGCTAGGCAACAGAATATGTTAATATCAAAGCTTTTAGCATACCCCACCCCTAGGGGGTGGTCCTCTCAGTCAATACCCTCCTGCTTCCTGCATTCCTACCTCAGTTTCAGTAGTATAGCAGTAGAGTACACAAACAAACCCCAAAAGAGGGGCGGGGGCGGCGACTGTCGGAGGACTCAGAGAAAGGAATTTTACAGGTAAGATTTTACAAAAATTCAGTTTTGTCTTACGTCCTCCGACAGTCGCCGCCTCTTCATATTCGTCACAATGGGGACGTCCCAAAGCAGTGTAGACATGAGGGGTGGGAAAACAGCAGCCGCGCCTAAAGCAACGCAATACCCACATCAGAGAAAGGAACCTTACCAAAGGAAGGAAACCAACTGGGCAACATGAAAAAATTTGCTCAACAGGAGCAACAACCCAGGAAAACAAATAACCTAGGGATAAAAACATCCCAACAGCCAAGGGTCCAAGAAAAAACAGGGAACCCTAAGGCACTGCCGCACAAAGAACCTTGCGGCCAAAGGAAGCATCAGCCGATGCCTGAACATCCACTTTGTAGAATTTTGAGAAGGTGTGAACGGACGACCAAGTCGCCGCCTTACACACCTGGGCCACAGAAGCCCGATGATGACAGGCCCAAGACGTACTCAGATCTTGTAGAGTGCGCCTTCACAGGCATGGGGGGAACTTTCCCCTTCAAAGCATAGGCCTGTTCAATGACCTGTCTGATCCATTTGGCGATGGTAGAAGCCGACGCCGCCATGCCCTTCTGAGGCCCCTCTGGAAGGACAAACAGAGAATCCGTCTTGCGAAAGGATTCCGTCGATGACAGGTAAACCCTGATCGCTCGAACAACATCCAAGGAATGCAAAGCCACTTCCTTCGGATGTTTAGGCTTTGCGCAAAGCGAAGGCAAGACAATGTCCTCATTGAGGTGAAATTCTGAAATCCTTTTCGGAAGGAAAGACGGGCTAGGTCGCAAGACCACCTTATCTAAGTGAACCACCAAATACGGAGATCTGCAGGACAAAGCAGCCAGCTCCGACACCCTACGAGCCGAGGTGATTGCCACCAAGAAGGCGACCTTCTTGGACAACAGACAACGAGATCTCCCTGATTTTTTCAAAGGGAGCATGTTGCAAAACGGACAGAACAAGATTCAAGTCCCATGGAGGCAAAGGCTCCCTCCTAGGAGGGACCAGATGCCGTACCCCTTGAACAAAGGTGCCAACCAAAGAATTAGACGCCACAGGGCATTGAAAGAGAACGGCCAGAGCAGAAATCTGACCCTTAATCGTGGCCAACGCCAAACGCTGGTCCACGCCCGTTTGAAGAAAAGCCAACACTCTTGATACCGAGTATGAGCGAGGGGAATACCCCCTGGACTCACACCAAGCAAAATAGGCCTTCCAAGTACGGTAGTAAACCTTCCCCGGAGAGGACTTTCTAGCCTTGATCAAAGTGTGAATGACCTCAGGGGAGAGACCCCTATCCTTCAGGATCTTGGTTTCAACAGCCAGGCCGTCAAAGCCAGCAACTGTAAAGCAGGATGGAATATCGGCCCTTGAGACAGGAGATCTTCTCGAAGAGGCAGACGCCACGGAGCGTCGACCGCCAGATTCACGAGGTCTGCGTACCAAGACCGGCGAGGCCAGTCTGGTGCCACCAGAATCACCGTTTTCGGTTCCGAGGCCAACCTGCGAAGGAACCTGGACAGCAGCTGAATCGGTGGAAAGGCATACAACAGGCGATACTGATGCCAGGGCGTCACCAACGCGTCCGAGGCGTCTGCCCGAGGATCGCGCGTCCCTGCCACGAACCTTTCCACCTTGTTGTTCAGACGAGACGCGAACATGTCCACATCTGGGGACCCCCACTTCTCGCACAACATCAGGAAGACATCCGGGTGAAGAGACCATTCTCCCTGGTCCAGGGCCTGGCGGCTCAGATAAGCCGCCTGCCAGTTCTCCACCCCCGGAATGTGAACAGCAGATATCGCGGGACGTGCGTCTCGGCCCAAGATAGAATGTCGGCTACTTCCCGAGCCGCTCGGGCACTCCTGGTGCCCCCTTGGTGGTTGATGTAAGCCACCGCTGTGGCATCGTCCGTCTGCACCCGAACCGGACGGCCCTGCAGCCTGTCCGACCAACGCCGAAGGCAGAGATTTATCGCTCGCAATTCCAGAATGTTGATCGGAAGGGAGGACTCCCCCTCCGACCAAGTTCCCTGGGCGGACAGAACGCCCAGAACACCACCCCAGCCCGACAGGCTGGCATCCGTGGTGATCACTGTCCACGAGAAAGGGCGAAAGGACTTGCCCCGCGACACCGCCGGGGACTGGAGCCACCACAGAAGGTCCCTTCTGGTGCGATGACTCAACGAAATCTGGAGATCCAGAGACTGCGGTCGTCCGTCCCACCTGGCCAGAATCTCCCTTTGGAGACCCCGCGTATGAAACTGGGCAAAGGGTATCGCCTCGAAAGCCGAGACCATCAATCCCAGACACCTCATGCACGTCCGGAGGGACGAGCACTGAACGTCCCTGAGGGACCCGACTTCTTCCTGAAGCTTCCGGAGCTTGTCTTCCGGCAGGAAGACCTTCGCCTGAACAGAGTCCAGGATCATTCCCAGGTAAGGAAGACGAACTGACGGACACAGCGTCTACTTTGGAAAATTTATCGTCCAGCCAAACTCCTGTAGCGTCTGCATCGTGACGGACAGGTCGCTCACCAGGCCCTGACTGGTCGCAGACCGAACCAGAATGTCGTCCAGATACCCCAGGACCAAGATGCCCTGGGCTCTCAATAAAGCCAGAACCGGCGCAAGCACCTTGGTGAAAACCTGCGGAGCCGAAGTGAGACCAAAGGGTAACACCACGAATTGGTAGTGATCCTCCGAAATGGCGAATCAAAGGTACTTCTGGTGACCCTCGAATATGGGGATGTGAAGATACGCATCCTTCAGATCGATAGAGGCCATGAATTCCCCCGGAACCAGGGCAGCCACCACCGATCACAGGGATTCCATGAGGAACTTGCGAACCCGCACAAAGCGGTTCAGAGCTTTCAAGTCCAGAATCGGACGTACCTTGCCCTCCTTTCTGGGCACAGTGAACAGATTGGAATAGAACCCCCGAAATCTGTCCCGATGAGGCACCGGAACCACCACTCCCTGAGCCCGCAGGTCCCGCACCGCCAAGTGCAGATCCCGCAATCGCTCCGGAGACAGCTGAAGATTTGAGGGAAAAAATCTGCCTGCCGGCCGAGAGAGAAACTCGATCTTGTATCCAGATCGAACGATTTCCTGAACCCACCTGTCCCGAATGCGGGCCAGCCAGGGTTGAAGAAAACCGAGCAAACGTCCCCCTACTCCAGAACTGGGTGAGGGCGCCCCTTCAGGCCGCATTGTTATGGGCAGCAGACCCGGACTGGCCGGACTTCTGCTTACCTGCCCACGGCTTTTTCTGGGAGCCTTGTCCCTTGAAGGGCTTGCCCTTATAGTGCGACCGAAAGGCACGAAAGGACCCCTGAGGGGGCCTAAACGAAGTATTCTTCTTACCGCGAACAAACTTAGTCTTGTGAGTCTGGGGCAAAAGAGTGCTCTTACCCCCAGAAATACCCTTTATCAGAGTATCCAAAGATTCGCCAAAAAGGCGAGAGCCCGCGTAGGGCAAATTAGCCAAAGTCTTGCGAGAAGATTGGTCAACAGACCAACATTTCAGCCAGATCAGGCGACGGTTCAACACCGCCACACTCTGGAGACGCGCAGCCAAAGGGACCATATCTAAGTCCGCATCACACAAGTACATGACACCCTGATGAATCTGATCCACCATAGCCAATGTTGACGGCGAAGCAGTCAGTCACCAGGGTGCGCCTGAGCACCTGCGTCCAATCGGCAATAGCCTGGGCTGCCATAATGGAAGCAAAAATAGGCTTCAGCATAGAGCCCGCAACCGTATAAGAGTGACGGGCCAGAGACTCCAATCTCCTGTCCGTAGGGTCCCGGAACACCGGGGTATCCTCCGCAGGGATCGCAGTGGATTTATTCAAAATCGCCACCGCGTGATCCACCTGAGGCGGCACACACCAACGCTCATCAGTAGCCGGTGTAAAAGGATAACGCAGCTTGAACCTACTCGGCACAGCAAAAGGCTTCTTTATATTGCGCCATTGCTCATCAACAGCGCGCTGAAATTCCATAGAGCAAGGAAAAACCTGCGACATTGTGCGTTTCCTTTGCGTCCCATACGAGGACATCAAAACAGGAGGACATGGCTCATCCTCCAAATGCAGCGTTTGCTTGATAGAAGCAACCAACTCATCCATGAGTGCAAGCTCTTCAGACGAGCCAGGGGGAGAATTATCAACCCCTTCCACCTCAGCCTCCCCTTCAGACCCCGCAAGGTCTAGAGATGAGCGAGACCCTGAGAAGGGCACTACAGCCATAGCATCCCCATCGCCCTCTGAATCAGAGGAAATTGACACTCTGGGCCTTTTTGTGGATCGATCAGCCACCAGCATCTGCACCTGAGCAGCTAAGTTAGCCACAATAGTAGCCAGATCAGCCCCCTCGGGGGAAGCAGCAGCCCCTTGGCCCCCTACCAAGGAGGGGGGAAACTTGCTTTCCTGAGAATCCATGCCCCAGTAGACTTAGGAAAAAAAAAGGAGTACTGCCCCTTTAAGATCGCGGCGAGCGTAGCCCACCGCACTCACAGAATACACTGACCCCCACAGGGATAGGAATACAAGGCAAGGAATACAGGAATATGGAAAGGTAAAACCTGGAGGGATCACACAGGCTGCTGCACCGATCGCTGTCCCAGAGGAAAAGGAAGTGATGCAAGACTGACCGCCCCTATGAAGCCTACGTAAAGGCTACACAAACATGGCCGCTGGCTGAGGCTCCATAGGCAGATACAGAAACAGCGCTGACATGAGGCCGGATCGATCGCCGCCAAAAACGCCGCTCTTTCCACACAGGACCGGCCACCATAGCTTGCTGCAAAAAAATGGCGGACCGCAGCAGCGGTCGCCGCACAGTATGCTCCAAAAACGTTGCACAAGCATGTCACACACAGCATACAGCATGTCTCACAGAACTCTCAGCCTGTTACACAGAGCAGAGCAGGAGAGCCCCCCCCCCCCCTCTTCAGCCCACAGAAAGGCAGCTAATACTGACAGGGAGCTCAACGTTTTTTTCACAGACATGCAGGGTCCCACAGTCCCAGACTGACACCCAAAACAGACAGGTCCCCACACAGAATACACTTACCATCCGGATGGCGTGGGGAACCCGCACAAGCGATCAAACCGCTGCACTAGGGACAGGGAGAGTCGCAGCCAGGACGCAGTGGAACTGCGGTGCGAAACCGCAAAGGGCGTCCGGTGAAGTAGCCACCTCACCGCAGCGAACAGGGATGGGTCGTTCATATATGCCAAGGAAACCTGAGCTGAACGCTCGATGGCAGGCTGGGAAGCCACTGGCCCTGAACCCCGGATACCCAGGGAGGCCAGCCCGAGACCCAGCTCCGCATGATCATCTTCATCCGAAGAACTAAACTAATGCTGAAAAATAACTGCTAAGTAAAGAAGAGAAAACACTTGAAATAAAATCAAAAAGAGAGAATAGAGGCTGAGACTGAAATCCCAGCACAGGATAAGCCTGCTAACTCCTGAGCTAGACAATTGAAACTGAGGTAGGAATGCAGGAAGCAGGAGGGTATTGACTGAGAGGACCACCCCCTAGGGGTGGGGTATGCTAAAAGCTTTGATATTAACATATTCTGTTGCCTAGCTACTCCTACGGAGCAAAGGTCAATAACCCCATTGTGACGAATATGAAGAGGCGGCGACTGTCGGAGGACGCAAGAGAAATTCAGTTTTCTCTTACGTCCCCTGACAGTCGCCGCCCACTCATACAGTCTTCACCAATGGGATGTCCCTAAGCAGTGTAGACATGAGGGGTGGGAAGCACAACCGTCACAAAGGCAACGCAGCACCCAGGTCAGAGAAAGGAACCTTATCTGAGCAGAAAGGTAAAAACTCTGGGTAACAGAAAAGCTCAACTGGAGCAAACAACCCAGGAAAGCAAACAAACAAGGGGGAAAACAACCCCAACAGATGGGGACCGGCCAACGCCATGGCCCCCTCAAGGCACTGCCGCACACAGAACTTTGCGGCCAAAGGAGGCATCTGCTGATGCCAAAACATCAAGTTTGTAGAATTCGGAAAAGGTGTGCACGGACGACCAAGTCGCTGCCTTGCACACCTGGGCCACCGAAGCCTAATGTCGGAAAGCCCAGGACGCACTCACCGCTCTGGTAGAGTGCGCCTTGACAGGGAAGGGAGGAACCCGTTCCCTAATAGAATAGGCCTGTACAATCGTCTGCCTGATCCATTTAGAAATGGTTGCCGCAGACGCAGCCATACCCTTCCGAGGGCCCTCGGGAAGGATAAAAAGGGAATCCGACTTTCTGAAGGATTCAGTAGATGACAGGTACACCCTGATCGCCGGACTACATCCTTGTTGATGCTTAGGATTCGCACACAGCGAAGGCAAGACAATATCCTCGTTAAGGTGAAAATCTGAATCCACCTTAGGAAGGAAAGATTGGTTAGGTCGCAAGACCACCTTATCCCTATGAACAACCAGGTAAGGGGAGCGGCACGACAGGGTCGCCAACTCCGACACTCCGGCAGATGTGATCGCCACCAGGAAGGCAACCTTCCGAGACAGCACAGGCAGAGGAATCTCCCGGATGCTGTCAAAGGCAGGACGTTGCAAAACGGACAGGACCAAATTCAAGTCCCAAGGAGGTAAAGGAGCTCTCCTAGGAGGAGCCAAATGACGCACCCCTTGAACAAAGGTGCGTATCAAAGAGTTGGACGCCAAGGGGCGCTGGAAAAGGACTGCCAGTGCAGACAACTGACCCTTAATCGTGGTCAGCGGAAGACGCTGGTCCACGCCAGTTTGCAGGAAGGCCAACACCCTCACCACCGAAAAGGAGCGAGGATGGACACCCCTGGATTCACACCAGGCAAAATAAGCCTTCCAGGTACGGTAATAAATCTTACTGGACGATGCCTTCCTAGCCTAATGCAGGGTAGGAATGACCGAGAGACCCCTATCTCTCAGGACCTGGCTTTCAACCGCCACACCGTTAAAGCCAGGGACCGTAAAGCAGGATGGAAGATCGGCCCCTGAGACAGCAGATCGTCCCGTAACGGGAGCCGCAATGGAGGCTCGACGACCAGTTATATGATGTCCACATACCAAGACCGGCGCGGCCAGTCCGGGGCCACCAGAATCACCAACTTCGGTTTCGAGACCAACCTGCGAAGGAACCTGGACAACAACTAATCGGGGGGAAGGCATAAATCAGTTAATACTGATTCCAAGGCACCACCAGCGCATCCGAGGCGTCTGCCAGAGGATCGCGCGTTCTTGCCACGAACCTTCCCACCTTGTTTAGCCGGGATGCGAACAGATCCACATCCGGGCATCCCCATCCCGCACACAGCATCTGAAACACCTCCGGGTGTAGGGACCATTCCCCCTGGTCCAGGGTCTGGCGGCTCAGATAATCGGCCTGCCAGTTCTCCACACCCGGAATGTGGACTGCCGAAATCGCCGGGAAGTGTGTCTCGGCCCAAGACAGAATTTTGGTCACTTCCTGGGCCGCACGGGCACTCCTGGTGCCCCCTTGGTGTTTGATGTAAGCCACCGCAGTGGCGTTGTCCGTCTGCACCGCACAGGGCGGCCCGGAAGATGATCCGACCAATGGAGCAAGCAGTCCGATCGCTCGCAGTTCCAAAATGTCTATCGGCAGGAAGGATTCCTCCTCCGACCAAGTGCCCTGGGCAGACAGAGTGCCCAGAACGCCACCCCAGCCCGACAGGCTGGCATCCGTGGTGATCACCGTCCACAACAACGGCCGGAAGGACTTCCCCCTCCGTCATAGCCGGAGACTGGAGCCACCACAGAAGATCCTCTCTGGCTTGGCATCTCAAAGATATCCTCTTTTCCAAGGATTTAGGAAGCCTGTCCCACCTGGCTAGGATGCCCGCTCGGAGAGATCATTTGTGGAACTGTGCAAACGGTATCGCCTCGAAGGCTGACACCATCAATCCCAGGGACCGTATGCAGGTCTTGAGCGACGAGGTGTCGCTGTCCCTGAGGGACCTGACTTCGTTCTACAAAGTCCGGAGCTTGTCCTCTGGCAGAAAGACTTTTGTTTGGGCGGAATCCAGGACCATCCCCAAGTAGGGGAGGCGAACAGAAGGGGACAAAGTCGACTTCTGAACGTTGATGGTCCACCCGAACTCCTGGAGCGTCTGAACCGTAGTTAACAGATCGCGTAAGACTCGGACTGGCACTCGATCTTAACAGGAGATCGTCCAGATATCCCAAGATCGCAACTCCCTGCGCCCATAACAGGGCCATAACAGGAACCAGCACTTTGGTAAACACCCTTGGAGCCGAAGCGAGACCGAAAGGTAACGCCACAAACTGATAGTGCTCCTCCGAGATTGCGAATCGGTGATGACCCTCGAATATGGGGATGTGTAAATACGCATCCTTGAGGTCGATGGAAGCGAGGAAATCTCCCGGGTTCAGGGAGGCTACCACCGAACGGAGGGATTCCATGCGGAATTTTTGAACCCGCACAAAGCGGTTCAGAGCTTTCAAGTCCAGAATCGGACGTACCTTGCCCTCCTTTCTGGGCACAGTGAACAGATTTGAGTAAAACCCCCGAAATCTGTCCCGATGCGGCACCGGGACGATAACCCCCTGGGCGAGAAGATCCTGAATCGCCCGATGAAAATCTTGTAAATGATCTGGGGTCAAATGAAGATTTGAGGGAAAGAACCTGTCCGCTGGCCGCGAAAGGAATTCGATCTTGTAACCTCATCAAATGATTTTCTGAACCCACCTGTCCGGGATCCGGAGCAGCCAAGGTTCAAGAAAACCGCACAGACGTCCCCCCACCCCTGGAAAGGGTGAGGGCGCCCCTTCAGGTTGAGGCGGACTGGGCCGCCGCGCCAGCGTGGGCGGCTTATGACTTGCCCGCCCAAGGCTTCCTCTGGCCACCATGGCCTTTGAAGGATTTGCCCTTGTCCTGTGCCTTGAAGGCACGAAAAGGACCCCTGATTTGGTTTAAAGGAAGGGCCCCGCTTACCACAGAAAAACTTACTCTTGGGATTCTGGAGCAGCAGAGTGCTCTTGCCCCCAGTGACCCCTTTAACCAATTCGTCCAGGGAGTCCCCAAAAAGGGGAGTACCCGCGTAAGGGATGTCAGACACCGTCTTCCTGGAAGTCTAGTCAGCCGACCAGCTCTTCAGCCATACCAAATGACGTGTTATCACTGCGACAGCAGATAGTCGTGCGGCTAAAAGGGTCTCATCCAAGGCTGTGTCACACAGGTACAGAACAGCCTGAATAATCTGGTCCACCATCTACAAAGTAGTATGAGGGGCGGAATCCGCCACAAGGGTGCGTCTGAGCACCTTGGCCCAATCTACAACAGCCTGAGAGACCATCACTGAGGCGAAAATAGGTTTCATCAAGGAACCCGCCATATAGGAGTAGCGAGCAAGAGATTCCATCCGCCTATCCGTAGGGTCCCTGAACACCGGAGAATCCTCCGTGGGCATAAGAGTGGCCTTGCTCAACCTGGACACCGTGTGATCCACCTTAGGGGCCACGGACCAGCGCGAATCCGTAGGAGATGCAAAGGGATAACGGAGTTGAAACCGTTTTGGTACCACAAAATTGCGCCATTGTTCGTTCACTGTTTTGTGAAACTCAGAGGGACAAGGAAACACCTGTGCCGCCTTCTGGGTTCTACGGGTCCCAAAGGAAGACCGCTTACCCGGTGGGTCGGGCTCATCCTCTAAATGTAGTGTATATCTTTAACAGCGGTAATAAGCGCAGACATAGCAGCGCGTTCTCTGACCGTCCAGGGGGGAATCATCCCCCTCCTCATCCTCCGTCTCCCCTTCCGACTGAGAGGACTGAGACCCTTCAGGGGGTACACTGTCTATGGCAACCATATCAGACTCTGAATCAGAGGAGTGAGAAAGCCTAGGCCTTTTTCTAGAATCCCGTTCAGACATCAATAGATCCACCTTGGACGCTAAAGTCGCAAGTGCAGCAGTAATCGCAGATGATTCAGACGTACCTGAATCATCCACCAAAGCTGGGGGGAATTTGCTCTCCTGGGACTCCATAAAAACTTTTATGGCGCTGGCCCTTTAAATCGCAATAGCGTTGACCCCACCGCAATGCACCGCAATAGGGACTAGACTGAAATACCCCAGAGATAGGAATAAAACTGATAGCCAAGAGATATTCCCCAAAAAACAGCAATAAAGGACCCCCAGAAGTGTTACCACGCTTGCTGACGATCTCTCTGCATGAGGAAAGGAAGTGATGTCACACCGCTAGAGGCTAAATAGGACTCGGACTAAATAAAAATGGTTGCCCATAGGAATCAATGGAAGGCTCCGGGAAAATGGCCGAACACGTGTATAAAGCAAACTGCCACACAAGATGGCGCCCGAAGGGCGCGATACACTACTATAGAAATTGGCTGCTGAAGTGCCCATAGTGAAGCCAGAGCAGCCGCCCATACCCAAAATGGCCGCCCACACGTCTGTACCCAAGTAATAAACACAGTAATAGTGCCACAGGGGTTAGGGACCCCCAACAACCCCCCACAGAGCGTCCTGGACACGGTAGTGCCCCCGTTGGGACCAGGAGGAATGCGAGCCCCAGACACACAGACATGAGGGGAGAGCACAGACACCAGCAGACTGTCATCCCCAGACAGAGGCCCCACACAGAATGTACTCACCGTTCCATGATGGCTTGGGCGCCTCTCTGGGACGGGAAGCGTCCCACCCGAGGTGGCGGGGGTGCCGTCAGCCAAACAGGACTCTAGCAACGCACGGAACTACGGTTGAGGCGTCCTAGCGAGGTGGCCACCTCGCAGGCTTTTCCCTGAGGACAGGGACAGGTCGTTTGCGAGGCCAGGGCATACGCATAGCCTGCTAAACGCTCGATGGCGGGCTGGAATTCCATAAGGTTCTCTGTCCTGGGACACCAGGACAACCAGTCCGATTCCCAGCTCCGCAAACGCTGTAGTCTTCCGAAGATCCGACTAACTAAGCACACATAAAAAGCTAGTAGTGGAAAGAAAACACTTTGCATTAAATAAAAGTAATAAAACAGAAGAAAGACTGAGACTGTAGCCCCAGCACAGGGATAGCATATCTTACTCCTAACTAGGCAGAAGATAAACTGAGTTGTGGATGCTGATAGCAGGGGGGTATTGGACCAGAGGGACAGCCCCCTAAAGGTGTGTCTATGTAAATTGCTTTGTTTCTAACAAGTCTTATGCCTAGCTTGCTCCTATGAATAAGAGGTCAATACCCATTGGTGAAGACTGTATGAGTGGGCGGCGACTGTCAGAGGACGTAAGAGAAAAGTAATTTTTCTCCTTCGCGGATGTGCACTGATAAGCAGCACTGACTGGCAGCACTGATGGAGTTGCACTGATTATCAGGGCCCTGCTTATCAGTGTAGATATCCCCTGTGTGTGTTTGCCGGTTATCAGCTTGCTTCTCCTCACATTATGTCAGCGTGAAGAGAGGATTGCTGATAACCGGCAAATCCTGTCCCAAGGACACAGCAATCACAGATGTCTGCAGATGCGCGCCGCAGAGGGCGTGTGAGAAGCACGATCACTGGGGCAATGTGCGACTGTGCTGTAGCCGTCTTTTGGCTATAGCATGGTCGTGAAATTAGTAATAGAATAGAATAATACTTAAAAAGGCAAGCATCATACTCAATAGCCCCTCCAAATACTCAAATAATGAAGATTGTCATTTCTGACCACTTAATATATGCAGCCAGTGTGACTACCAGGCAGAAATGCCCACACATAATACTATTCCTGCAATTAAAAGTTTATCTATGCATGTGTCTTTCCTTCCTTTAGGTAAGGTAAGTAAGGTATAAGGTATAAAAGGTATAAAATGTCAACATTTTACAAATGAATAATTCATAAATTCTACTTTACCCCCATGAAGTGACAGGCAGGGATATGATGCTCTCATTAAGTCTTTGAGTAATCCATCTGCATGTTCTTGTTTATCAACAAAAATAATGACTGATCCCGTTTCCTGGTAATGGCCCAAAAGCTCCAGTAGTTTAAGAAACTTTTTTTCTTCCTCTATTACAATCTTAAAAAAAAAAAAAATATATATATATATATATATATATATATCACTCATTACTTCTAGCCAAAAAAAAAGTACATATAACGTGTGCTTATTTGTGAGACTTGCAAGAACGTACTAAAACAGTGTTAATATTTTCTACTCTGTAAAACATTAGATATGAGGAAAAAAAGAGAACATAAAAGCCTCACTGAGCTCAACTAGGGGTGCACCGATACAACTTTTCTAATCCCGATACCTGGCATTGTGTATATGCCGATACCGATCCGGAACTACGCACATACACAATATGCATGCGGCTGCAGTACAGAGCAAAGCCACTGCTTCATGTGTATGGCTCCTCCATTCACAGGTGGAGTGCATCTGATATCACTCCGCCTGTAACCCGGACCTATACAGGAAGTAGTGGCTCCCATCCCATACTACCTTCATACTACTACTACACCAAGGGACGGCTGAGCCGGGACTCAGCAAAAACGGATCAGCGGCTCCGTGCAAGTAAGGGACGGCTGAGCTGGGACTCCGCAAAACCAGATCGGCCCGTGAATTGGTTAATTTTACCGATCCCCCGATCCAGCTATTTTGGCAGTATCGGCGCCGATATCCGATCCTAATATTGGATCGGTGCATCCCTAAGCTCAACCTCAATTATACACTCTATATGTTGTATCCATAGATAGATATAACAGGACCCAGTGATCTAACATGTATAGAAATGTAGAAATCAACTTTATTAAATACATCCATCTAGACAATACAAACCCATATATCTCAAAAACATAATTGGCCAATAATTAAAAATACACACAACCATGACAGCTGCAGGGAAGTTGTGCAATAACCTCTCCCAAAAGAAAAAAAGGGAAGAAAAACAAAAATCTCAAGATATATTAGCACATATATTTTGAATGTATGTGCTCCAATGGGGGGTACAATATGTGTCATTAACTTAACAGTGTACAAATGCCTTCTCTGATTGTAGGATGATCATTATTAGCTTCTGGCTGAATGCCGCAAAAAATTCCTTAGAAAGGGATTCTATGGTGAATTATATTCCAGAGGTATTTAGAATTGAGTGTTATACAAAGAAATAAAGAGATTATTCTCCCGCTCTACAAGACTCTGGTCCGGCCACATCTGGAGTATGCTGTCCAGTTCTGGGCACCGGTCCGCAGGAAGGATGTGCTGGAACTGGAGAAAGTCCAGAGGAGGGCAACAAAAATAATTAGGGGAATGGAGGACATCGGCTATGAGGAAAGACTACAAGCACTGAACCTATTCTCTCTGGAGAAGAGACGATTGAGGGGGGATATGATATCAATGTACAAATACTGTACTGGCGACCCTAGCATAAGGAACAAACTATTCAGAGAAAGGGAATACAATAAGACACGTGGCCACTCACTAAAACTTGAGGAAAGGCGGTTTAACCTTAAAGTGCGTAAGGGGTTCTTCACTGTAAGAGCGGTAAGGATGTGGAATTCTCTTCCACAAGCAGTCGTATCAGCGGGGAGCATAGATAGTTTCAAAAAACTATTAGATGTACACCTTAAAGACCACAACATACAGGGGTACACAATGTACGGTTAAAAGCAAACACACACGCATCATGGGTTGAACTGGATGGACTTGTGTCTTTTTTCAACCTCACTAACTATGTAACTATGTAACTATGTAACTATATCAAGAGACCTTCTCTTGGATATTTATAAAGATACAAAGCACATGTAGATAATGTCGCCCCTGCGTGGCCAACACTGTTTGGACCGTAATGCAATGTCGCCCCTGTGTGGCCAACACTGTTTGGACCGTAATGCAAGATCTACCCAGCTGAGGGTGATACAATGGGCCACTGTATGTGGTTAGCAGCCTATGAAGATTAAAAAGATATCCTATGTGGGATCAGTCCTTATGAATCCATCTTGAAGTGAGTGAAGGGGTGGCTTATATGGTAAGTGTCAAGCACAGATACAACTGGAATCCTCCCGCGGAAGGATACACTTATCACATATAGCGCTCTTATGGTACATTAGCCGGCATTTGTGGTCCTCCCTTTATTGGCAAGTAATTCATATTTGAAACTTCTCTAACCGTGTGATATGTGGTTTAACATTGCCCAGTATGGGAGCCATCAGTATGATTTGAAAAGAAACCAAAAGCCATTCATAGTTACATAGTTACATAGTAGGTGAGGTTGAATAAAGACAATAGTCCATCCAGTTCAACCTGTGTAGGTGTGTGTGGCTGTACTCATCTCACATACCCCTGAATGTTCTGATCCTTGAGAAGTAAGTCTAAGAGTCTTTTGAAAGCCACCATACTACCCGCAGAAAAGCCACCCATACTACCACCTCTTGTGGTAGAGAATTCTAAGAGTCTTTTGAAAGCCACCCATACTACCACCTCTTGTGGTAGAGAATTCCACAATCTTGTAGCCCTAACAGTAAAGAACCCCCCACGTTGCCTGTGGTTAAAACGCTTCTCCTCTAATCGCATTGTATGCCCTCGAGTCCTCATGCAATCCCTTCGAATGAACAGCTTTTTTTCTAAGCTGGGATCCCCATTAAGATATTTATAAATTGCTATCATGTCCCCCCTCAGACGTCTCTTCTCCAGGGAGAATAAATCGAACGATTGTAGACGCTCTTCATAGTCAAGGTCCTCCATTCCCCTAATTAGTTTAGTTGCCCTTCTCTGGACTCTCTCCAGCTCCAACACATCCCTCCTGAGGACTGGCGACCAGAACTGGACAGAATACTCCAGATGCGGTCGGACCAGAGTTTTATAAAGTGGAAGGATTATAGTCTTATCTCTGGAATACATCCCTTTCTTTATGCATGCTAATATTCTGCTGGCTTTGGCAGCTGCCGCTTGACATTGCATGCTGTTGCCTAATCTATCATCAACCAAGACTCCCAGATCCTTCTCCATTTTTGATTCCCCCAAGGGTTCCCCTCCTAACGTGTATTGTGTTTTTATGTTTTTAGTCCCCAAGTGCAAAACCTTACACTTCTCCACGTTAAACCTCATTTGCCATGTCGTTGCCCACTCTGTAATTTTGTCCAGGTCATTCTGTAGGATATCTGCTTCATGCTGTGCAGTTATTGCCCTGGCCAATTTTGTGTCATCAGCATTCAAAACTCAAATAAAAAGTGTACTTCGCTATACATGTGGATTTTGAAAAGTCCAAGCTGTATGAATGGTAGTAAAGCTGTATCAGTCCATGTACATATCCAGAATATTATCAGTTAGTAAAGGAATGGAGGAGGTAGGAGAGGAGGTGTCCCAAAAGCTGGCTGTATGGGACCAAGCTGGAAACCTAACCAGTTTCGCGGGGCACGCTGGCTGCTTCAGAGGCAAATGTCACCTTTCCATGTGAGGGATGTCTTTAAATATACCTAAAATGTCTGCTTTTGATGCCAAAAAAAAAAAAAAAAACAGCATGACATAAATATACGTCATGACATCATCGTGCCAAATGTATTTATATGTCCTGACACAAAAATGTCACAGCACACCAGCCAGGAGGTTGCCGCGCATGTGTACATGTGTAGTAGGTGTTGTGGCTCCTACAACACCCAGGGGACACCAGGAGACACAACAAACATCAATGTCTCCCAATCCCAGCAAAAAATAAAATAAAAGAAAGAAAAACAAATACACATTCAAATATAATTCACAGAACAATGGGGTATTGTATACCAATCCATATAATCATTCTTTATACTCAAGTGATGGTGATATATGTCATAACTTAAAGGGTACCCAAAATAATACAAAATATGCTATATGTGCAATGGTATGAGTTCACAAGCAGGAGAGAGACATGTTAGGGACCAAGCACCCTAAATTGTATGTACAAGGAAGAACTTAATTCAAGAAAGGAACAAAAAAGACAGGCTATCGTTCAGATTTTGAGGGCCATTTGTTGGGTGATGGCTGGTGTCGGTGCTTTAATCATCACGGCACCATGGTTGATATGGTGTCAGGATGATTGAAGCACATTATTTCTATTATTACACTGTAATATAAAATTAAATAGTTCAACACACCATATTGCAGAATCAGTGGGAGCCTTGGGCTTGTCACTTGCCAAGTCGCCTGCCACCAGATGCAGCTGGTCACTTGCTACATCACCTGCCTTCAGATGTAGCTGGTCTTTTGCCACGTCGACTACCACCAGATGCAGCGCGTCACTTGGCAACAAATGCAGATTGTCACTCGCCATATCGCCTGCCACTAGATGCAGATTCTAATTTGCCATGTCGCCTGCCATCAGATGCGGATTGTCCCCTGCCACCAGATGCGGACTGTCACTTGCCACGTCGCCTGCCATCAGATGCGGATTGTCACTTGCCACGTCGCCTGCCACCAGATGCGAATTGTCACTTGCCACTGGGGGGTGGAGATGGTCGTGCCCACTACCCAGGACCAGCCAGCGGTACCGGGAGAGGCGATTGTAGGTCCCTCGTCCCAGCAGCAGCAAACAGCACTGGGGGTGGAGATGTTCGTGCCCACTACCCAGCACCAGCCAGCTTTACCAGGAGAGGCAATTGTAGGTCCCTCGTCCCAGCAGCAGCCAACAGCACTGGGGTGGAGATGGTGGTGCCCACTACCCAGGATCAGCCAGCGTTACCGGGCGAGGCAATTTTAAGTCCCTTGTCCCAGCAGCTGAGTGCCTACCCAGCGGAAGAGCTGGCAGCCGGGCAGAACCCCACTGCAGCTTTTGGCATGGAAGGGGTGGATGGGGCTGTGGCCTCCACCCCTGGATTACAGAGATGATGGGCAATCGGCCCAGATCCCCAACCCCCTAGTATGGGGGCCCATGCCACCCTGATTTTGCCCCTCCAGCAACCACGGAATGCCTCTGGAGTGGATTCTAGCTGGTGCCCTGCTCAGGAAGACCCTGGATATTTTAATTGGGACGTATGGCAGGAGGCCCTCTGGAGCATGGCACAGCCTGGCAAAAGACACCAGACTAACACAGACCCAAACCAGTTGGAGGTCTGGTTAGTCTCCCCAGGAGGAGGGAGATGTGAAGAACGCCCATTTGCTGGGACGTTCGTCACGGGTTACTGGAGGAGTGTGGAGGCCAGCCTCCTGCCCACGGACTATGGCCCTGGCTTGTAGGGGAGCGCGGCTCTGGTTGGGGGTGTATGCTCGGGGACCCTTGGAGTACTGTTACTTTGAATTCAAGTCCCTGTCACCCCAAGTGACACAGACTTTGGGCCTAAGCTGCATATTACAACAAAGGACTTCACACCATGAGAGACTAAACAGATGCTAATGACATAAGACTGAGCTATGGTATACTGGGGGGATGTGAATTGACACTTAAGTTATAATAAGGTGTGTTGAAAATGGAGACGGGCAGTTTGAGAGCCTATGTCTTCTGCTTTCATCTGTTTAGAGGTGGAGTGTGTTCACACTTCTAGGAATGCGTATTCGGCTAGGTTTTGGGCTTGTTTGTTGAATTAATCATGATAATGTTGCAGTCTCATTCACCTATTGTCTCTTTCCAGAAGGCCAAGGTATGTTAACTATGTTTGCATATGATAATAAAATCAAACTCATGAGACTGTATATATTGGAAGTGAGTTGGTGAATAAAGTGTCTTGTTTTACCCTTCATTGAGCTTAGGCTGTTTGGGGGGAATTGAGGGGCCAGGTCACTGCATCACGTGAGAGTCTAGAGACCGAAGACAGAAATACTTGGTCCAAGTATTGGGGATCTGTTACAGTATGCAAAGCAAATTCCTTAGGATGTGGCGGCTTGGGACACAAGGAAGGCAACACAATGTCCTCATTCAAATGGAAGTCAGACAACTTTGGGCAGGAATGATGGACAGGGACGAAGAACCATTTTATCCCTATGAACCACTAAATGGGGGCTGCGACAGGATAATGCCGCCAATTTCGATACCCTGCGGGCCGAGGTAATAGCAAACAAGACGGCAAAAGAGACCATACAGGTGGAGCCACATGTTGAACCCCCTGAATGAAGGTACAAACTAAAGAGTGTGTGGGTAGAGGTCGCTGAAAGAAGATTGCCAAGTCAGACACCTGGCCCTTGGAGGTACTTAAGGCCCATTTCTGATCAATACCCTAATGAAGAAAGTTTAAGATCCGAGCCACAGAAAAGGATTGAGTATGAGTGCCAATCGATTCACACCAATAAATGTACGCTTTCTGAGTACAATGGTATATCTTGCTGGAAGACGACTTCCTTGCCTTCACCATAGTAGGGATCACTGATCCAGACAGAGCTCAATCCCTCAGTACCTGGCTTTCAATAGCTAAGCCATTAAAATCAGTGACTTTAAAGCAGGGTGGTAGATCTGTCATTGGGACAACTGGTCTTCTCTAATAGAGGAAGCCCCCAAGGGATGTTTACAGCCACCAGGATGATTGTAAGTTCTTAGCTCTCGATTCCTCGCAGGAACTGTGGGAGAAGCCTTAGCCAAGGATGATACTGGCCTTACCTGGGCCATTGGACGCCTGCGGCATCTGTCAGAAGACCCCGTGACCTCACTAAAGGAGCTGCATGTAGGACTGTGCAAACAGAACAGTCTTGAAGGTGGATACCACAAGACTCAGAACCTGTATGCAAATCAGTAGAGAGAACTCTGTGTGACAGCATTCGGTGAATCATGGCATGTGGTTCCTGAAATCTATCCAGAGGAAGGACCACCCTGCTCAGAATTAAAATCAGACCTAGGTAAAGCAATTCCTTGGACAGAGATACGGGGGACCATAGGTAGTTCAGACATCACCTGAACCTTTGCAGGAATTAAATCCGCACAATGAGACTCAGAACCTAAAAAACATGAAAGGACAAGCTTTGTCCCCCTTTCTGGGTACCCCCAAAAGAAACATTTTGGGGATCTTCTTGCACTTACCAAAGTAGTCCACGGCGCCAGAAACCAGCAAAGATTTCCCCCAACCCGCAATACTGGGTGAGGGCAGACCTTCATGATAAAGGAGTCTTGTCTGCTGGTCCGGGGAAGCTAGCTCTAGTCTTAACCGACCAAGGTTGCTTGGAAGCTCCCGGGGAAGATTTAAAAGATCTATTTCCCTTATTCTTCGTCCCAGAAGCACAAAGGAATTTTCTATGGGCTGAGACGAAGCTCCTTCCCTTTCCTTGACTGTGGCAGGAAGGTACTCTTTCCCCCCCGCGATTCCCCTAATGATGTCATCCAGGGTAGCCCCAAACAAGCGATCACATTGAAAGGGCAGATCAATGAGATCTTTCTTAGAGGCTTGGTCTGCGGACCAATTCTTAAGCCACAGCACTCACCCAATCATCACAGCTGAAACAACATTTGGACAGCACAGGAGCTGTATCCAAAGCTTTATCACAAAAACTGCAGCCCATGCACCAACTGGTCCGCTAAATAAACATAAGCAGCAGGGACCTGCTCACCCCCCAGGCCCTGGCGCAAAAGCTTGGCCTATTCCGTTAGGGTTTGAGACACCAGGGCTGAAGTAAAGACAGGCCGCAATGCCGAACCAGCCATAGTAAACATGCTGCGTGCCACAGCCTCCACTTTCTTATCAGCCGGGTCCTTAAAGAACGGGGGATTCCTCTACTGGGATCATGGTTGCTTTATTCAACCTGGAAACAAGCAGGGTCCACCACTGGTGGACTAGCCCACTCTTCTAAAAGGGACTCCTCAAAAGGGTAACGTAGAGCAAAATGTTTGGGGACCACAAAGGGTAATTTTGGTTGTTCCTATTCATTACAGGAAAGCCTGTCAAAAAAAAGGCATATAAGGAAACGCTTTTGGAGTACGATGCGACTTGTGCATCCCAAACGACACAGCCACATCCTCCAATTTTAAAGTCTCATGCACTGCAGTGATAAGTGCGTCTACCAGTGCTGATTACCTAGAGCAGAAAGGGAGGTTATATAGCAGCTGAGGATGGCCCATTGGCGTAGCCAGGTGTTTTTGTTCTTCCTAGTCCTACTCCTGGAAGAGGCAATATAACCCGCTATTTATGATTTATGGAGTGCTGTGTCCGTCAATGAACGAAAGAGAAATGGAGATTAAAACACTTTGGTGAATTCCCAGATATGGTGGTCTGACATTCTAAATGTAGCCCTTTCAGATCAGTTTTGATGAGCTTTTGTTCAGCTTAAGGAACTTTCACACTGATTGGTTTTTGATGCCTTCTGAATGACTTACAACAGAAGGTGCTTTTGAAAAAACGCACCAAAGACGCAGCATGCAGGACTTTTCAAAGTGCAACATGCCTGCAATATAAAGAGTTCAATAAGATTTGTGGTGCCTAGATTTAAAAAGGGATCAAAGTCTTTGCCAAGTAACTATAGACCTGTTAGTTTAACTTCTATAGTCGGGAAGATACTGGAGAGTTTAATAAAAGACCACATAGATGAGTTCTTGCTGGAAAAAAATATTTTAAGCGACAGCATGGATTCATGAAAGACCGAAGTTGTCAAACAAACCTGATTTCTTTTTACGAGGTGGTAAGTAAAACCTTGGACAAAGGGGTGGCTGTGGACGTAGTATACTTGGATTTTGCAAAAGAGTGTGACACAGTTCCCAACACACGGCTAATGTGTAAGGTAAAGTCTACAGGTTTGGAAAGATCAGTTTGTAAATGGATAGAAAATTGGCTAAAAGATAGAATTCAGAGAGTAGTGGTTAATGATTCTTACTCTGAATGGTCTTAGGTTATCAGTGGTGTAGCCCAAGGTTCAGTGTTGGGACCTTTACTTTTTAATAACTTTATAAATGTTATAAATTATATAGGGTCTGGGATTAAAAGTACCATTTCAGTCTTTGCAGATGACACCAAGCTTTGCAGCGGAATATCTTCCTTACAGGATGTCTCCAATTTACAAGCTGACCTCAATGGGCAACTATGGGGCAAACAAGGTTTAATTTTGATAAATGTAAAGTCATGCACTTGGGGGCTAAGAATATGCATGCAGCATACATACTAGGGGGAGTAGAACTGGGAATCTATAGCGCAGAAGGATCTGGGTGTTCTGGTAGATCCTAAGCTTAATAATAGCATGCAGCAATGCCAAGCTTTGGTTTCCAAAGCAAGCAAAGTCTTTCTTGTATTAATAGAGGCATGGACTCCAGAGAGAGATACGATTTTTCCCCTGTACAAATTAGTGAGACCTCATCTGGAATATGCAGTTCAGTTTTGGGCACCAGTTCTTAAAAAGGATAATCGGCTCTGAGTTATGCCCCATGTGCCGGCAGGAACAGGGTACTTTCTACCATCTGGTTTGGCCCAGATCTACAGGGATTTTGGACACAAGTGGTTAAATTTCTCCATGATACAATGGGCTCCCCTTTAACGCTGACCCTGAAGCCATGCCTATTAGGGATATTCCCCGATGTCAGTGTAGATAAATTTACTACCCTATTTTTACATGGAACACTATTTCTTGCCAGGAAATGTATTGCACGACAATGGATGCTGGACACAGCTCCCTCCCTTCGCGACTGGCTCCGAGAGGTTAACGCGACCTTACCCTATAAAAAACTGATATATACCCACCGTGGATGCCCATCCAAGTATAAAAAAATTTGGGACAGATGGGTGCAGGCCCCGGAGACGTGTATCTAGACTTTGCACTGTTGTGCATATAGATCTTCCTTTTCACCATGTATATTGTTGTCAAACTTTACGGTCTAGGACATGGAATTATTTAGACCATATAGATGGTAATGCCCACAATTCATATATACTTTTGTTGTACCTAGCTGCCTCTTCCACCACAGATGGTATACTGTCTTATTTCTGTATGACCTGCTGTATTCCCATTGCGATTTTCTACAAGCGCATTTGTATTCTTTATATCCGAGTTTACTTTTCTCAATAAAGACCTTGTTTAATTAAAAAAAAAAAAAAATAAGGATAATCGAGGGGCAACCAAACTGATAAGAGGCACGGAGGAGCTCAGATATGAGGAAAGATTAGAGGAACTGAATTTATTCTCTTGAGAAGAGGAGATTAAGGGGGGATATGATCAACATGTATAAATACATAAGGGGTTCATATAGTGAACTTGATGTTGAGTTATTCATTTTAAGGGCAACACAGAGGACCAAGGGGGCACTCTTTACATGTAGAGGGAAAACAGATTTAGTCTCCAAATATGGAAAGGTTTCTTCCCTGTAAGAGCTGTGATAATGTGGAAGAGACTCCCTTCAGAGGTGGTTCTGGCTAGCTCACTAGATTGCTTTAAAAAGGCCTGGATTCTTTCCTGGGTGTACATAATATAAATGGGTACTAATATTTATAGGTAAAGTTGATCCAGGGAATATCCGATTGCATCTCGGGGGATGAGGAAGGAATTTTTTTCCCCTGCTGTAGCAAATTGGCTCAAGCTTTGCAGAGGTTTTTTCGCCTTCCTCTGGATCAGCTGTGGGTATAGGATTGTGTATATGGGATTGTATGGTTGGGTTTCTTTACTGTTTTTTTTTTTTTTTTTATTGGTTGAGCCAGATGGACTTGTGTCTTTTTTTCAACCTATGTAACTTCTAATTTAAAAGGAATACCTTTTTCATGCATTTCTCTTCTGCTTTTAAAACCCCAAAAAGGTATCAAAAACTGATCAGTGTGAAAGGGCCCTTAAAGCTAGCCATACAGTGGTTCAGCAGGAATTGGCCAAATTCCAGCCAGTGTGCGGCTGTCCCTGTGTGACAGAAGACAACTCCTGTTAAAGAGACATGCTGGAAAACTTTTTTGGATCAGTGGCTGCAGCATGAAGGGGGATTACTACATCCACCTCACTTCTGTGCATGGAGGAATCTGTTAGTTTTTATCCTTCACCAAGCGAGCTGTATGAAAAAACGATGTCTATGGCCAGTTTAACCATGCAGAATACGGTTTCTGGAATGGCTACTTCTATGACAAAGTCAGGAAGTGGTGCTGTTCCAGTACCAATTATGAGTTAGTGCAGGAAAACTCTGCACTTGATGGTTGCTGGTATGCAGGTATTAATATGGAACCATCAGCAGCATCTTGATAGAAGTCATCTGAAAATCAGTCCAAAATCCAGCAGTGATGAAAACCACACTTTTAGACATGAAGCTAAACTGAGCTCTATGCTGAAGACAGCACTATAGGCAAACGAAGAAGGAGCAGCGGCTTAGTCTTTTCTAATGAATGCTGGAGAAAGCCGCCTTTATCCCTACCAAAAGTAACAACTTCTATTTAAGGAGCATGTAGATACTACCACTTGGTGCCTTACGTATGACAAGTGACAGTCTGCCAAGCCACTGATTAGAGGTCTGAGGTAAGATATGAGATAAGGGCATTTGTTAAGTGGATAGAGGCTGATTTGGTGTAGAGCAGTGAAGTATACAGTGTATTGGGGTGAATGAAGCAGATTCCCAATGTGCTTTTTCAATGTGTACAGTTGAAAAAAATCCCTGACCACATTAGGAAAGTAAGATGCATGCACTAGTGCCAAAGAAAAAGGAAACTACAGAGTTTAGCTCAAGGCAGGGCATGGCTGCCACAGTAACATACAAAGATTTGCATATTAGGCCATGGACATTGTTAAAGTGAACTTGTGCTAAGCTCATAAAAGGCAAAGCAAAACGTTAAATAATTTCCACACAGCATATTATCATTCACATTGCTTATCCACTGCTCGGTTCACCACTGAGGATAGACATGCAAATTAAAATAAGTCAACTCTTGTGCTATTTATATCTTTATATATTCTTCAAACCTGTATGTTGTCCAGTATAACAAGCATTTTCATAGTACTCACCACGTGCTGTTCAACATCAGAACACACTACACTTCTGCCTCCAACTTGGACCTCTATTGGCTTGCTCAGTATTCTTCGCGCTAAAGCTTCCATGGCCCTTGGGAAAGTAGCAGAGAACATAACAGTTTGACGATCTGGTCGAACGTTGTCAATGATTCTCATGACCTGAAAAAAAATGTAATAACTTACAAGTTGCTAATTGTTTTACAGAATTGACAGTAAAGTAGTTACCCTTACCGATTTTTGATCTTAAAGCAGAACTCCAGATAATTTTTAAAATTAACACCATTTAATACAGCTATGTATTAAAAATTGGATTTTTGGTTTACCTGTAGAATACTTTTCTTGCAGCACACCATGGAACACAGAGCTCCTTTATATTCATTACAAATAGATTTATACTGCCACCTTCAGGTTATTGGTCACACCCCAGTAGGCAAGGCTTCAGTTTTTTGTAGCAAGCCATGAATCAGAAAGAAAGGATAGGTGCTCTGTATCACGTAATAAACGCCAAGAAAATAAATTTTACAGGTAAACTGAATATCCAATTTTCTTTATCATACATAAGACAGAACTACTTTATATTCATCATGCATTTAAGATGTCCCAAATCACAGAAAGTGAAGGTAGGGCAACACTGCAACAAGCAAACAGGCCCCAAAAAAAACCCAAAACATGTTAGAACCACACACTGTAGTCTCTAAAACAGCGGACCAAGGTATTTTTCTCAGCAATTCTAACATCCACCTGCTAAAAACTTGGTAAACAATTCGAACCAAAGTCCATGGAGTGACTGTACAAACTTTGAGCTACAGAAACCTGATGTCAAATAGCCCAATAAGGACCCTCATTCTGGGCAAATGAGCCATCATTTAAAAGTGTGGAACATGCCCTTAAGAGTGTATGCCTGAGAAAAATGCTGACAGAGACCATCCTAGGTAAAAATGACAGCTAAGGCCGAAAAAAAAAAAAAAAACACCTAGCAACAATGGACTACCAGGGACAGCTCCTCACAGGAAAAAGCAGCCAGTACAGGGACTCTGTGGGCTGAAGTAACAGCTAACAGAAACATAACCTACCCAAACAGGGACAAACAAACCATCCTGGATGGGTTCAGATAGAGTTCTGCACTACAGAATATGCAAAGCTGAGGTCCTACTGAGTCAACATAATCTTTGAATGAAGGAATTTGAAGAAATCAGTTTCTGAAAACTGGATTTTTGTACTCACTGCAACACCCTTTTCTCCAAGTTCATTAAAGGACACAGCTGTACTTACTCACAAATGGGAAGGATGCCACCACCTTCAGAAGCAGGATGCTAGATGCAACTCAAATAAAAGCACGCCTAAGGGGTGGCCCTCTGGTGGTGGCTAAACCCCCATCTGCAACTCAGGATTCAGTTAGTAGCCAGCAGTACAAGGACGAGAACACCAAAACAGCCAAAGACGACTGGGTGGGTGCTGTATCCTTCAATTAACTCAGAGAAAAGGATTTTACTGTGAGCACAAAAATCCAATTTTCTCTATCGTTTATTGAATGAGGCATCGTAAATCAGTTCCAGAAAGACAGAAAGGGGTGGCCCATAACAAAACAACAAACTGACCCCAGCTTAAACTGCCATCTGCAAGACTTTCGGACCAAAGCGGACATCCACAGAAGCAGCCACATAAAAATGGATTTTTGAAAAATCTTACCGTAAAATCCTTTTCTCTTAAGCTCATTGACAGACGTAGTCCTCGTTGATTAATAACAACTCGGGTTATACTGCCCTCTACAGGAGTAGGACTAGACAGGAAAGAAAACGTTCTGGCCACACCTTAGGGGCAGTCCCAGAGGGTATATCCTCTCTCTGCTACAGCAAATCAGTTATGTCACAAAGCAGTGTTTAGAGAATTTAACCCAACCCAAAAACAGAGGGGCGGGTACTACGTCTGTCAATGAGCTTAAGAGAAAAGGATTTTACGGTAAGATTTTACAAAAATCCATTTTTCTCTGTTGCTCATTGACAGACGTAGTCCTCGTTGATTAATAACACCTCGGGACGTCCCAAAGCAGTACCACAAATGAGGGGTGGGAAAATGGAAATCAAAATCCAATCTAGAAGGCCCAACTGGTGTCAACTAGAAGTTTTAAAGGCTCATCAATCACACGATGAGACTCAACTGAAATTCCAACTGAAAAAAACCCTCGAGGTAGACCACCGGTCTCCTCAAATTGCGGCCTGCAAAACCTTGCGGCCAAATGAGGCATCCGCCGATGCCATCACATCAACTTTATAAAATTTCGTAAAGGTATGTACCGACGACCAGGTGGCCGCCTTGCACACCTGGACCACTGACGCCTGATGGAGGTAGGCCCAGGAAGTACTGAGCGCTCGAGTGGAGGGCGCCTTAACAGGGAACGGAGGATTCCGACCCTTAATAGAATAAGCCTGTACCACCGTCTGTCTGATCCATTTGGAGATAGTCGCGGCAGATGCAGGCAACCCCTTTCTGGGGCCATCCGTGATCACAAAAAGTGAATCCGTCTTACGGAACGTTTCCGTAGCCTTCAGGTATACCCTGATTGCCCGAAACACATCCAAGGAATGCAACGCATATTCCCGAGGATGATTGGGCTTAGGACACAAGGAAGGTAGCACAATATCTTCATTCAGATGAAAGTCTGAAACCACCTTAGGAAGAAAGGATGGCTTCGGATGAAGAACTACCTTATCCCTATGAACCACTAGATATGGGGAATGGCATGATAATGCAGCCAGTTCTGACACCCTGCGTGCAGAAGTGATAGCCACCAAGAAGGCCACCTTCTGGGATAATGTAAGCAAGGGAATTTCCCTCATATTTTCAAAGGGAGGTTTCTGCAGAACCAACAAAACCAAATTAAGATCCCAGGGTGGTAAGGGCGCGCGGACTGGCGGAGCCAAGTGCCGCACCCCCTGGATGAAATTCCGCACCAAGGAATGAGTAGCCAAAGGCTTCTGAAAGAAGATTGCGAATGCTGAAACCTGACCCTTGATGGTGCTCAAGGATAGTTTCTGCTCAACCCCCTTTTGCAGAAAAGCCAAGATTCGGGTCACCGAATAGGTACGTGGGGGAAATCCCAAAGATTCACACCACACAATATAAGTCTTCCATGTGCGATAATAGACTTTGCTGGAAGTCGCTTTCCTTGCTTTAATTAGAGTAGGAATAACTGAAGCTGACAACCCTCTGTCCTTCAGTACCTGGGTCTCAATGGCCAGGCCATTAAACCCAGCGACTGTAAAGCACGATGGAAGATCGTTCCTTGAGACCGCAGATCCTCCCTGAGAGGAGGTCTCTAAGGAGCGTTCGCGACTAGCATGTCCAAGTCGGCCTGACCGGCCTGACGAGGCTAGCCTAGAATTTCCAGGATAACTGGAGTTCCCTCCATCTCTATCCTGCGGAGAAATCTCAGCAGCAACTTGAGAGGAAGGAAGACGTATAGTAGCTGATACTGCCTTTATAGGCCGTTCAGCGCGTCTGCTGCGTCCGCTAGAGGATCGCGGGCGCGCGTTACCAACCTCCGCGCCTTCCTGTTGAGCCGATATGCCAACAGATCCACCTCCGGGATGCTCTGATGAAGACACAGATGGTGAAATCCTTGGTGGTCGACCTAAGTCATCACCCTGATATTGTCTGACTGGATCCGAACCAGGCTGCCCTAGAGCTGCTTGGTCCAGGCAATCCGACAAAGTCTGATCGCTCTCTGTTCCCACACATTTATCAGAAACTTGATTCTTATCAGGAGTGATGATTTCTCCTGGTTGAGCATTAGAGACCGAAGTCACAAAACTAGAGGCTCCTTGGTCTGTTTGCTCAACCGGATCCGATTCCTGTAGGGAACTGAGACTAATCTTTGGAAAAGGTAAAGAAAATTATCTGTTCAGGGAACGGGAACTACCGCTCCCTGTAGCACCTAAATGTTGGAAGGGAAGAATCGCACCGGTAGCAGTGATCGATACTCGATCTTGTATGCTGATCGTATGATCTCCTGAACCCCTTAGTCCGAGATTCAGGAAGGCTCTAGCTCTGAATGCCGGTGAAGACGTCCCCCCACCCTCAAGCCGGGTGGGGGCGCACCTTCAGGCTGTATTAGCCTTAACTTCAGGTTTGGCTGAGTCGGCCTTTTGTTTGCCCTACCAGCGCCTCTTGAACCCTCCTAGAGGGGCTTTGCCTTTCCCGCTCGCCCCAGCAGAGCGAACAAACCCTTTATGAGCGGCAAAGAAAGGTCCACGCTTGTTACGAGGTCCTTTAGCTTTAGCAGCCTGCGGCAAAAAAGTGCTCTTGCCCCCAGTGACATCCTTAATGATCTCATCTAGGGTGGCCCCAAATAGGTGATTCCCCTGAAAGGGGAGATTCGCCAAGGCTTTTTTGGAACCTAGATCCGCCGACCAGCATTTTAACCACAGCACACGTCTGAGGATTACCGCTGACATCGATGCATGCCCTAACAAGGGGGTGGCATCCAGGGCTGCATCACAGACGAACTGCAGTCCTTGTATAATTTGTTCCATCAAATCAGATGCTGCCTGGGGGATACCTTTCCCCTTTAGGTCATGGCGCACCAATCTTGCCCATTCCGTTAATGTCTGTGAAACTAAACCAATGACAATCACTGGTCTAAAGGCTGACCCTATCAGGGAAAAAATAGTGCGGGACTCCGCTTCCATCTTCCGATCCACCGGATCCTTAAAGGACGTAGCGTCCTCCAACGGGATAACAGTGGCTTTATTCAGTCTGGAAATAGGTGGATCCACCATTGGTGGTACCGTCCATTTCTTAATGAGGGATTCCTCAAACGGATAGCGTCTAGCAATGCGCTTGGAAACAGTAAAGGTACTTTTTGCATGATCCCATTCCTCTTTAATTTTATTACCAAAACATCTGGGTAAGGGAAAAACCTTCGCCGTCTTGGTAGGTTTACTAGTACCAAAGGGAATTTCCATCTCGGTTGCCTCTGCCGGTAAAACCTCAAGTCTTAAGGTTTCCCGGACCGACACAACTAGTGCGTCCACCAATGCTTCTTCTTGTGCTATGGCGTAGGCAGGAACGTCCTCCTCACTGTCTGAGGGAAATTTACCTGAGACAACAGCCCCTGCAGAGGGACCTGCAGCTGCAATGACCATCTCAGAATCTGAATCTGAAGCATCAGATGAAATAGGGGTAGGCGGGGGTCGCTTTCTTGACCCCCGTCCCTGACAGGCCATCTCCACCCGAGACACCAAAGACTCCAAAACTGCTGTGAATGCATCAATACTCTGTGAACTGGAGGGTCCTGCGGCCACCTCGAGGGGATCAGATGGGGGTACCTGTGTGGCAGGGTCCATGATTATTCCAGACACTTGCCGGAAAAAAATAATTTGCCAAAAAAAAAATAATTTTTTTTTCTCTTTAGACCCCCAGCGCCCCTCAGTGTTACCTGCTTAGGGACCCCTACAGAGAGAGCGAGAGAGAGACCCCAAGGCTCACCACTTTATGCTCAGAAGTTTCAATACAAACTGTTCCAGCACTGTCTATTACAGACAGGAAGTCTTTGGCTGGCTTTCCCGGGTAAAAGGAGGCGGCTCCGCCCCTTTGCACGCCTTCCGGCGCCTCCCCATAGCTCCTCGAGGTGTTTGGTCACCTCAAACATGGCCGCCCCCATGCTGGAGACACGAGGCTACGCCAATATGGCGGCCTCGTGCGATCTGCAAGACAATGGCGGTGGCCTGTGTAGGATAGCGACGGCTAGCAGCGGCCTGCGGGATGTCTATATTCGGCCTGGCGGCCTGCGGGAGTGCCTCGGCCCCACAACCTTCACCCTGAATGGTGATAAGCCTGGCCGGTGGTACAGGACCCTGGCAGGCCGCATGCGGTCCGTGGGCCGTCGGGAGGCAGCCCTCTGTCCTTCTGGAAGTGACCGTTTGCTGGAGGAATGGCGATCTGGACTGCAGTGACTCAGGCATAGGCATCGGCCTGTGTACACCTCTGACAGGTAGGATACCTTTTACTTCAATAGTAATGCCCCTTATAGTACTGCCACTGGCTTCAGTCACCCTTACAGTTTTACAATGACCTTAGATAGTCAGCTCCCAAACCAAGCCTCCTGGTTTCTGTTCACAAAAAATCACACTCAAATTGGGGGATCTGTGACCTGTTATAGGATAGAGGGGAGACCCATCCTACCATTTCAGAGAGGGGCCCGCGTCCACCACAAACCCGACAGTGGGGGGAGGGGGAACATTCTACTCACCATACCGGAACCAGGCGGGCGCCAACTCCTGACAGAACCCCTCTCCACTGGGGTGGGGGGGCTGTCGACCAATACGGACGCCGTGACTCTGTTGGTCATTGGCGTCCAGGCGAGACGTTTAACTCGCAGGGTCAGTCCCCGTCCAGTGGGACTATGTCGCGGCCGACCCAGCGCGGAGCTATGGCCTGCACGCGCTCGTAGGCTGAACTGGGGTGACCACTGGATCTCAACATCCAGCCCGTCGCCCAGTTACAGCTTGCTTGCTTGAAGATCTCCAGGAAACTGGAGAAAAAAGCGGTCTAAAAATCTTTCTAAGAAAAAAAAATAAAAATCCTGCCAGGACCGAAGATCCTAGCAAGGCATCTAGGTCCTTACTCCTAACTAGACAGAAAAAAACTGATTTGCTGTAGCAGAGAGAGAGAGGATATACCCTCTGGGACTGCCCCTAAGGTGTGGCCAGAATGTTTTCTTTCCTGTCTAGTCCTACTCCTGTAGAGGGCAGTATAACCCGAGTTGTTATTAATCAACGAGGACTACGTCTGTCAATGAGCGACAGAGAAACTTTGTTAAACATGTAACAGACGCACAAGAGTAGCTGCCGTGCAACCCTGAGAGCACACTCAAAAAACTGACGCTGAACAAACATGCCTATTGCATTAAAACACAATGATCAGAGTGTAACAAATGCTCCCCAAAAGCCCTATGTGTACTTGACACATTTTAAAATTGTGTTGAACACACACACTGGGTGCCTATTATTTATAATTAAGGACAAAAGTGCCAGAGCGATTATGGTGAATTACCATAGACTAGATGCTTCAACTCCTTCCAAACTTGAGATTTTTGAAGCATAGCAATGTGATGCAACACAAACGCTTCATATTTTGATCATGTTAACAGCTCACTGTGTGTTCCATATAATCAAATGCAGACTGCTTTACTAGGGTTTGAGGAGCATTAAACAATATGCCTCAAACTGCTGCTTTAAAGCTAGTGTAAACAGGGGTCAAAAAGAAGCAGAATGACGAAAAGCTCTGGTAGAATGTGCAGTAACTGGAAAGGGAGCCTCATGGACCCCAATGGCAAAGACCTGGATCACTGGTCCACTTGAAAATAGTAGAAGACAAGGCAGCCTAACCTTGTCTAGGACCCTCTTGAATGATAAAACAGAGCATCAGACTTCAGAAATAAACAGAGAAATAAACCCTATTAACTCTGACTACATCCAAGCAATGGAGAGCCGCTTTTCTCAGAGGAATAAGAACACAAGGTAAAGAATATATCTTTATTAAGGTGAAAGGCCGACATCACCTTAGATAGGAAGGGCAGCCTGGGGCAAAGAGACTATAGGCTGCATTGCACCATTATTGTTCAACACAAGCTCAATATAAGCAAGGGTAGATGGGTGCTGTAGCCAACCCTTGGCATAGGAGCTTGGCCTACTCGGTTAGGGTCTGAGAGACCGTAGCTGAAGCCAGGACTGGATGGATTAGGGCTCCAGAGGCCAAATATAGCAAGCACGTCATATTCCGAGGGATCCGAAAAAGATGGGACTAACTCCGAAAGTAGAATAGCAGCCCTGTGGGGGTTGATTTTAACCCACTATTTCACAAATGTTTCCATAAAGAGATAGCGGTTAGAAAACCGCAAGGGTAAGCAGAACAGCTTGGTTGGACATGCTTGTGGTTTGTAGATGGGATCATCAAAAAAGTTATCCGACAGTAAAACCTGACAGTCTGTTAAATTTGTAAGTCTGAAGTCGGGGGCTAGAATACTCCATTCTCGGCTGAGAATACTCCATTCTCGGGGTTTACCTGACCGCTGTGATAAGGTGAGATGCAAATTCTCCCTCACGTGCCAACTTTGCCGCTGGCAATTCCCTGTCTCTACCAAAGGATAAGGGATGTAACGCCTGAGACCCCAGAAGCAAAGATTGAGGTTGTTCCACATCCAAATGACCAGACACTGACACATGGGGGGAAGAGGACGCTTGATAGTGGGTCTATATGCCAAAGCAATTTCATACGAGAAACAAAACCTTCCATAGCACTGGAACAGGTGTTGAAAGTTGGGGGGGGGGCAGGAGCCTTCTCAATTGCATCCAAGGAAAAAAAAAAGATGCCTCTGGGACTGAGGGAGTCTGGCAGGCTTAACAAAGGGGCTCCATCTGGGAAAAGGTTAAGTCTTTGGCAGCCTCTGCTGCTTTTTTTGCCATCTGCTCACCGTAACGTGGCCATGCTGGTAGCTGGCAGCAGCCCCGCTGCTGGAGATAGCTGTTGAACTATTGCAGGGGGCAAAGTAACCCGGAAAGCAGAAGCATAGCTCCCCAGAAAAGACTAGCTTGTGTCCTTAAAGGCAGAAAAGGTTGCAGCTCTTGTGGATGGGAGCGATCAGCGAGGGAGCAGCGCTGTCTGCTCTCTTTTGTGCAGACAAGATGGCCTTGGAAGCGGTGTATGGTTAAAGGGGCCATCCCTCAGATGCCCCAGGAACTAGCAGAATGGAAGAACAGCGTTGGAAGGGGCTAAAAATTGTGCCTGTGGCTTTGCTCCCCTTTGTCTGCCTCAAAAGTAACTATTACAGTGAAAGTCTGACCACTAAGAACAGTACATAACCCAAGTCCCTTGCTGAAATAAAGCCCAGAGAAACGGGAAACAGGGGGAAAGGGGTGGATGGAGGAACCCACAAAAAACCTGAGTGATGATCAGTGCATTCTGCTAATGGGGAGCCCCTGCTGTCAAATTATGTCCTGTGTGGGGAGAATTCCTGCAACCACACACGTGAGGCGGATGCAAGATTTCTGTTTGTTGGCTGACTGGGGAAAAAAGAAAAAAGCAAACTGTGTGTTATGAGCTTAACACGTAACAAGGCAATATATTTGGCTTCATCAGAAAAAAAAAAAAAAGACCAGGGACTTTTTTTATAGGATACAAAATGAGAAAACTAGTGTTGTGTATAAAGTAAATAATATATATTTTTTTAAACTTAAAAGTGGTCTTGAAATTATTCACTGGTTTTCTTGACAAAGTTGTTGGCTGCTAATATCGCTGTCAAAATATTAGATTTAGGAGTCAAAATGCTTTGATGAAATCATGGATGTGGTTCGGATGAGTGAATACATTGCGATTTGCTATGCTATTTGTTCATGCTATTTACCTGTGGTTCAAAGCCCATGTCAAACATTCGGTCTGCTTCATCAAGAACAACATAGGTAGCCCGTCGCAAATTGGTTACTCGACCTATATTTTGGGAAATCACAAATAAGATAAGGGAAGTATTGTTAAAAAGAGCTATATCAAAGTGACAAGTGTGAAAATGGGCTTCAAATAAATTAGTAAAACAAAGTGTTTAAACCTAGCATAAAAAAAAAAAAAAAAACAACTTCATTTTGCTAGGTAAACCTCATATGATTGTATATTAGGCCCTCTAATATCTGGCTGAGTTGTGCCTACTCTTGCGTACCATCTCATGGCTACATAATTCAGCCCTCTCCAAGCACACATCATAAAACTGAGGTGGAGCCTGGAGCCACGTTAGGCATTTTATGACAGCATTCACCTAGGAAAGAACATATTAGAGATTACAGCGCATGTGTGGAAGGCAGAAAGCTCACACTATGTGTCCCAGATTCAGCAAACACGCTTTGCCCACTGGTCGCCCTAAGGAACTGACTAAACAATTTTCATAAGTAGTAAAAAGTCAATTCAGATGGAAATAAAGTCTTTAATATTTAATCCTTCATAATGAAAGGTCAGATCAGCCAAAGGCGCAGGCTCAGGTAAACAAAGGCAAGTGCAATTACCTCATGAACTCTTAAAACTCATAGGGAAACCTGGAATAAACACCTCACTTGGGATCTTGGTTCCACTTCCTTGCCACGTCTGTCACCTGGCTGAAGTTCTCGTGGAATTTAGGAAGATCTAAGTACTTGACATTATAATGGATTGCGCCATAATAGTGGAAGCGAGAGATAGTATTTTCCCTCAAGAATCCCTGTGAGTTTTGAGAAGCCAGTGGGTTTATAAACCTGCCAGCATTCACCCAAAACCGAGTTATTAGTTTAATAAAATCAAACCATTTAAAAAACTAAAAAATTACAGTCTGCTTTTCATGTGTATTGTCAACCCATGTTTACATTTTTACTAATCCAAGGTGCATTAAAAACATAAGTTTTGCAGATCTTATTTTTTTATTCATTTTCAAAGCTTTCCCATGCCCAGCATAAAAATCTGTGAATTTCCAGAAGCGGCAGCTAAACACTGCTGAAATGCGGAGAACAGCAATGAGTTCTCCAGAGTCAGCAAGCAGCAAGAGTGTGGGTGTTGCTGAGCAGATGCTGATGCTTTCATACAGAGCATAACGGAATTGAGCTGAAGTTTCTGAACAGACTTAGATTTTTCTACTTGGGATAGCATGCAAAACAAAATATATTTAAAACTTATGCCTCGTACACACGCGTCGATAGCTGGCCGTGAATTTTCGGCGGATTTTCGGCTTGTTAGTATGATGCTTCCGACAACCGACTCTGACTTTTTGGCCGAAAAAAATCTGGTGTGCAGGCTATAAAATTTTTGTTGGCCGTCAACACAACGGTCGATTTTCCATCAGTCAGTACAGATTTCGGCAGACAAAAATCTGATGAGAAAGACTGGGCATGCTCAGAGATGAAAAAATACACGTAAAGTAAACCAGCACATGACATCACTTCTGAAGTAGATTTTTGTTGGCCGAGAAAATTTGTGTGCAGTCTACAGCACATTTCAACCAACACAACAACACTGGACAAAAGTTGGCCGATAATCGTGCGTACGAGGCATTACTCTAAAGGACCCAGACTTCATCAGGTTAATCTTTACTCCAGGTATAATATAGGTATCATGATTAACACAAAAATAATGTGTGTTGTGAGTAATCAGTTATGGATCTTGATATGCCTTAAATAACAGCAGCAGTACAATTAAAACTCAGATCTAGTCTTTATAAACACAGTAGAAGGAAACATAGCTCAAAAAGGGTGACAAATCACACTATGACCAACACAAGTAGACCACTGAAACTGTATTTGGCTTTTGTACTTTAGAAAAAATGTTTAATTTTTGACATACCACATTTTTACAGTTCAACTACTCAAACTGGGTTGTAGCCAAATGCATGGTTCAGCAAACCTGATCAGCCTCAGCATGCCTGCCTTAGCCTCGATTAAAACGGCCTTTTTGACGTGTCAAATCGGAGACCAATGCAGGCAATGGCACCGTCCGAATCATTGCGATGCCAACTTTGCAGTGCCACACCAATTCCAAAAAGTAGTCCCTGCACTACTTTTGGCGACATTAGGATCGATTTCAAAAGACATCTGTGCATGAACCCGTACAGATGTCTCTCAAATCGCCCCCAAAGTCGGACTGAAATGCCGGTTTGAAATCGTGCGAGATTAGCTAAACTCACACGATTTAAAACCCGCATTCAGTGTGAACCTAGGCTTAGGATAAATCCACACTGGCATTAAAAGCAGGCATTAAAAGCAGGCATTTGAGAGGTGTTAAAAAAACCCTCAAACACCTATGCAAATGATACAATTGACCGCACTGTTTACATTAGCAAAACAAAGTGTTAGCGTCATCTCAAAACTGAAGACTCATGTCAAGGCCCATACTAAAGCTCATTAACGAAAGTCAAACGCCCATACTAACGCTATAGGAGCGTTTGTTAAGCGTTAGAAATTTAGTCAAGTGTGAACAAGTATTTAAGCTCTGGTAATCAACAGGAACACCATCAAACCGTGTCTTGCTATAAGAACAGCCCCACTCTACCAGACATCGATGCCTGGCCAGGAGAAACAATGTGTATTATGATTTTTTTCATCAAGCTTTTCACAACGTAAACAAATAATGAAATATATAAGGAGATTGAATACATGTCATTGTTTTTCATACCATATTAATATGCGTTTAGTTTTCCAGTGGAAAAATATCATATCACTTTAAAATTAACTCCAACCTTAAATGCCTTACCATAATTAAAACAAGCTTTTGATTTTTTTTTAAAACTGCATCCTCACAAAAATGGCAGAATAAACCTACCTCAGAAGAGAGAAGTCTTGGAAATCCAGTTCTATATATCTTGCACGGATATATTTTTTCCCACAGAAGTTAAACAATGTAACAGTTTAGTAAGTTTTTTTTCATGGTACAAAGACTGATAAAAATAGACAAGTTGAGCATGCAAAACAAACAGATATAAAAAGCCAGAAAACCTCAATGTTTAATTGTAATAGCAAGGTTTTTTTTTGGCCACTGAACTATATAACTATTCCAGGAAAAGATTGTAAAGTGTTTCGAAACACACTCTTCACAAATTGCTTCAAAGGCCATGCAACACCACGATATCTAACTGCTTGCAGAGCTCATTCAAGTTTCAGTCCTATGCAATATCGCACATGGCAGGCTCTCTTGAGGTACACAGCTTAAAACATGTTTATCCTAAACTGTTTGCTCTTCTTCCATGTAATTGTCAGACATAAGCAAAGGCCAATCCTAGGCTTCTTATAAATTCTCAAGTGCTCCGTTATTATAAAAAAAGGTGCCTCATGCTCCATTTCCACTGCCGCGGCTACGAAGTCGTGCTACTTCTAGCACGACTTCGTAGCGAAAGTAAACTGCGGCTTTCAGTGCGACTTGTCCCTCATTATAGAGGGAAGTCGCACTGAAGCCGGTTCAAAAGTAGTGCACGATCTACTTTTGAAGTCGCCGCAACTGAAGTCGCGGCAGTGGAAACGGGCCGAATTGAAATCAATGTCCTTTGACTTGCTTGTCAAGTCGCACAGCAAGTCGCACTAGTGGAAACCGGCACTCAAGTGATTTGTTGTTAAAATGTTTTTACAGTTCTATAACTGTTTGCAGTGTTTTAATGAGGCATACAAGTTTAACATTTCAGGATCTTTGCTCAGCATGAAAATATATTGGTATAGAAAAGGATGGACCCCCATTCAGTCTTGCAAATTCTATTCAGGTATGTTGAAACAAAATGTAATAATGCAAAAAGTTGAGAGCTTCAAAGTAGATAATAGTAAGTTCTTATGTCATTCTTTCCTGAGACACTGCATTCAATCCACTGGGAATTAACCTGTTCCGGACCGCCCGGGCAGTTTGACCGCGGCAGGCAGCCCCTTCTGCGCGAACCAACGTAGGACTACGTCGGTCGCGCACCTGGTGCTAGGGGGCGAGCACGTGCCGCGGCCCCCACTCTGCAGCAGGGATGCCGATGTACGAGGCCGGCAGCTGTGATTTCCGCCGGCCACCCGCGATCACTCCCCGCTGAGAGGACGGGCAACTGTTGTAAACACAGCTGACTATTCTCTCTGGAAATAACAGAGCGCCTGTGATCCTTCTATATAGGATTAGAGGTCTCTATGGTCATTTCAAGAGTCCAACCACCCACCGTTAGTAATCACTCCCCTAGGCTTACATTTAACCCCTTGATCACCCACTGTGTTAGGGGTGCGATATGTTACTGCAATGTTGCAGTCCTGCTAAAAATAGCAGATCGCCGTCATTACTAGTAATAAAAAAAAAAAAAAAATATAACATAAATCTTTGCCCTAGCTTGTAGACGAGATAACTTTTGCGCAAACCAATCAAAATACGCTTATTGCGATTTTTTTTAACAAAAATATGTAGCAGAATACAAATTGCCCTAAAATGATGAAAAAAAGAGTTCGATTTTAAAAAGGTTTCTTTTTTGGGAATGTTATATAGCAGAAAGTGAAAAATATTTTTTTTGTCAGAGTTGCCGCTCTTTTTTTTTTGTTTATAGCGCAAAAATAAAAATTGCAGAGGTGATCAAATACCACCAAAAGAAAGCTCTATTTGTGGGGGGGAAAAAAAAAGGACATTCATTTTATTTGGGTACATTGTCGCACGACCGTGCAATTTTCCATTAAACTAACAGTGCCGAATCACAAAAAATGGCCTGGTCATTAAGGAGGCAAATCTTTCCAGTCCAGAACTAGTTAACCAAGAACTAAAGAATAAATTGTGGTAAAAAGTTTGTGAAGCTGCCAGAATTTTCCAGTTCACTGCACAATGGTTACTAAAAATGTAATCTGTCTTATTTAACAAAACATATTTAAAATTGCCACAGTTAACAGATGACTTCTGGACCGGAAGATTTTCCCCCTTAATGACCAGGCCATATTTTGGGATTAGGCACTGCGTTGATTATATGGACAATTGCGCGTTCGTGCGACGCTGTGCCAGAATAAAAATGATGTCCTTTTTATCCCACAAAGAGCTTTCTTTTGGTGGTACCTGTGCGATTTTTATTTTTTGCGCTATAGACAAAAAAAGAGCGACAATTTTGAAAAAAACAACATTTTTCCCTTTCTGCTATAGGACAGTCTCAAAAAAAAAAAAAAAAATGTAAAAATCTAAATTTTTTTACGTTTTAGGCCAATTTGTGTTCTGCCACACACACACACACACACACACACACACACACACACACACACACACACACACACACACACACACACACACACACACACACACACACACACACACATATATATATATAAATATAAACAAAAACATCGCAAGCAGCGTATTTTGATTGGTTTGCGCAAAAGTTATTGCGTCTACTAACTACGGGAAAGATTTGTCATTTTTATTCATTTTTTTTTTTACTAGTAATGGCAGTGATCTGCTATTTTTTTGCGGGACTGCGACATTGCGGCGGACAGATCTGACCCCTGACATTTGACACTTTTGGGGATACCAGTGACATTGCTAAAAATATGCACTGTTACTGTGATAATGCCATTGGCAGGGAAGAGGTTAACCCTGTGGGTGATCAAGGGGTTAAATGTGAGCCTAGGGGATTGATTCTAACTGTGGGGGGGCGTTGCTTCTGAAATTACCATAGAGACATGTGATCCTATATAGAAGGATCACATGGGCTCTATGATCATTCCAGGGAGAATGGTCAGCTGTGTTTACAACAGCTGACTGTTCTCTCTCAGCAGCGCTGGTGTCAGGCAGCAATCGTAGCCGCCTGACCCGTGCATCTGCTTCCCAGCTGCCCAGTGGGGGCGGTAGCACGCCGGCGCGCGCTCATCCCCTAGCTTCCCGCGCGTGACCGACGTAGGTCTACGTCGGTTTGCGCAAGAGGACCACCCTGCCACAGTAAAAAGGCGGCGGGTGGTCTGGGGTTAAACAGCCAAAAGCACTAATAAAGAGGAAAAAAAGTTACTAAGGAAGAACTGGACCTGAAAAGGGTCCCCATTTACCTCTTCCATAAAAACAAAAAATGGATTTTTGACTCACCGTAAAATCAATTTTTCGGACACAGATCCTAATTCTTCTTAACGATTGGGATATACTGCCCCCTACAGGAGGACACTAGGCAGGAAAAATATCCAAAGGCTAACGATGGCTAACCAGAAAAAACAATACACCCTCAAAGAGAACCTGGTCCTCCTAACAGCAGCAAGCAAAACCTTGCGGCCAAAAGAAGCATCCGCAGAACTCAACACAACCACTTTCAAAAAACTTTGTAAAAAGTGTGCACCGACGGCAAGGTGGCCGCCTTGCAAAAACTGTGTCACTGACGCTTGAAAACGGAAAGCCTAGGAGACACTAAGCACCTTAGCAGAGTGCGTCTAAACAGGAAAAGGAGGAACCTAACCCCTGATGCAATAGGCCTGAATCACTGTCTGATCCACCTGGAAATGGTCACAGAAGAAGCGGACAACCCTTTGAAGTCCGTCCGTAAATAGAGTCTGACTTCCCAACAGACTGCGTAGTAAGGTCTTCATTCAAATGACAGTCAGAGACTACCTTAGGAAGGAATGACGGACAGAGGCAAAGCACCACCTTATCCTTGTGAAGCACCATAAGTTGAACAGCAGGATAACGCCATCAGTGCCGACATCCTGAATGCAGAGGGAGCCCCTAAAGAAGGCCACCTTCTGGGGCAACGTAAGCAGGGAAACCTCCCGAATATTTTCAAAGAGAAGCTTCAGTAGAGCTGAAAGCACCACATTAAGATTTCAGGGCGGCAACAGAGCCTACACCGAAGGAACCAACCAGACACCTTGAAGAAAAGGTAGGCACCAGGGGGAGTGTGGCCAAAGGTCATTGGAAAAAAAAAAAAACCCAAAACCAGATACCTGGTCCTTGACGGTACTCAAGGCCACGTTTTGTTCAGCCACCCCCGCCCCGATGCTGGAAGGTTAAGATCTGATTTACAGAGAATTAGCAAGGATGAACCCCTGAGAGACTCACACCACGTACTGTACATCTTTCTCGTATGATGGTATATCTTCCTAGAGGCAGATTTCCAAGCTTTTAACAGCGTAGGAATCACCAATTCAAACAAACCTCCACCCTTCAGCACCCTGCGTTCAACAGCCAGACTGTTAAAGCCAGCGACTGTAAGGCAGGATGGAAGATTGGTTCTTAGGACAGCAGAACCTCCCTGAGGAGTATCGGTGACTAGCCGTACCAGATTGGCATACCAAGACTTGGGAGTCCAGTCTGAAGCCACTAGAATGACCGGAATCCCATCGGCCTGAATACTGCACAGGAATTGTGGCAGGAGTTTGAGAGGACTGGAACGATTCAGTCAGCCCACCTTAGAATGCCGGCTACTTACCGAGCCGTCAGGACATTTCTTGTGCCCCCTTGGTGATTGACAGACCAAGGCCGTGGCATTGTCGGAATGAATTCGTACCGGACACCCCTGAAGACGATTGTCCAAGGAGCCAGAAAAAGTCTGATCGCTCGGAGATCCAGTACACTAATTGGCAATCTGGGTTCTGCCAGAGTCCAGGCCCCCTGAGCACTTCTGTGCTGAGGACGCCTCCCCAAAATCAGACAGGCTGGCATCCATGGAGACAAGCGTCAAGTACAGGAAGAGAAGGATTTTCCCTGTCGAAGTGCCAGAGAGTGAAGCCACCTCTAGAGACCGTAGAACTTTGACCCATTTCACCAGAATCTCTTTAGCAGAGATCCTGTGTGGAACTGTGCAAACAGACCGCCTCAAGGGTAGACACCATCAGGCCTAGCACGCACATACAAGCCCGGAGGGATGACTCAACTGAACAGAAGCTGAATTGCCTCCGGCAATATCTTGAGTTTTTCCCGAGGAAGAAAACAAACACTCTGGCTGAGGCAGAATTCCGAGTAAGACCCAGATAGGCCATTTTTTGTGGACAGAACCAAAGCAGACATCTGAATGTTCAGGATCCCTCCAAACTCCCTCAGATTTTGCAGAGCAATCTCCAGTAGTCCATCAGAGCAGAGACTCCGCTCGCAGAAGATGATCATCCAAGTACTCTAGTACCGCGATTCCCCGCTGACTCACAAAAATGCTAGCACCGGGGCCAACACTCCTGAGAAGATCCGAGGTGCGGAGGTGAGACCAAAGGTCAGCGCCACAAACTGATAATGCTCCTTGTCCATGGCAAAAACTTGAGGAAGCACTGGCAACCAGCACATATTAGAATGTGCAGGTAGGCGTACTTGAGGTCGAAAGAAGCGAGAAGAAATCCCCCTGATGTAGGGATGCCACTACCATGTGAATGGACTGCGGAATGTCTGTGCTCGCACAAAGCGGCTTAGCACCTTGAGGTCTAAAACTGGATGTTCCTTGCCTTCCTTCCTGGGAACTGTAAAGAGGTTTGAGCAAAAAGAAAACCTTTTTTTTTTTTACAAACTGTAGCCCCTTGACCAACTGGTCCGCCAGCTCCGCAAAGACAGGGGGAAACTATTCTCCCTCCAGGTCCCGGCATAAAAGCTTAGCCCACGTGGTCAGAGTTTGCGACACAAGGACAATAGTAATTATTGGCCTAATTGCGGAACCAGCAACAACACCCGTTGCCACTTTGGAGGGCCTGTGGGTGCCAAAAGGAACCTGTAACCTGACGCAGCATCAGCCACAACCTCCATTTTTAAAGTTTCATGCACTGACACAAACAGTGCATCCACCTGATCCCAAAGACCCACAGTGACCAACATTTTAGACAGGCTTGGGGGAAAGGAGGGGAACCTGGTCCGAACATTCAAGGGAGGGGCCCACGTCCACACCAAAACTCTCCAGGGGTAGTGGGGGGAAAGCCAGGAACAGGGTGGGCACCGCTCTGGACAGGACACTGCTCCATCCTAGTTTGGGTGCTGTCGGCCAGAAGGAAACACTGCGACTCAGGCCGAAGCCAGTTCGTAAGCATCCTCGCGAGACGTTTAACTCGCAGGCCAGCCCCCGTCCAGTGCAGTCTGCACGCGCTCCCTGGCCCGACTGGGCGGATCCCAAGGATCTATATGATCCAGCTTGTCGCTCAGTCCAGCACTTGATTGTAGTTCTCACAGGAACAAAATTTGAAAATTTCCATTAAAAATGAAAAAATCCCAGCAAGGAACTAGGTCCTTACTCCTGATTAGGCAGAACAAAAACTGAGTGCCTATAACAGAGTGTGTGTATACCCCCTGGGACTGCCCATAGGCGTAGTCAGGCTTTTTCCTACCTAGTGTCCTACACTCCTGTAGGGGGCAGTATAATCCGATGGTTAGGAAGAATCAGGACCTGTGTCCGTCAATGAACGAAAGAGAAATAAAGTTTAAAGCCAGAGGCAGTACCCAGTGCCAGAGTAGAAGCCATATGGAAGAGGTAAAATGTTTTCATTCACTAGATGTGTTGCATATTCCCCTAAATCTAATATTGGGTCTCTAACGTATACACATACGTATATATTTACACATACAGACCTATCCTATAGGTACTTTTACTTTCTAGAACCAAAGAATCTACTTCAAGAGCTGGTTTTGCTACTGTGCTACATGGAGTAAATGTGGGTTGCCCAAGTTTCTTCACAGAATTTTGCATAGAGAGACATATTTAAGCTGTTAAGTAGGTTACAAAGTGAAGGGGACCACATGCTCCCCCCATACCCAGAAGCAATGGGTATTTTGGTGAAGGCTGTGACTGAAAAAGATCATTGGAAAGGTAAATTTCAGTGGGTCTGGTCGGGGCAGGAAGTTGGCCACTTGCTCCCCCATACCCCAAAGCATCCCACAGCAGAGATAAAGCTAGAGGAATATCTGGAGGGGAGATTATCAAGTTGGTTGGAATAGAAAGGAGCCTTTTTACAGACACTGTCACTTTATCCTAATGAGCAATTAAAACAGCATCAGTTTAAACCATTTGTTCAACAAAGATATGGTCATAGGTGTGCACCCCAAAGCTGAAACACACATGCATGCGCCTTCATATATATGACACCAGCACAATGACCTCCCAGCTGGCGCAGTGAAAGAGCAGTGCGTAAGCACTTCACTTATGGCAGAGACGATAAGAGGAAGATCGTTCCCATCTCCCTGCCTGCACACAGTGATAATGCCAATACGCACAAGGTGATTAGGGTGTGCCCAGGCACACTGGGCACACCCTATGCACCCACCTATGGATATAGCAAAGTAAAATGTGTGTGGTTGTGTTTTTACTGTGACAAGTTTCAACATATTTTAGGAGCCAAATATTTAGAACAATGGTGAAGTTTTCCAGCCAGTCAGATCATGTTTAGCAGACTCTAAAGTCCAAAGATTGTCTGCTCAGCTAGTTTGTAACCCACTTACTTTTAAATTGTCACAGTGTTTGTCAATCCAGTTTATCTTTTGAAACAGTCCATACATAGATTGCTTTAAAAAAGGTTTGAGTTATTTCAATCAAAGAGAAGCCTTGCCACTACAAAATCTGGGTTTTTACACTGTAGTGCAGTGTTCTTATAGGATTGTGAATGCTACAATAAGCCTTTTAGAAGAGACCAAATTTTCACTTGGGCTACTTTTGATACCGTGGCTCATAGAGAAAACAAAACTTGCCATTACAATAATTGTACGAAGAAATACATACCACATTAAAAAAGGAAATTTAATGAACTCACCATTGTTAGCAGCTAACATGTCAATCATGCGACCTGGGGTACAAACTATTATCTCTGCGCCTCGTTTTAATTCAGCAATCTATAGGGGAAAAAAAATTGCTCAGTAACACATTTATGAAAGTGAACCTGTGCCCAGGTTGTGTATACAAAAGCATTAACGTTTTCTTAACAAGGGTTTTCCTCTGTATAGTAATAGGCATTGTGGAGAGATTTATAGTGTGGGGGTGAAAGGTTGGAAACGGCGCTACCTAGCGCATGTGCAAAGATGCGGGTGAAAAATAGAGGAAGAAAGTGCTTAGTGCATAATATATAGTGCAAATATTGTGTGGGTGTATATGCCTGTGACAACTGGCAAGTCACTGGTTAAAAAGACAATATAAAACCAATCGCCTAAAAATGACTAAAATGTGGTGATTTTTGATACATATAGTGGTGGAATAGTACCCAATAAATGACAGTGAAATAAATATTTGGTGAAGGATATAGTAAAAAAATAAATTGCTAAATGCAGAGTAGAGAGAATACTATAAATGCCTTCTTAATGGTATATCTCCAAAAGAGCCACAAGAGGTCGCACTTACCCTATATAACGGATAGTGTGAATAGGAGCCGAATAGGGTGTAAAAAATGCCTCAAACCTTTTCCCCAGAGTGTCCTCACGGACCGATGGATTGCATCTGGGTATAAAGGGGAGAAGACACCAAACCTCTTAGTGCAGTAGTAAAGGAGGATATACCAAAGGGCTTGTAGTAACTCACACTGTAGGCAGCATCAGATCAGCTCAGACTCGTGCAGGCGACGCTGTGGAAGCTTCCGCGTTCCAACTGGGGCGAGCTGCGGACCGGAAGTGACGTCAGGTTCCGCCCTTAGCTCAGACTCGTGCAGGCGACGCTGTGGAAGCTTCCGCGTTCCAACTGGGGCGAGCTGCGGACCGGAAAGGACGTCACTTAGCAATTTATTTTTTTACTATATCGTTCACCAAATATTTATTTCACTGTCATTTATTGGGTACTATTCCACCACTATATGTATCAAAAATCACCACATTTTAGTCATTTTTAGGCGATTGGTTTTATATTGTCTTTTTATATTGTCTTTTTAGCCAGTGACTTGCCAGTTGTCACAGGCATATACACCCACACAATATTTGCACTATATATTATGCACTAAGCACTTTCTTCCTCTATTTTTCACCCGCATCTTTGCACATGTGCTAGGTAGCGCCGTTTATAACCTTTCACCCCCACACTATATATCCTAGCCCCTAAGTTTTTCTTAGGGGTCAGTTGGTGGCTGCAACCTAATTCCCCAAAAGCCTGGTAGTTCTGATCCGTAGCGCTGGTTTCCACCCTCTCCCCTATCATTGTGGAGAGATTACATCTTCAAAGTTCACAGCAAAAGCACTGAAATATGAAAACGTCTTATCCCAGAATTTCAAATTTCTGATATGTGCCTGCTGTACAGTACCATGTACTTGTATGAAAAAGTATCCTGTTCTTTTTTGCTTCCTTTGTGTGAAAAAAAAATATGTAAAAATATTTAGTGGATGAGTAAAATATAATTAAAGTTTTTTTGGTATTGGATTTTATGAATAAGTTTTGGAAAGGTAATCTATCCTTATAATAGTGATTTTTATAATATATAAATGCGGTAATAAATGTGCAATATAATATAAGCAAATAGAGTAAAAGCTGTGGGGCAACCCATAATAGCTGTGGAAGTAGTAATGAATCATGTCCTAGATAGCCCCATGAGGTGTATCTGTGGGCGGGGGTCAGCATGTAAGGGAGGAGATAGCACAATGAGGCATGGTACAAATAATAGACGTGGGCATCGGCGTGTCAGCTTCCGAAGACGTCACGCGATGACGAAACATGTCAAGCTGACACGCACTCCGCCCCCACTGTGGAGTTTAGCTGGAACGCACGCTGGGTGCGGACTATCAGCCAGGAAGGAGCGACGTGACTTGCAACCATAACGGCCTGATATCTCCTGTGATCCGGTAAAGTGCATACAGCTACTCAGTGTTATGCTATATAGGCATTCATTGATTTACTGTTTTGTATGAACCTGTATTTTAACCCGTAATAAAAAGGAATGATTATTTAAAATACTACACCATGAGAAGTCCCTTGTCTCCCTCCTAATATTCACTCTGAGAAATATAGGTGACCCCAGTTTGAGGAAAAAAGTGGACGAGAGGACCACTCAACTGCTAAATAATAGCAAAAAGCGTTTAAGATCCAGGTTGCCATAAGGTAACAGGGATCATATCCCTCTGGTAAGCTTACATTCTGGCTATACCTGCACTGCACAAGTGAATAGGAGATACCCACCACCACTGTTCCCCTGCATGGTCGTGAATATTTCACAGGGAGAATATTGGACTTTCTTTACACAGCAGCCTGCAAAACCTTGCGGCCAAAGGAGGCATCCAAAGATGCCAATACATCTACCTTGTAGAATTTTGTAAATGTATGCATGGTCGATGCCTTACATACTTGAGTAACAGAGGCCTGATGGCGAAAAGCCCAAGAGGCACTCAGCGCCCTAGTAGAATGCGCTTTTACAGGGAAAAGGAGGAACCTGACCCTTCAATGAATCAGCCTAAACGACCCGTCTGCCTAAGCCATCTGGATATAGTCGCAGCCAAACCCTTACAAGATCCCTCAGTAAGGAGAAAGAGAGAATCCGACTTCAGAAAGGACTCCGTGATCGCCGAACCACATACAGAGAATGCAATGCAATTTCCTTGGGATGCTTCGGCTGAGGACAGAGAGAAGGCAAAACAATGTCTTCATTCAAATGGAAATCAAACACCACCTTAGGAAGAAAAGACCGATTCGTTTGGAGAACCACTTTATCTCTGTGGACGACCAAATAGGGCGAACAACAGGAAAACACCGCCAACTCAGACACTCTGCGAGCAGAAGAAATAGCTACCAAAAAGGCAACCTTCTGAGACAACTAAAGCAGAGGAACGTCTCGAATATTCTCAAAAGGAGGCTTTTGAAGAGCAGACAAAACCAAATCCAGATCCCACGGAGGCAATGGGGATCTTTACGGAGGAGCCAGATGAGGCACCCCTTGAATAAAAGGTGCAAATTTAAGGTATTAACAGCCAACGGACGTTGGAAAAATATCACCAAGGCCGACACCTGGCCCTTTATCGTGCCCAAGGCCAACCGTTGCTCGACTCATTTCTGCAAGAAAGCCAAGACCCTCACAACTGAAAACAAATGAGGGTACAAAGATTGCGATTCACACCACGAAATGTAGGATTACCACGTACGATGATAAATCTTCCTGGAAGTCGATTTTCTAGACCTCAACAGGGTAGGAATCAGACTCAGAGACCTCTGTGTCTCAGAACCTGGCTTTCAACAGCCATGTCCCTAAAAACCAGCGACGGCAAAGCAGGATGGAAGACCGGCCCCTAGGACAGCAGGTCCTCCCTGAAAGGCAGCCGCCAGGGAGGCTCGATGACCAACTTTACCAGGTCTGCGTACCAAGACCGACGAGGCCAGTCTGGGGCCACCAGAATCACTCGGCAAAAGCTGTATTGGAGGAAAGGCATAAATCAGCTGATACTGGTTCCACGGAGCCACCAACGCATCTGCGGCATTGGCCAGAGGGTCCTTAGCCCTGGCCACAAAACTTTGCACCTTCTTGTGGAGACGAGACGCAAACAGGTCGGACACACAGGAGACAAAACACCTCAGGATAAAAAGGGACCATTCCCTTTGATCCAGAACCTGACGACTCGGGTAATCTGCCTGCCAATTCTCCACTCCTGGAATGTGAACTGCGGAGAGAGCCGGAACATGTTCCTCGGCCCATGTCAAAATCTCGGCCACCTCCTGGGCCACCACTCTTGATGCCCCCTTGATGATTGATGTAGGCAACAGCCGATTGGATCCAAACCGGAGAACCTCCTAGTCGATTCGTCCAGTGGACCAGGCAAAGCCTGATCACTCTGAGTTTCTTGAACATTGATCGGTAAGGAAGACTCCTCTGTTGACCAGAGTCCAGCACTCCATCCCAGTCCGACAGGCTGGCATCCATGGTGACCACGACAGCGGTAGAAAGGACTTGCCCTAACGCAGAGCGGGCGACAAAAGCCACCAAGAGAGCGTTAATCTCATGAGGCAGCTCAAATATATCATACAGTCTAAGGACCGTGGATCCTTGTTCCACCTGACAAGAATCTTTCTGCAGAGGCCTGGAATGAAACTGAGCGAATGGGACCGCCTCCAAAGTGGACACTGATGCATGTCCATAGAGGAGAGATCGTGGTCCTCAGCGACCAGAGCTCTCCCTGCAACTTCTGAAGTTTGTCCCAGGGAAGAAAGACCCTCACCAAGGAGGAGTCCAGAGTCAATCCCAGGTAATCCAGATGCACCGACGGGGTCAGTGCAGATTTCTTGAAGTTGGTCTACCGAACTCCTGAAGGGTCTGAACCATGAATTCCAGGTCGCCCAACAAAGCTGGTTGCGAGTGAGCTCTCAGCAGAAGATCGTCCAGGTATCCTAGGATCGCAATCGCTCGTTTGCGCAGCAACGCCAACACCGGGGCTAAAACCTTGGTGAAGACTCTGGGAGCGGAGGCTAGACCAAAGGGTAACGCCAGAAACTGAAAAAGCCCCTCCGTCACTGCAAAACTGAGATAGCGCTAATGTCCCTCGTATATAGGGATGTGTAGGTATGCATCTTTGAAGTTGATGGAGGCTAGAAAATCCCTGATTCAAAGATGCTACCACCGAACGAATGGATTCCATCCGAAACTTCTGCACCCGCACAAAGCAGTTCAGAGACTTGAGGTCCAATATTGGACGCACCTTGCTCTCTTTTCTGGGCACTGTGAACAGGTTTGAATAGAAACCTCAAAATTGTTCCTGTGGAGGAAGCGACACAATCACTCCTTGTGCTTAGAGAGCCCGCACTGCCTCCCGGAGATCCCGCAAGCGATACGGAGACAGATGAAGATTTGAGGGAAAGAATCTGTCTGCTGGACAAGATTGAAATTGGATCTTGTACCCTGAACGAATCAGTTCGGGGACCCATTTGTCCTGAATCAAAGGATGTCCAGGGTCCCTGAAAGCAACGCAGACGTCCCCCCCCACCCCAAAAACTTCCCCCTATCCCTTCATGCAGAGGAGGACTTGGCCGCCGAACCGGACTGGCTAGTCTTGGGCTTACCCGACCAAGCCTTTTTGCTCTCTCCAGAGGCCCTGAACCGTTTACCTTTTTCTTGTGCCCGAGGCACGAAAAAAAAACGCCTATGAGCCGTGAAAGAGGGCCCCCGCCTACCATGGGGCACCTTGCTTTTGTAGGATTTGGGGAGAATAGTATTCTTACCCCCATTAACCCTTTAATCAACTCATCCAAGGAGTCTCCAAACAGACATTCACCCAGAAAAGGGAGATCTGTCAAGGCCTTCTTCGAAGCCTGGTCCGCCGACCAGCTCTTCAGCCACACCATGCGGCGTATGGCAATCCCTACCGCTGACACTCTGGCAACCAGAGAAGCCACGCCCAAGGCCGCATCGCACAGGAACACCAGGGCCTTGGCCATCTGGTCCGTGAGCTCAATCAAGGTCGGGGGAACCATCTCAGTGGTCAAGTTACCCCGAAGAACCTTCACCCATTCTGTTACAGTCTGTGAAACCAGAACGGACACAAATATCGGTTTTAGTACCGACCCTGCCAAAACATGTAAGTGGCGGGAAAGGAATTCCACCCCTCTGTCCACTGGGTCTGTAAATGCCGGGGAATCTTCTATGGGTACCACAGTAGATTTGTTTAACCTGGAAACCGGGTGATCCACCCTAGGTGGCACAGTCCAGTGGTTTGAGGCCGAGTCAGCAAAGGGATAACAACGTTTAAAGCGCTTGGGCACCACTAGCACGTGCTTAATGCGCCGCCATTGCTCATTCACAATATCATGAAAATCCTCGGGACAAGGAAACATCTGACCTGATTTCTGGGCTTTGAGGGAGCCAAAAACTACCTGCGTTCCTGACTGTGTGGGCTCAGTCAATTTAAAAGTTTCCCTTGCTGATAAAAATCAGTGCTTCCACCATAGCGCATTCTCACGCTGCAGCTGAGGCCATATCCCCCTTCGCTATCCGACAGCCAGCACAGGGATTCCTCAGGGGGGTTGTCCGTGGGGACCATATCAGACTCTGAACCGGGGGACAGAGAAGGCAGAGGCCGTTTTTTGCTAGTGACTTGTTTCATTACAAAGACCACCTTTGATGCCAGATTTTCCAAAGTTGCAGAAAGACAACAGATGCACCAATCGGCGTACTGAGGGGGTCAGATGGAGAATTAACTTGGGACTCTATGCAATGTTTCTGTAAAAATATGAACTGCCCCTTTAAATCACGATAATGTTCCACACCGACCGATCGTAATGCAACGGGAGTTACCCTTTAAGCAAATGGCAAGTAGCAGAGTGCGCAGGGAATGCCCAAAAAGCCCCTTAATACTGTACCCACCTCAGAGAATAGCCAGCAGCGTCTGCAGCATGGAGAGCTGAGCACAGGAAGTGCGGTGAACTGCCTGTGTAGCTCCAGACTACACAAAAATGGTGCCAATGCAAAAGTATAGGAAGCCCAGTGAAAATAGCTGCTGCCTCTCTTACACACAGGAAGCCGATGTCCACACTTATGATGGCGGCCGAAAAACGCAGCCATGCGGTCAGGACTCAGACATGAGGCCACACCAGGGATCTACCAAAAAGACCCCGCAGGATAAGGTAACATTGCACCCCCCACCCCCAGGGCGCAGGGCCAGAACGGGAGCAAGGGGGGCATGACCAGAATCCCGACAGGCCAGGACGATCTTTTAGGAAGCACAAGTCCTACTATCCCCAGGAGTGGGCCCACATCCCCCCCCCCCCCAGAGGCCGCTAGGGACATGGGGGGCTCAGTTTACTCACCATACCATGGACCGGGTGGGCTCCGCTCCGGACAGACCACCTCCCACCCTGAGTGGGGGTGCTGCCAGCCGAGTGGTATGCTGTGACTCAGGGCGTTCCAGGTCGATGCATCCCAGCGAGACATCCAATCGCAGGCTCGTCCCCATCCACAGGGACACTGTTGTGGGGAGGCCTAGTGCGGGACTATAACCTGCTCACGCTTGTTGGCCAGACTGGGATACCCTAAGGATCTATATTATCCAGTGCAAAACCTCAGCCGGCTGTCACTTGTAGTTCACCAGGAGAATCCCCCCGACACTAGCTAGCGATAGTGAGTAAAGAAAAACAAATATTCCTAAAAGAATAAAAAACTGGGACCGAAGTCCGAGCCGAAACCTAGGTCCTACTCCTTCACTAGGCAGCAAGAAACTGGCTTGTGCCAGAGTGTGTGTGGGATTATGCTGGAAGGGACAGCCCCTGTAGTCAGTAATTTTTTTTCACCACCTAGTACTACTCCTGTAGATGGCGCATAACCCAATGGTTAAGCATAAGAGCTGCATCTGTCAATCGACGATAGAGGAAAAATATTTACTTTCTGCTCTAAAACCTATCCAATAAAAAAAAAAATCCAATTCTGTTGCAAATTTAGCCATACAATCTGGAGCAGTGCGCTCCAAATCACATGCGATGTCTGTCATCGCTAGTGTGAACTGGGACTAAACTTTCGTCTGTAAATGGTCAGTTTACAACTATGTTAGCTTTACCGCTTTTAGATTACAACCTGTATCCTAGTTTCAGTGCTTTATTTAAAAAAAAAAAAAAAAAAAAAACACGGAATTTTTGTAAAATCTTACCGTAAAATTCCTTTCTCTGAGTCCTCCGACAGTCGCCACCCCTCAAATAGTCTTCACCAATGGGGTATTGACTTCCGCTCCGCAGGAGTAGCTAGGCATAAGACTTGTTAGAAACAAAAGCTTTTAGCATAGACACACCCATGGGGGCTGTCCCACTGGTCAATACCCCCCCTGCATTAAGCCATCCCAACTCAGTTTGGTAGCATAGCAGTAAGTGTACAAGAAAAAAACCCAAAAGAGGGGCGGGGGCGGCGACTGTCGGAGGACTCAGAGAAAGGAATTTTACAGTAAGATTTTACAAAAATTCAGTTTTCTCTTACGTCCTCCGACAGTCGCCGCCCCTCAAATAGTCTTCAACAATGACAGTACATACAGTTTTTTGGTGCAAAGCACCCATGACCTGCGCTCGGAGTGGTGTGAACTTTAGTCAACCTTATTAAGGTATTTCTGTAGCTGTGGACACGTCAACCCAGGAAAAATGCTACAGCCTTGCTGCCCCTTACACGACCAGGGAAGTCTGGAAACACTGCAACAACAAACACAAGGGCGCACCGGCCTAGTGCATTATAATTTAGATGGTTTATTTAAAAAATATGATTAAAAATACTCACTTCCTCAGAGCCTCTGAGGAAGAGGCTAGGCCTCGAAACGCATTAGCCTTCAAGAATCTAAGGGACTACTCATCCTCGGATACCTTTACCGAGGACTGCGTTCCTTTTGTGACATGCTTTTAACAAGAACTCGTTTGTGAGTATTTTTAATCCTATTTTTTAAATAAACCATCTAAATGATAATGCACTAGGCCGGTGCGCCCTTGTGTTTGTTGTTGCAGTCTTCACCAATGGGATGTCCCAAAGCAGTGTAGACATGAGGGGTGGGAGACGCAACCGTAGAAAAAAGGCAACGCAGTACCCACATCAGAGAAAGGAACCTTACACGCACAGTAAGAGAACCTGCTGGGCAACAGAAAAGGCTCAACAGGAGCAACAACCCAGGAAAACAAATAACCCAGGGGATAAACACCCCAACAGCCAGGGACCCACAAAAAACAAGGGTCCCCCATGGCACTGCCGCACTGAGAACTTTGCGGCCAAAGGAGGCATCAGCTGATGCCAGAACATCAACCTTATAGAATTTGGAAAAGGTGTGCACCGACGACCAAGTCGCAGCCTTGCACACCTGGGTCACCGAAGCCTGATTCCGGTAGGCCCAGGACATACTCCGTGATCTGGTAGAGTGCGCCTTAACAGGGAAGGGCGGAACCTGTTCCTTCAAAGCATAGGCGTGGACAATCGTCTGTCTGATCCATTTGGCAATGGTCGCCGCAGACGCAGCCATGCCCTTCCGAGGTCCCTCAGGAAGGACAAAGAGGGAATCTGATTTCCGAAAGGATTCAGTGGACGACAGGTAAACCCTGATCGCCCTGACAACATGCAAGGAATGCAACGCAACCTCCTTAGGATGCTTAGGCTTCGCACAGAGCGAAGGCAAAACAATGTCCTCATTAAGGTGAAAGTCAGACACCACCTTAGGGAGAAACGACGAATTAGGTCGCAGGACCACCTTATGTTTATGAACCACCAGGTAAGGAGGGCAGCAAGACAACGCCGCCAACTCCGACACCCTGCGAGCCGAAGTGATCGCCACTAGAAAGGCAACCTTCTTAGACAGCAGAGGCAACGATATCTCCCAGATGTTTTCAAAGGGAGAACGCTGTAACGCAGACAGAACCAAGTTCAAGTCCCATGGAGGTAAAGGCTCCCTCCGGGGAGGGGCCAAATGTCGCACACCTTGAATGAAGGTGCGAATTAAGGAATGAGACGCCACAGGGCGTTGAAAAAGAACAGCCAGTGCAGATATCTGGCCCTTTATCATGGCCAGCGCCAGGCGCTGGTCCACACCAGTCTGGAGGAAAGCCAACACCCTCGTCACCGAGTATGAGTGAGGAGAAAATCCCTTGGACTCACACCAGGCAAAATAAGCTTTCCAGGTACGGTAATAAATCTTACCAGACGAGGCTTTTCTAGCCTTGATCAAAGTAGGAATGACCTCTGAGGAGAGACCCCTGTCTCTCAGGACCTGGCTTTCAACAGCCAGGCCGTCAAAGCCAGCGACTGTAAAGCAGGATGGAAGATCGGTCCCTGAGACAGCAGATCTTCTCGCATCGGCAGTCACCGAGGAGGCTCGACTGCTAGGTGAATGATGTCCGCGTACCAGGACTGGCGTGGCCAGTCCGGTGCCACTAGAATCACCTAGTTCGGTTCCGAGGCCAGCCTGCGAAGGAACCTGGATAACTGAATCGGAGGAAAGGCATACATCAGATGATACTGATGCCAAGTGGCCACCAGTGCATCCGAGGCGTCCACCCGAGGATCGCGTGTTCTTGCCACGAACCTTTCCACCTTGTGGTTTAGCCGAGAAGCGAACAGATCCACGTCTGGGGATCCCCACCTTGCACACAGCATTTGGAAGACCTCCGGGTGTAGGGACCATTCCCCCTGATCCAGGGTCTGGCGGCTCAGATAATCGTCCTGCCAATTCTCCACACCCGGAATGTGAACTGCCAAAATCGCCGGGACACGAGTCTCGGCCCAAGACAGAATGTCGGTCACCTCCCGGGCCCTCCTGGTGCCCCCTTGGTGGTTTAGGTAAGCCACCGCGGTCGCATTGTCCATCTGTACCCGAACGGGACGGCCCCGGAGTCGATTCAACCACTGGAAGAGAGAGTTTGATCGCTCTCAATTCCAATATGTTGATAGGAAGGGAGGATTCCTTGTCCGACCAAGTTCCCTGGGCAGACAGGTTGCCCAGTACTCCACCCCAGCCCGACAGGCTGGCATCCGTGGTAATCACTGTCCATAGTAATGGACGGAAGGATTTTCCTTCCGACACCACCGGGGACTGAAGCCACCACAGAAGATCCCTTCTGGTCCGGCGACTCAACGAGACACTCAGAGCCAAGGATTGAGGTAGTCTGTCCCACCTGGCCAGGATCTCCACTTGAAGAGACAGTGTTTGAAACTGAGCAAAGGCTATTGCCTCGAAGGCTGATACCATCAGCCCCAGGGACCGCATGCAGGTCCTGAGTGACTAGGATTGGTTGTCCCTGAGGGACCTGATCCCGTCCTGTAGGGTCCGGAGCTTGTCCTCCGGCAGAAACACTTTTGCTTGAGCAGAGTGCAGAACCATTCCCAGATAGGGAAGACGAACCTGAAGGAGACAAAGTCGACTTCTGTACGTTGTTGGTCCAACCGAACTCCTGGAGTGTCTGTACCGTAGTGGACAGATCGCGCAGCAGGCTCTGACTGGCACTCAATCTTAACAGGAGATCGTCCAGATATCCCAAGACCGCAATGCCCTGTGCTTTCAGCAGGCCCAGAACAGGCACCAGCACTTTGGTAAAAGACCCTTGGAGCCGAAGCGAGACCGAAAGGTAGCGATACGAACTGATAGTGGTCCTCCGCTATGGCGAACCGGAGGTACCTCTGATGACCCTCGGAAATGGGGATGTGCAGGTACGCATCCTTTAGGTCGATAGAGTCCAGGAATTCCCCTGGACTCAGGGAGGCCACCACCGGGCGGAGGGATTCCATACGGAACTTTCGAACCCGCACGAAGCAGTTCAGAGTCAAGTCAAGTCAGAGCTTTCAAGTCCAGGATAGGACGCACCTTGCCCTCCTTTCTGGGCAGTGGGCACAGTGAACAGATTCGAGTAAAACCCCCGAAACCTGTCCCGATGAGGCACCGGGACAATCACCCCCTGGGCAAGGAGGTCCTGCACCGCTTGATGCAGGTCCTATAGGCGCCCTGGGGTCAAATGAAGATTTGAGGGAAAGAATCTGTCCGCCAGCCGGGAAAGGAATTCGATCTTGTATCCCGATCGAAGGATTTCCTGAACCCACCTGTCCGGAATTCGGAGCAGCAAAGGTTGGAGGAAACCGCGCAAACGTACCCCCCACCCTGAAACGGGTGAGGGCGTCCCTTCAGGCAGAGGCGGATTGAGCCGCCGCACCGGCATGGCCGGACTTTTACTTGCCCACCCAGGGCTTCTTCTGGCCACCTTGGCCCTTGAAAGGTTTGTCCTGGTTTTGTGGCTTAAAGGCACGAAAGGACCCCTGATTGGGTCTAAAGGCGGGACCCCGCTTGCCGCGAAAAAGGCTTGATCTTCGGATTCTGGGGCAGCAGAGTGCTTTTGCCCCCAGTGACTCCTTTCACCAAAGTATCTAAAGCCTCGCCAAAAAGGCGAGACCCTGCATAGGGAAAATCAGCCACCGTTTTCCGTGACGTCTGGTCAGCCGACCAGCTCTTCAGTCAGAACAGTAGACGGTTAACCACTTGCCGACCGCCGCACGACTATCTACGTCGGCGGTCAGCCCCTCACAGGCAAACTGACGTAGGTCTACGTCGCTTGCTTGTGAGGGTCTAGGGAGCGAGCGCGCGCCCCCGGAGGCGTGGTCACGGACCCCCCCGCGCGTGTGACCGGCGGACCTGATGTCCGCCGGCCACTCTGCGATCGGCGGGGGAGAGGGAGAAAGTCAGGCGGCTTGTGTAAACAAGCTGCCTGTCATTCTCCCCTGTGTATGAGAGATGATCATACGGTTCTACTATGTAGAACCGTTGATCACTCTGCATACAGCTGAAGCCACAGCCAATCACAGTAGAAAGCACGCCCCTAGGGACACACACAGCCCCTCCCTCTCAAATAAAGTTAACCCCTTCACTACCAGTGTATTTTTACAGTAACCGTGCATATATATAGCACTGACTACTGTAGAAATGTCACTGGTAACCCCAAAAGTGTCAAAAATGTCAGTCAAGGGTCCGATCTGTCCGCCGCAATGTCGCAGTACCGCAAAAAAAAAAAAAATCGCAGATCGCCGCCATTACGCGTTAAAAAAAAAAACAACAAAAATTACAAAAATCTTTCCCTTTGTTAGTAAACGCGATAACTTTTGCGCAAACCAATCAAAATACGCTTTTTGCGATTTTTTTTTACCAAACATAGGAAGCATAAAACAAATTGGCCGAAAATGTTAAAAAATTTTGATTTTTACATTTTTTTGGGGGGAATTTCATATAAAAATGTGAAAAATATTGCTATTTTTGCAAAATTTACGCTCTTTTTTTGTTTATAGCGCATGATCAAAAAATCGCACAGGTGATCAAATACCACCAAAAGAAAGCTCTGTTTGTGGGAAAGCAAGGACGACAAATTCGTTTAGGTACAGCGTCGCACGACCGCGCAATTGTCCATTAAAGTCACGCAGTGCAGAATCGCAAAATACCCCCTGGTCGTTTAGCAGCCAAATCCTCCGGGGCTTAAGTGGTTAAGTACCGCGAAACTAGACAGGCGTGCAGCCAAAAGGGGCCTCATTCAAGGCCGCATCGCACAAATACATGACCCCTTGATGAATTTGGTCCACCATGGCCAGTGTAGCAGGTGGGGCAGAATCAGACGCGAGAGTGCGTCTAAGCACCTTAGTCCAATCCGCCACCGCCTGAGCCACGACAGAAGCGAAAAACTGAATTTTTGTAAAATCTTACCTGTAAAATTCCTTTCTCTGAGTCCTCCGACAGTCGCCGCCTCTTCATATTCGTCACATATGGGGTATTAGACTTTGCTCCGAAGGAGTAGCTAGGCAACAGAATATGTTAACAATAAAGCTTTAACATATCCCACCCTCAAGGGGTGGTCCCCTCAGTCAATACCCTCCTACTTCCTGCAACCATATCTCAGTTTTAGTGGAATAGCAGTAGAGTATACATTCAAACCCCAAAAGAGGGGCGGGGGCGGCGACTGTCGGAGGACTCAGAGAAAGGAATTTTACAGGTAAGATTTTACAAAAATTCCGTTTTCTCTTACGTCCTCCGACAGTCGCCGCCTCTTCATATTCGTCACATATGGGGACGTCCCAAAGCAGTGCAAACATGAGGGGTGGGAAACGCATCCGCGCCGAAAGGCAACGCAGTCTCCACATCAAAGAAAGGAACCTTACCAAAGGAAGGAAACCAGCTGGGCAACAGCAAAAATAAGTGCTCAACAGGAGCAACAACCCAGGAAAAGACAAAAAAACCAGGGGATACAAAAAACTATCCCAACAGCCAGGAGTCCCCAACAAGGGACCCTATGGAACAGCCGCACTAAGAACCTTGCGGCCAAAGGAAGCATCCGCCGATGCCTGAACATCTACTTTGTAGAATTTTGTGAAAGTGTGTACGGTCGACCAAGTCGCCGCCTTACACACCTGGGCTACAGAAGCCCCATGACGGCAGGCCCAAGACGTACTCAGTGATCTAGTAGAGTGCGCCTTCACAGACACAGGGGGAACCTTCCCCTGCAAGGCATAGGCCTGTTCAATGGTCTGCCTGATCCATTTGGCAATGGTAGAGGCAGAAGCCGCCATGCCCTTCCGAGGACCCTCTGGAAGAACAAACAAGGAGTCAGTCTTACGAAAAGACTCAGTCGATTTAAGGTAAACCCTTATCGCCCAAACAACATCCAGAGAGTGCAATCTCACCTCCTTCGGATGTTTAGGCTTCGTGCACAACGAAGGCAAAACAATATCCTCGTTAAGATGGAATTCCGAAACCGTTTCGGTAGAAAAGAAGGATTAGGTCGCAAGACCACCTTATCCAAATGAACAACCAGGTACGGAGACTTGCAGGACAAAGCCGCCAGTTCCGACACTCTGCGAGCCGAAGTGATCGCCACCAAAAAGGCGACCTTTTTGGACAACATAGACAACGAGATCTCCCTGATCTGTTCAAAAGGAGCACGTTGTAACACAGATAGAACGAGATTCAAGTCCCAAGGGGGCAAAGGATCCCTCCTAGGAGGAACCAGATGCCGCACACCCTGAATAAAAGTGCCAACCAAGGAGTTGGAAGCCACGGGACGTTGAAACAGAACGGCCAGCGCCGACACCTGACCCTTAATCGTAGCCAGCGCCAAACGCTGATCGACACCCGTCTGAAGGAAAGACAGCACACGGGAAACCGAGTACGTGCGGGGTGAAAACCCCCTGGACTCACACCAGGCAAAATAGGCCTTCCAAGTACGGTAATAAACCTTCCCCGAGGAAGACTTCCTCGCGTTGATCAAAGTATGAACGACCTCTGGAGAGAGACCCTTCTCCTTCAGGACCTCGGTCTCAACAGCCAGGCCGTCAAAGCCAGCGACTGTAAAGCAGGATGGTAAATCGGTCCTTGAGACAGTAGATCGTCTCGAAGAGGCAGACGCCAAGGAGCGTCGACCGCCAGATTCACGAGGTCTGCGTACCAGGACCGGCGAGGCCAGTCCGGTGCCACAAGAATCACCGTGCTGCGTTCCGAGTGCAACCTGCGAAGGAACCTGGACAGCAACTGAATCGGTGGAAACGCGTACATCAGCCTGTACTGATGCCACGGGGCCACTAACGCGTCCGACGCGTCTGCCCGAGGGTCGCGCGTCCTTGCCACGAACCTCTTCACCTTGTAGTTGAGGCGAGACGCGAACAGGTCCACATCTGGAAGACCCCACTTCGCGCACAACATCTGGAAGACAGCCGGGTGGAGAGACCATTCCCCCTGATCCAGGGTCTGGCGACTCAGATAGTCCGCCTGCCAGTTCTCCACTCCCGGAATGTGAACCGCCGTTATCGCCGGGACATGAGTCTCGGCCCAAGACAGAATGTCGGCCACTTCTCGAGCCGCTCGGGCACTCCTGGTGCCCCCTTGGTGGTTGATGTAGGCCACCGCCGTGGCATTGTCCGTCTGCACCCGAACCGGGCAGCCCTGCAGCCGGTCCGTCCAGCGATGAAGACAGAGCCTTATCGCACGCAATTCCAGAATGTTGATCGGAAGGGAAGACTCCCCCTCCGACCAGGTCCCCTGGGCGGACAGAACGCCCAGAACACCACCCCAGCCCGACAGGCTGGCATCCGTGGTGATTATCGTCCACGAGATCGGACGAAACGACTTGCCCCCGGACACCAACGGGGACTGGAGCCACCACAGAAGGTTTTCCCTGGTGCGATGACTCAACGAGATCTGAAGATCCAGAGATTGAGGTCGCCCGTCCCACCTGGACAGGATCTCCGCTTGGAGACTCCGCGTGTGAAACTGCGCGAAAGGAATCGCCTCGAAGGCCGAGACCATCAATCCCAGACATCTCATACCCGTCCGCAGAGACGAGTGTGGAACGTCCCTGAGGGACCTGACTTCCTCCTGAAGAGTCCTGAGTTTGTCTTCCGGCAGGAAGACCTTCGCCTGCACCGAGTCCAGTATCATTCCCAGATAGGGGAGACGAACCGACGGACTCAGTGTCGACTTTGGAACATTTATCGTCCAACCGAACTCCTGCAGAGTTTGCATTGTGACAGACAGGTCCTTCTCCAGACCCTGTCTGGTCGCAGACCGAACCAGAATGTCGTCCAGATACCCCAGGACAGAAATGCCCTGGGCTCTCAATAATGCCAGAACCGGTGCAAGCACCTTGGTGAAGACCCGCGGAGCCGAGGCGAGCCCAAAGGGCAACGCCACAAACTGGTAGTGATCCTCCGCAATGGCAAATCGAAGGTACCTCTGATGACCCTCGAATATGGGGATGTGAAGGTACGCATCCTTCAAATCGATGGAGGCCATGAATTCCCCCGGAACCAGGGCAGCCACCACCGAGCGCAGGGATTCCATGCGGAACTTGCGAACCCGCACAGCGCGGTTCAGAGCTTTCAAGTCCAGAATCGGACGAACCTTGCCCTCCTTCCTGGGCACGGTGAACAGATTGGAATAAAACCCCCGAAATCTGTCCCGATGAGGCACCGGAACCACCACTCCCTGAGCCCTCAGGTCCCGCACCGCCAGGTGCAGATCCCGCAGGCGCTCTGGAGACAGTTGAAGATTTGAGGGAAAAAATCTGCTCTCCGCCGAGAGAGAAACTCGATCTTGTAACCACATCGAACGATTTCCAGAACCCATCTGTCCCTCACACGGGCCAACCAGGGCTGAAGAAAACCGAGCAAGCGTCCCCCCACCCCAAAACTGGGTGAGGGCGCCCCTTCAGGCCGAACTGTTATGGGCCGCAGGTCCGGATTGACCGGACTTCTGTTTCCCAGACCAGGGCTTCTTCTGAGAGCCTTGGCCCTTGAACGGTTTGCCCTTGTAGTGCGGCCGAAAGGCACGAAAGGACCCCTGAGGGGGCCGAAAATGAGCATGCTTCTTCCCAGAAGCCCCCTTAGCCTTGGGGAAATGGGGCAAGAGAGTGCTCTTACCCCCGGTAATCCCCTTAATCAACACATCCAGGGACTCCCCAAAAAGGCGAGACCCATCATAAGGCAGATTGGCTAAGGTTTTACGTGAAGATTGGTCCACCGACCAACATTTCAACCAAACCAGGCGGCGAGACAACACCGCCACGCTGTGCACACGTGCAGCCAACGGAATCAGGTCCAGGTCCGCATCACACAGATACATGACACCCTGGTGGATCTGATCCACCATATCCAGGGTCGCCGCCGAGGCCGAATCGGCCACTAGGACGCGCCTAAGCATCTGCGTCCAACTTGCGATCGCCTGGGCCGCCATGAGAGAAGCAAACAGAGCCTTAAGCATAGAACCCGTAACAGAATAAGTATGACGGGCAAGAGACTCCAGTCTCCTATCCGTGGCATCACGGAAAACAGGGGATCCCTCTGCAGGGATCGCAGTGGCTTTGTTCAAAACCGCAATAGCATGATCCACTGGCGGAGGCACACACCACCGCTCATCAGTGGCAGGCGAGAAAGGATAACGCAGCTTAAATTTACTTGGTACCGCAAAAGGCTTGCGCAAATCGCGCCATTGGTCCTTAACAGCGCGCTGAAAATCAGCATTGCAGGGAAAAACCTGCGGCGTCCTGCGTTTTCCCTGCGTCCCATAAGCCGCCAAGGCAGCTGGGGGACACACCTCGTCCTGCAAACGTAGCGTCTGCTTAATGGAAGCAATCAACTCATCCATGATTGCAAGCTCTTCAGGCGAGCCAGGGGGAGAATTATCAACCCCCTCAACTTCAGCCTCTACCTCAGACCCCACTAGATCAAGAGAGGAGCGGGACCCCGATAGGGGGGTCCCCGCCAGAACAGCCCCATCACCTTCACCCTCAGAATCAGAGGACAGAGCAACTCTGGGCCGTTTAGTAGATTGAGCAGCCACCAGCATTTGCACCTGTGCAGCAAGGCCAGCCACAATAGCGGCTAAATCCCCCCCTGGGGGGGAAACAGCGGTCCCCTGGCTTTCCACCAATACTGTGGGAAACTTGCCCTCCTGAGAATCCATTGCCCCTGTATGCCAGACAACCAAGGGTTAACTGCCCCCTTACAGCAAGCGCGGCAAGCGCAGCCCACCGCACCACACTCAGGCACAATGAGACCCCCACAGGGAATATACAGACTGAATACAGGCAATGGAACACAGGAATAGAAGGATAAAACCTGAGGAGACTCCGCTGCTGCTGCTGCCTCGATCGGTGCTTCCAGGAGAGAGGAAGTGATGCTGCCAGGGCGCTCTATGTAAGCCTATGGAGGCTACAAGAAAATGGCCGCCGTGCATGTAAACCATGCGGCCGGAGCGGGCGCCGGTAAAATGGCGTCGTTTGGCGCCGAAATCGCCGCTCCACAGTGCATAAAATCACACACAATATTATCCCATTATATGGATACATGTTAGATCGCCGCAGCGATCGCTGTATATGCCCCAACATGCCATTAAAAACATGCCCCACAGCACACAGCTCCTCACACTGCCCAGCCTGACATACTCAGTCATACAGCTCCCCCCCCCCCTTGCAGCCCACAGCATGCAGCCGAGAGATAGGGAGACAAGCAGTGTGATTAAAGGCAGGTTACACAGTCCCAGACTGAGACCCCCCCCAGACAGACAGGTCCCCACATAGATACACTTACCTCACATGGCGTGGGGAACCCGCACAGGCGAACAAGCCGCTGCACATGAGGCAGGGAGAGTCGCAATTCAAGACGCACACAATGGCGGTTCAGAAACCACACAGCGTCCGGTGAGGTAGCCACCTCACCAATCATCCCTGCACCGAACAGGGATGGGTCGTTCACTGTGCCAGGAGCGTTACCTGGCTGAACGCTCGATGGCAGACTGGGAAGCCACTGACCCACGACCTGCGACCAGGGGGATCAGCCCGAGACCCAGTCCGCATGATCCTCTTCGTCCGAAGAACTAACTAATGCTGACAAAAATAACAGCTAAGTAAAGGTAGAGAGAAAACTCAAACAAAATATCAAAAAGAAGAAAGAGTCTGGGACAAAAAGTCCCAGCACAGAGAGAGCCAGCCACTCCTGACAAGCTAGACATTAAAACTGGGATATGGTTGCAGGAAGTAGGAGGGTATTGACTGAGGGGACCACCCCTTGAGGGTGGGATATGTTAAAGCTTTATTGTTAACATATTCTGTTGCCTAGCTACTCCTTCGGAGCAAAGTCTAATACCCCATATGTGACGAATATGAAGAGGCGGCGACTGTCGGAGGACGTAAGAGAAATAGGTTTGAGCATGGAACCCGCCACCATGTAGGCATGGCGGGCAAGAGACTCCAACCTCCTGTCCGTAGGATCCCGGAACACCGGGGTATCCTCAGCAGGAACCAAAGTAGCCTTGTTTAAAACGGCCACCGTGTGATCCACCTGGGGAGCCACACACCAGCGCGAATCCGTAGAAGGCGCAAAGGGGTAAAGCAGTTTAAACCAATTAGGCACCGTGAAAGGGAGTTTTAAACTGCGCCATTGTTCATTCAGTGTGATTAAACTCAGCGGGGCAGGGAAAAACCTGCGCCGATTTGCGGGTCCTATGTGTACCAAAAGAGGACACAATGCCCGGAGGAGTGGGCTCATCCTCCAAATGTAGTGTTTCCTTTACAGAAGAAATCAACGCATCCATAGCTGCGCGTTCTTCAGGCGACCCCGGGGGAGAATCATCTACCCCCTCCACTTCCGCCTCCCCCTCAGACCCCAGCGGGTCCAGGGACGAGCGAGACCCTGAAAAGGGCACGCCAGCCACATCACCATCTGAATCAGAGGAGAAAGATAATCTAGGCCTTTTTCTAGCAGATCGTTCAGCCATCAGCACCTCCATTTTTGACACTAAAGTCGCCACCACAGCGGCCAAATTAGGTATAACGGGGGGTTCAGCAGAACTGGGGTCCCCCACCAAGGCTGGGGGGAATTTGCTGTCCTGAGATTCCATTGCAAAAAAATGACAAAAAAATACTGGCCCTTTAAAAGCGCTGCGGATTGCGCAGCCCACCGCTATATACACGGTGAACACAGACCCCCCAAAAGAGACAAAACTGAGCCAGGAAGGATAAAACAGAGAGATATGGAAGAGACAGTCTGCAGAGCCCCACAGAGTGTTACCACACCGATCGCTGCTCCAGAGGAAAAGCAAGTGAGGTCACCAGAGGCTGAACTATATGCTGCAAGGCTAAGGGAAAATGGCTGCCCATAGAAAGTAATGGGAGGCTTCGGCAAGATGGCCGCCGACGTGCTCGGAACGATCGTTCTGCCACACACAAGATGGCGCCGGATGGCGCCAAAACACTACATAGCAAGCTGTTGTAAAGCCCATAGTAAAGCCAGACATGCTGCCCAAATCCAAAATGGCGGACAGCGCGGTTTTTAGCCGCAGTGATCGCCGCACACACAGTCTGCACGTCCCAAACACTGAAAGTGACACAGGAGAGGGGCTCCCAAAACCACACAGCGCCAGCAGTGCACTAAAAAAGACCCCCACAGGGATCACATCAGGGAGCCCCACAAACGCACAGACATGAGGGGACACACAGCAACACAGGACTGCCACCCCAGACAGAGGCCCCACACAAAAAAGTACTTACCTGTACCGGATGGCGTGGGGTGCCTCTATTAAATGGAAAGCCTCTGTCCTCAGATGACAGGGAATGCCGTCAGCCCAAACGCAGGACACTGCAGCATGCAACGGCATATGCGTCCAGTGAGGTAGCCACCTCACAGGCTGCATCCGTGCTGCGAACAGGGATGGGTCGTTCATAGCGCCAGGGCGAACCATAGCCGAACGCTCAATGGCGGGCTGGGGATCCCTCTGACCTGGAGAGCCAGGGCGGCCAGTCCGATTCCCAGCTCCGCAAAATCCATCTTCGTCCAAAGATCCGACTAAAACTAAAGCTGACAAAATAAACAGCTAGTAAAGCAAAGAAAAAACTGACATTCTTACAAATAAAAATCATAAGAAAAGATTAGAAGGCTGAGACTGTAGCCCCAGCACAGGGAAGCTTATCTACTCCTAACGCTAGGCAGAGACAAACTGAGTTGAGATGGCTTAATGCAGGGGGGTATTAACCAGTGGGACAGCCCCCATGGGTGTGTCTATGCTAAAAGCTTTGGTTTCTAACAAGTCTTATGCCTAGCTACTCCTGCGGAGCGGAAGTCAATACCCCATTGGTGAAGACTATTTGAGGGGCGGCGACTGTCGGAGGACTCAGAGAAAAGCAGATTGCTACCTGTTTTCACAGCTCCTAATGGTGCTCACGTGACTCCCGGCTCTCTTCTCTTCCCATCTGACATCTCCAGCGGGCTTGGTCAAGAACTTCCTCTGACATCAGCCAGGGAGGAAAGGAGGAGAGAGTCAAGAGTCACGTGAGCACCTATAGGAGCTGTGAAATCTGCTTTATTTTTAATAAAGCACAGGAACTAGGATACAGGTTGTAATCTAAG